>NW_028318385.1:3825000-4425000 GCF_062004578.1 Staurois parvus | reverse complement strand
GTGAATATGTGTGGCATTCCACATGCACTGCTCAAGCTTACAGTCATGGCCAAAAATCTTGGCACCCCTGCATTTCTGTCAGAAAACGCACCACTTCGCCCAGAAGATTGTTGCAATTACAAATGTTTCAGCATTCTTTTATTTATTTATTTTGTTTGTATTGGTATGACACAAAAAAGTGGAGAAACACAAAGCCAAATCTGACACATTTCACGCAAAACCCCAAAACTGGACTGGACGAAATTATTGGTGCCTTCTCACAATTGTGAGAAATAATTGCATTTCAAGTTTGTGATCTCCTGTAATTTGTAATTAAAGCCACCTGAATTATGAATTAACAGGTGCTGACAATATAGAAATCACACTGGCAACCAGTTAACCACTTGCCCTCCAGAGGATTTCTCCCTCCTTCCTGACCAGGACAATTTTTGTGATACGGCACTGTGTTACTCTAACTGACAAGTGCGCGGTCATGCAATGCTGTACATAAATGAAATGTATGTACTTTTTTTTCATAAATAGAGCTTTCTTTCAGTGGTATTTGATCACCTCTGCGTTTTTTATTTTTTGCGCTATAAACAAAAAAGACCCCCAATTTTGAAAAAAATAAAAACTATATTTTTAACTTTTTGCTATAAAACATATCCAGTAAAAAAAATGTAAAACATCTAATTTCTTCTTAAATTTAGGCCAAAAATGTATTCTGCTTCATGTCTTTGCTAAAAAAATCCCAATATTTGTAAATTAATTGGTTTATGTGAAAGTTATAGCGGCTACAAATGGCAGTATATATACTGGAATTTTAAAAAAAATATTTATATACTAGTAATGGCGGCGATCAGAGACTTATAACGGGACTGCGGCAGGCATTCTGACACTGGGAGGAACTGACTAACTGCCACTGACATCCCAGTGACACTAATGCAGCAATCAGTGCTAATAAAAAGCACTGACACTGTACTAATGACACTGAGCAGGAAGGGGTTAACACAAAGGGTTAACTGTGTGCTGTGCGTGTTTACTATGTAAACATGCTACTGTGTATTTCTCTGCTGTGCAGAGAAATACACAGCACCATGTTACTAGTAGCAGGAGAGAAACCTGTGTTGTATCATACAGGCCTCTCCCCTGTCAGTGTTGCTCAGCTTTTGCCGGGTGCCGGTGGGGAATCTCCGGCCGGGACCCGGTGATCGACATGGCACATGCCCCCTACCCAGAAATTCAAAATCATGTGTATATATATATATATATATACATGATTTTGCACATCCCTGCCACCCTGTAGCAGTAGTTCTGCGAAAGGGGGTTGGGAAGCAGTTAAAATGGTGAAAAATGGATTCAACCTTTCTCTTGTGTGTCTCTGTGTGCCACATGGAGCATGGAGGAGAGAAAGTGCAGCAAAGAATTGTCTGAGGATTTGAAAACAAAAATTGTGGAAAAACATGGATAATCTCCAACTCCAGATATTTTAATGTTACTGTGTCCACTGTGCGCAACATTGTCAAGACATTTACAGCCCATGGCATTGTAGGCTCCAAACTCCTTCAGACTTGACATGAGGCTTCATTTTTGAAGCGAAGTGACGCTGTACATGAAACACTAACTCTTCATGTTTTGATAATGTGAACAGCACTGTGTGCTGTCCAGAGTATCATTTGCATAGGCTGTAAGCTCCAAGGAGCAGAGCCCTCCTATCCCTCTTGTATTGAACTGTACTGTTGCTGTATTGTCTCCCGTTCTATTGTAAAAGCTGAGCAAACTGTTGGCTCTATATAAATCCTGTATAATAATAATAGGAGTGTTAAAACGCCCCTCAAACGCCTGCTTTCAATGTCAGTGTGAACTAGGCCTAAGTGCCTTTACAGTATATTATCTGTTATGTTGACCATTCAGGTTGCACCAACAGGCGTCTGTTGTGCATGTACACAGGACCACTTTATTGCAAAGTCTGCCTCCACCAAGCAAAGAAAAAAATTTAAGCAATGTAGAGTTTGCCTTACTATTGGAAACACAGATTTTTACCCTGCAGGCAAATCTCAGCGTTTCATCCATTTTCTCAATATAAAAAGAAGTCAGCCTTTTAACTGTGTTTGCCACGATGAAAATGTCACCTGCCTTAGGTTATCATGTCATAGCATGTTCTTTAGTTTTTATGTCAGGTCTGTTATCTCTGTTCTCATTTAAGAAGATAGCTTCATCTACATCTATGCACTGGAAGTTGATCAAAGAGATGCCAATCCTTTATACAAATGCCCTCTACCTTGTTCACATCCAGCTTGATCAATTCTCTGCTTGAGCGCTTTTTGTACTGAATGGATCATCGATAAACATTTCAGCTTGTTGATTTTCATTTCATCATCATTATCACTCGTTCCTTAACTTACTGCCTGATTTATTTTAAGTCCTCATGCACACTGGACATTTTTACAGCTGCTGTTTTTGGCTTTTGCCATGTTTTTATACAGCCGGTAAACTCCCCAGCGTGTTATCCTATGTGTTTGTGCACACATAGAATTTAACCTCCCTAGCGGTCTGGTTATGTCCATATTTCTGTGCTCAAAGCGGTACATTTTATTTGCATGGAAATATGTTTTTTTTCATTGTAGGCCTGTAATTTTTAGGAATAACTCACTGAAATCTGTCTGAACAAGAGTCTAGTAAACATCCCGGGTATGTTAAAATTTGAAACACGAAATCATAAATTATATTAATAAATAATCATAAAAAATAATAACATAATAATAAATTTAATTCAATACTATAATCAAACCAAACACACTGAAATTTGAAATATAGCGCCAAGTTCGCACATCGCTGAGCAAAGTCGCAAAATCATTTTCAGTGTCTGATGATGAATTTCCCCACAAATCATTATCACTCAATTCTGCAAGTAGTTCTAATTTACTATCGCTGTTCTCTAGCTGGTCTAAAACTGCTTTTGACCTAAAGGGATGCTTTTTGGACGCCATGGACATTTCTCAGTTTCCAGGCCGAAAGAACAGTAAAAATGCAGGCAGGGCACAGGACAAAGCACTAGGGACAAAATGTATGTGAAATGGTTTGATACAGTAATGTTTTACTATGTGATTTTAGAGAATGTCACTTTTTGTCATTTTAAAATTTCCCGCCGTTCCGTCCCCGTACGTCCCGACGTCGCAGGGGACGGAACCCAGAAGACAGATGCCGGCATGTGCTGGAGGACATTACAGGGGACACTGCAGGAGGGACATTGCGGGAGCGCAGGACAAGGTAAGTGAAGAAGAGATCCCGGAGCAACGCCGCATGGTAAGCCCGAGTATAGCTCGGGGTTACCACTTGTGGTACTGAAACTTTACCCCGAGCTACACTCGGGAATACCGCCAGGGAGGTTAATCAGCGGTTTTTGGCAGGGGCGATTTGTGGCTGGAAAAAAAAGTCAGAACTAGTGGATTTCTAGAGGAGTCTTTTATCTGTAAAAATGCTCTAACATTGGTAAACATGGAAAAATGCGTTAAAGTGCGACAAACCTGCATTTTTGGGCTTTTTTTGAGCAAAAATTCTATTTTTTGTATGAAAAAAACACTAAAAAATGCAAACATGGGAAAAGTGAGAAAACGCGGCTAAACGCTAATGCAAAAACACTAAAAGTGTGAAAAAACTTTTTTAACGTTGACTTTATACAGTTAACGCTACCGGCATTTTAAAATGCCCAGTGTGCATGAAGACTTAGGAGGGCTTAGATCTCCTGCACATATCTTAAACTGTATGTCTAGCAATAGATATCTTTAAGATGCCCAGGCCCAATCTCAAACTCTCATTTGTACTCCTAGGCTTTAGTTACATCCTAATAAAAAAGGCAAAGTGGCTTTAACAGCTGAAAGCGGAACTTTCTTTCTTTTTTCACAAGAGATGATCACAGAAAGTCTCTCCATTGGTAGTCCAACTGTTGCTCCGTGCACACTTCCTTCTCTGCATGAGTGAGAGGCCAGGATGAGAAGTTCTGATGCCCATGTAGGCCTCTGGAAAGGGATTGCACAATATACATGTGTGTGCACTTGATAGAGGTTTTAGATGCCTGATCCCAGAAAATTAACAGTGGCATAGGGCACTGTGGCTTTTTAGACCAGCGGTCTCTAGACTTTCTAAACAAAGGGCCAGTTTACTGTTTTTCAGATTTTAGGGGAACCAGACTGTGCTCAGTGGGAGAAGAAAAAGGCCCAGCATCAATAGGAGTAAACAATATCTCAGGCTTGGTGGTTTATGGGAGTAAAAAAATTGCATAGCGCCTGTTGTCAATAGGAGAGGTAATAGTGCCTCATTGTTGGTTTCAGTGGGAAGAATAGTGCCTCATCAATGGTGGCAGTGCAAGGAATAGTGTCCCATTGTTAGTGTCAGTGGGAAGAAAAGTGCCCCATCATTGGTGGGATTGGAAGTAATAGTGCCCCAACATTGGAGTCAGTGGGAGAAATTATTCCCCATCAATGGTGTCAGTGGAAGAATAGTGCCCCATCTATGGTGCCAATGGGAGGAATAGTGCACCATCATTTGTGTCAGTGGAAGAAATAGTACCCCATCATTGATGTCAATTGGAAGAACAGTGCCCCATCAATGGTGATAGTGAAAGCATTAGTGCCCTATCATTTGTTTGAATGGGAGAAACTGTGCCCCAATATTGGTGTTTATGGGGGAATGGTGCCTCATTGTTGGTGTCAGTGGGAGGAATAGTGCCTTAAATCGGTGGGAGAAACTGGGCCCCAATATTGGTGTCTATGGAGGAATGGTGCCTCATTGTTGTTGTCAGTGGGAGGAATAGTGCCTTAAAGCGGTGGGAGGAATAGAGCCCCAAGGGCCAGGTCAGGGCAAACAAAGGACTGCAGTTTGGAGACCACTGCTTTAGAATGCGAGCAATAAAGGGCCAGCACAGAGGACGCAGGGAATTATAGTGTTTATAATTTTTTTGCCAAGACATTTTTAAAAATACAGATCAGTAGTTATAGTTCAACTTTAAGACGTTACGCCATCACAGTTCCCTCACTAGGGTGGGGCATTTAGGGCATTTAAGCCATTTAGGGCCCCGTTCACACCATTGCATATTATGTACGCTACAATTTAGGATCACAATGTGCTAAAAGCACATAAAACTAGTTACCATTATAATCTATAAAGCTCTTCTCACATTAGTGTGTTGCATTGGAAGGTAGTGTGTTTGTTTTTAAGAATTCTGCTTGCTGCATCTTTTGCACATTACATTTAAATGCTATGCGATAAAAATGTTCAAAAAACACATTGGGGCTGATTTATTAAAACTAGAGAGTGGAGAGACCAATCAACTTCTAGGGTCTTTTTTTTGTCAAAGCTTAATTGAACAAGCTGAAGTTAAAATCCAATTGGCTGCCATGCACAGCTATACCAGATTTTGCACTCTCCAGTTTCAGTAATTCAGCCATGAAATTTAAAGTAATTTTTTTAATACAGGAGTGTGAATGGGCCCTAAGGAAATAGCACCCTATAGGGAGGGTTTTATTTGTACCTCAATTACCTTGCCGGCAGCTGAAATGCCAGTGTGAGATGACCCTAAAGCTGGTCATACACAAGTAGAATTAAATTTTTTAAAAATTCGCTTTGTTTTTTTTAATACATTGGAGCAAAACAGCATTTTTAACTGAAATTCTTTTATTCTATTACAGGTATTTATATAGTGCTGTCAATGTACGCAGTGCTTTACATATATATTGTACATTCACATCAGTCCCTAACCCTCAAGGAGTGTACAATCTAAGGTCCCTAACCTACATTCATACATACACATACTAGGGCCAATTTAGACAGGATCCAATTAACTTACCAGCATGTCTTTGGAGTGTGGGAGGACACGCAAGCAGGCAAACTTCAGGCAGGTGGTGCTGTGGTTGGGATTTGAACCAACCACCCCTAGTACTGCTAAGCAGAAGTGCTAACCATTTATCCACTGTGCTGCCCAGTACTGAAAGTCCAACTGATTATGGTTTTTGTTTAGAAAAAAAAGGTACTTATTGTAATCTATATATAAATAAACAACCAGTGCCATGGAAATTATATAAAACAGCTGCAAAACCTAGCCTATAAACTTATAGGATATACAAAACTTCAAAAAAAATTCAAAAACATTTCACTCCGTGAGGACGTCGATGACGAAAAGCTTAGGGCGGTGCCTTTGGATGTGAGGTTCAGAATACTCCTGGTTTGTCTGCACGTAGCATGTGCATGTTTGGCTGGGTCTGAGTCGCCTGTATTATTACACATGCTGTCTATGCTGGTGTCAGTCTGGGACACCTTGCTTGTAAGTGCATTTCTTCATTAAAGTTTGATGCTTTTTAAAACATACTGCACCATGATTGTTCGCTTTTTTCTTTTGAGTGACGGTCTGATTATCTCTCAGTTTGGATACTAAATTACCTTTGGAGTGGATTTTCAACTTTGTAGCACATCATCTGTTGGAGTTCATCCCTCGTTTCTTCAGTGTTGTTGTCACCATATTATTCATTTCTCCCAGAATAGTACTATATGCTGGTTTTTCAACAATCAGCATATTACTCTGGTGAGTTCTATTTAACCATTTTTGGTGGTGGATTTACTTGGTGATGAATTATTTTGGACATTATTGATTTTTTGAACTTTTGGACATTTTTGTTTTTGCTGATTTTATTTTGATTTAAAATATTGTTTCTTATTGTTTTGTTACACTTTTGTATGTATTTAAGCGCAACCTATTTTTTTGAACTTGTTGTAATCTGCATGTGCACCCTGAGAAAAGAATGTTGAAAGTAGAAAGAAAATAATTGCAGTCGAATTAAACTTTTAAGGGTTTTCATACAAAATTTTTCAAGTCCATAATCGTGCTGTTGAATAGTTGGCAAATTATTTTTTCTGAGTTTACATATGTACACTCCATTGAAATTCTACTGGTGTATGACCAGCTTAGGAGCTGTTCTGCACAAATTTGGACAGTTGAACTGTGAACACCACTTTCAGAATATGGAAACTAGTGGAATGGTTCCACTGCCTTACTGAACCTCCTCGAACAATAGAGCAGAAGGGCATTGTGGCCGAACAGATGTTTTACAAAGAGAAGACAAAGAACAAGCATAAGTGTTCAGCCCTCTCCAAATTTTCTAGTAAAAGGGGTGGCATTTCTTTTAGCAATTGTTTTAAGGCTCAATCTGGTCCAGGCGCTCTGCAAGAGTAACAAATGAATTGAAACTGTGTGACTTTTCTATATGTCACACAAGAAGGCATGTTGGTGTCTTGGAATTAATTGCTTTGGGTTTTTTCTTTTATTCATTGCTCTGAATGAAGCATTCTTTGCTTTCATAGACCTCGGTATGGGGCGTATTTAGAAAGCAAACATTCACTGTATGTCCAGGTACATGTGTTTTGAAAGACAGTGTATGATCCACCACCAGTGAATGTTTTGTAAATTTGAAGTAGGGTCATTCACATCAGCAGCCACCTTATACACTGTGCTGATGCGTCATAATTTAAAAATGATTAAAATGTCCCAAAGTGGTGCGAACTGAACTCATATGAATCGAGGCAAATTGCCTTGTGTATGCCTTGGATTGAGTTGGGCAAGGCTGCCTGTGCTATGGTGTGCATGAGCCCTTATGAAATGTTTCCATGTATAAAATTGAAGGAAAAGGAAATTGTTTACACTGCTGAGAGCAACCAATGAGGGGTATTTTTCTATAAGCTAAACTAATGGTGCACCCAAATTAAAATTCTGGACTGAAATCAAAAATTCAAGATGCACTTGACCGAAACTGAAATGGACAGTTTTTTTTAAAAAGATATATTTTTATATATAATTGTATTATATTCGACTTTTTAATTAAAATATTTATTTAAATGAATATGAATTCAAAAATACATCCCAGTAACGTAAAATAACTTTTATTGAAAGTAACACAGAAAATTTGGACAGAAAATATTTTTTTTTTCTATGGGCAATACGCTGATAACACTATTTATTTATTATTATAAATTTAAAGTAACATACAACAATTGGACAGAAAATAAAATGAAATATATATATAGAATTAAAAAACCTAAATTGAGGCATTTTTGCATTGAAATCAATAGTGTTCATTTCTGCACTGAAATCGATGGGACACGGTTTTGCATTGAAGTCAATGGGACGCGATTTTGCATTGACTTTAATAGGACATAATTTTGCATTGAAGACGTTGTGACTCTGTCCCTGTTGGGTCTGTCACAGATGCGGTTTTGCATTGAAGTCAATGGGATTGCGATTTTGCATTGAAGTCAATAGGGGGCATTTTGCAGTGAGGTCAATAGGGGGCATTTTGCATTGAAGTCAATGGGACATGATTTTTGCATTGAAGACAATGGGATGCACTTTTTGCAACAAAGTCAATAGAACGCAATCTTGCATAAAAGTCAGTTACCATCGGCACCTTTCTTTTTCTATCCGCAAACCGACAATAACCCTATTTTCGGCTGATAAGTTTTGGTGGCCAATATATCAGTGCAAGTGTATAGTCCAAGCGCACACGTTCCTGCGTTAAAAATGGCTGTGTGTATAAGTGGGTGCTGCAGCGACCATCGGCTGGAACCGAACAAAATCTCCAAGGAAAAATGTCACCAGCACACCAAGGATCATCAATATGGGTCCAAAGGTTTTAATGAACGATCACATACTTACAGCAAGGCAACATTTCGGAGTCTCGCAGGACCCCTTCATCAGGCATGTGACCTATCTATCAGTGCATCGCTAAGTTAAGCTGTACTATGTAAATCAATAGCTGGAATCCTCAGCACCCAAAATGTAAGAAAAGCATAAGAAAAAAAAATATTTCCTTTTCCCTCCTACTACATATCCTGCCTAACCTTTGTTAAATAGATGCATTTACTTGCCTATTTTTAATCCGCTCTGGTCCAGTCATGTGATCCTATAGCTCCTGCTCCCCTGTGTCATTGAGCAGTTACTGCATTGGAGAGGATTGAGCACTGACAACACCTGGGCCAAAGGAGCCTATGGGTGACATCACCACTCCCTAAATTAACAGCTGTTATCAAGCTCTCCCTGAGCCTGGGCTGCAGGCCCACATGAGCAGACCAGAGCAGATTTAAGATAGGTATGTTCACACATCTTTTTTTTTTTTTTTTAGACAGGTCAGGCAGGATAGGTAGGAGGAAGTGGGAAGGGATATTTTTAAGAATTGTTAGATCTAGGCATTTGCTTTAATAGTAGACAATAAGAGGAAAACACATACGCTTTCACAGACACTGGTGACATGATGGCAGCATGGCCGGATCTAGGGGGGGGGGGTTGCTGGGGTGGACTATCCCCCCCCCCCCAGATCTCAGTTGTGCCCACCCAAAGCCAGCAGCACACCTCCACCACATGACTCTGTGGCCGGCTTCTGAACTCCTGCTCCCGGGCAATGCAGTGCAGTGGCAGAGGCGCACTGGGAGATTCAGCAGATCCCTTCTTCTTCTTCTAAAAGAAGACAAATGCACACCAATAAAGTGTTGCATTGAAGTAAATCTTTTTACCTTAGTACAGAACTTTCACCGCATGCAGCCTTGTTTACTGTCAGGATCTCCGATGCTGCTGAACGTTCACTGCACACACTGACAGTCATCCCAGAATTTGATAGCAGTGATCGTTCATCTCTGCTTGCAGGACCTGTCAGTCTTCACTGCATAGACGGTCAGCCCAGCAGTCAATAAACTATGTGCAATGAAAGTTCTGTTATCAGGTGAGTTGGTTTACTTTTGCTTAACCTTTTATTTTTGTGCATTCATTTGCTTGGCTACTTATAGGCTAGCCACACATTAAAGCCAGCCATAGTTGAATTGAATCTCAGCTGGTTCAGCAGGGATGGGTAGAGATTCAATCCATCTGTGGACAAGCTGGTTGTACCCAAGTCGATCCATCGATCGGCTTGGGTACAATCAGCATGTCAGATTTTTTACATGCAATTACAATCAGTGGCCATAACCATTAGCAATGTTCATTGTGTTCTTCCTGCAGGGAAGGCTCCCTGCTGGCAGAACACAACAGAGCTGCGAGAGATTGATGAGGGAATTGAGCAATTTTATTTCCTGCAACCCATGGTGGAAGGAAAGAAAATCAAATCATCTATGGCTTGCCTAAGCAATTTTCTTTCCTTTTAACCAGGGGTAGAAGCAGTAGGTTTGGATCAAAATTCATACAGTTCAGCAGGAACCAGCTCAATTTAAATCTGTCTATGGCCAACTTTAGAAGCGCCCCCTTCCTTTTATCTCTCATTCTTGTTGTCTTTAATTCAAAAATGGCTCTAAGGACCATGATGTACAGAGGAGGAGGGACCCTGATTTAGAGGGGGGACTCTGGGGACCTGATGTAGCTAGGGAGATTCTGGGGACCCTCCTTTAAGGGAGTGACTCTAGAAGCACTGATTTAAGGGGGGGCTCTGGGGACCCTGATGTAAGAGAGGGTGACTCTGGAGACTCTGACATAGTGGAGTGACTCTGGGGACCCTCTTGTACGGTGGGTGGTTTTGGGGACCCTGATGTATGGGGGGGATTGGGGGACCCTAAAGTAAGGCTGAGGAACCACAGGGAACCCGATGTAAGGAGGGGACACCAAGAACCCTGATGCTGGGAAGGTGACTCTAGGGACCTTGATGTTGGGAGGGGCTCTGATGTTGGGAGGGGCTCTGGGTATCCTGATGTAAGGGGAAGCACTCTGATGTAGGAAGGGGACTATGTTTGAGGGAAAACTCTGATTGGGATTCTTGATGTAAGGAGGGAATCTGATGTGAACAGGTAGGCTTGTTCTGATGCTGCACACTATATGTTGTTTTGATGTTATTTACTCCTGACCCCTGCACTCTATACATTATGTTGTACATTACATATACCTGACCAAAGTGTTCACTGTCCCAACAGTTGCTGGTTTTAATGAAATTCTTATTTAAGGTAGGATCAGACAGACAAAGTAGTCGCTTTTAGTGTGCAGAAAAGCATATGCGATGGAAACGTTTACATTTTAAAAGTGATCTTTCGTTCTGAGGTTTATGTGTATCTGTAAGACTGCCACTTGTGAGTGTTTTGTAATATTTTGTGGTATTTTGTAGTTTTTTATGGGTACAAGAACTGTAGTATATGTGTGCAAAGTACACAGTGGCAAGGCACAGATTCTGTTTAATCATCCCCCTTTAAGCTCCTCCCACTGTTGGGCAAAATCTGTCCTCTGCCTCATCTACTACTGACCTTTGAACTCTACATCACTTACTACTGACCCCTGTCCTCCAACCTGCTGACCATTGTAAACTGCCCTACATACTGCTAACCTTATCCTCTGCCCTACTGACCCCCTGTACATTGCCCTGATGACCTCCTATCCTCTGCCCCCCTGAAATTTTTCACTGCACCCCCACATTAGATCTGGCCATGGATGGCAGGATGGAAGCTACTATTCAATACCTTTATTACACTCAACGTGATGATTCAGTTACCCATGTGCATCATGTCTATGCATGCATGGGGAGGCTTTTGGTACCCACACTAATAACCTGGCCCAGACTAACAGCCTGGCAGTTTTGGCATTTGTCAGAAACGCTGGACTGTCTGTGATCTCCTGTGGGTTCATCTGTCTCAGCTGGCTAATACTAAGCAAAAGGAATTGTATCCTATGAACAGTGTGCACACAAAGCAGTGTTTAGTAAAATATTACATACTGGTCAAATGTTGCAAACCACCGGCATCTCAATGCAATCCAGGTTGCTTTGCCATTAGTGACTGATGTGGATAACAGGCTTAACTAAGCAATAGCAAGAGCGGCACTGCAGCTAATGACAGGCTAATCTGTCAGCACTTAGTAAACACCTCTGGTTATAGTTGGCATTTTTAAGTTAATTTGGTGTTCATTTACTTACAGAGTCATTAATGAGTGCTCGATCCTTGACAATCCCAGTCTTCCAGCTCAGGTTTGCAGATCTGTATTCATTTGCTACATAGGTATTCATTGATGATGCTCAAAACACAATGTGGACTCCTTTGCACTATATTTCACAGATACGTTCTATATTTCGTTTGTCCTTATTTAAACTATGGGCAACTGAAAGTTCCCCACACATCTCAAGGACAGACGAGTGTGGTTTCACCATATTCCCTAATTTTCCTTTATATGTTATTTATTAACATATAGTACATACATACACTTTGGACGAAAACCCAACTTTATATTTTACTCTGTATAATACCTGCATCTCCAGCCTAAACCGCGTACTTATAGCAGCTGGAATATGTTGTAGGGCAATAACAGAATGGCTATTTTTGTTAATTGTTTTTTTAAATTATTGTTTAAAAAATAAAAATAAATCCATACTCACAACATGTTGCTAATGAAAAAAAGACAGAATGCATACGTTTTAAACATGATGTATTCTTTGATATTGAATGAATATTTACGTGCCAGGTTCTTTTATCATTAACATGGTGAAGCACAGTGGGGGCTGGAGCCAATACTATGTAGATTAGTTTTTACTCCTCTGTTACATTACTTGGAGAGTGAATTATTTGTCTGGAGGTTCTCTTTCTCATGAATGAAAATCTATTAGCTCTTGATTTATTTTATATATAGGTTTTCTAATGTTACACAATACCTTTAAACATGTGTTTTAGGTTTTGGTGACCCTAAAGATGACATACCGTGCAATTTTAAATTATCCTTTTGTGTCCTGTCTTTGACAGGTATTTTTATTAAAAATGAGTACATGCAAACATTTCAGGTCTAATTGCCACATGTATGTTTTCATCTGAAAGCAGTAATATTATGTTTCTACTGAAAGAGAAAATGCTAGCAAAACAATGTATTAAGAGGAACCAGTTGACCTCAGGAAGGTTTTACCCCTTTCATAAACAGGTCATTTTTTGCTATTCAGCATTGTTCTACTTTAACTGCCCTTTCCTTGGTCATGCAACACTGCACCCCAATTACATTTTTATAATTTTTTTCACAAAATAGAGCTTTCTTTTGGAGGTATTTGATCATCACTGTTTTTTTTTAATATAAATAAAAATACTGTAAATTTTGAAAACAAAACAATATTTTCTACTTTCTTGAATTTAATAAATTTAGGTCAAAATGTATTCTGCTACATGTCTTTTGTAAACAAAAATAAATGTATTTAAACCACTTTCCGCCCTGCCACTGTACATTTACTGCAGTGGGGCACCATGGGCAGGCACAGTCACAGCCATAGCAGCCAAATTCCATGCTTCATTAGATAACTAGGTTTCTTGCTTAATAAGAAATATGCAACTGTACTAGCTGCAAAGGGTAACTGCTCTACTTTTTCTCCAGCTTTGTTTATTTTTTCAACTTCAACAGATATTTATATAATATGGGCAATTAGAACATAGTAATAGGGCAGTATTGCAATATATGGGATTATTATTATTATTATTTGGGAATTTATATAGTGGTAAAAGCTTGCACGAAATACAGGGAGACAGTACACGTACAAAAAAAAACTTTAAAACAAGAGGGTTAGGAGGGCCCTGCTTGACAGAGCTTACTATCTAATAGGGAGTTACAAAAGGACATAACTGTGAGGGATGAACTGATGGAGAAAGTGAAAGTTCAGTTTTTGGGATGTAAAGAATTGCAGTAGATCACCTCCAAGCACAGGCTCCTTGATCAAACTGGTTGTAAATATTTAGATGGTCTTGCTTTATTTGTTGATGATGCATTGCTGTAAATTGCTGCCAATTGAGAACAGTGGAGTGCAGTGTTTTTTGTCCTATACATTTATATTATTTAATAACTTTTTATTAATAGAAATATTTTTCAGTACAAAAAGTGCCTATAAAAATATGCAACGAGATTTGTTTACAATATTATTCATAGAACACTGGTATTTACAACCAGTATTAAAGTGGCACAATAATAATGGTCAACAAAACAAAAAAACAAAAAAGAAGCGAAGGAGATGTCTTAAGAACTACAATATCTGGTACACTTTTCTCATAAAAACATAAGTAGTTAAGAACGTGTAAGGTCAAGGAAGGCACAAAAGGATAGACCGAAAGTATAGAAATTAATAAAAAGGAGGGGCAAGGTGGGGGAATGATATAGTGTTAGTGTCAGGGATCTCCTCGATCCCTGCCGCGATGGTCCCGGCGCAGGCGCAGTGCACCGCCCTGTGCAGGGACACGGGCACTAGGTCCGGGCCGGCCGCGGCGTTCGAGTTCGCGCATGCGCAGTAGAAGCCGCGGCCGCCCACTGGGCACCAATGGCAGCGCAGGGCGGGATATTTAAATGGCCCTGAGCTGTCATTCAGTGCCTTCTGGTCTTCCCTGCATCCTGTGAACCTGTGATCCTGTGCCCCTTGTAAGTTTTGACCCGGATTGTACCTGACCTTGCTGCTTTCTCCTGCTCTGACCCTTGCTTTGCCTGACCTCTCTCCTGAATGCCCCCTATTGGATTTGACCTGCTGTTGCTGACCTGGCGTGTGACCCGACCATTCTATGCCCGCTGCCTTGTACCTTGCCGTCCTCTCTGTTACCGACCCGGCCCGTCTGACCTTGCTCATCCATCCATCCATCCCTTGCAGCGGGGTCTTCTGACCTCTTCACATCAGACTCTTCCCCGTGGGAGCCCCTTGCGCATACTACTACCACTGACGGGCGCACCCAGTAGTCACGACCTGGTCTCAGGGAGCTCCAAGTCCATCCCCTCCATCAGGGGCCCTGGTGAACAAGCACCCTGGGACTTAGACTCCATGCGCTGGGGACGCCTATTCAGTGGAGTGCTAGTAGTACCGCCGGGCGGTCCCTTACAGTACCAGAAGGCCATGACTGAGTCTAGAGGAGGTCCCTCGCCGCTGGAGGAGATCTGCAGGCACCTGTCCAATTTGACACAGGCCGTATCGGCCCTGCAGGATAGATGCCAGCAGATTGAAACTCAATTCCAGACCTGCACTATATCCGTTCCCGCCCCACAGGCCACGGTCCCCGCACCTCCAGCCGTAGCAGCCCCTGTGCTGGTGTCTGGGGCATCCGCACCACTCCCGGCGGCCGACCCCCGAGTACCCTTACCGGAACGTTTCCACGGGGACCGCACACGCTTCAGATCATTCCGCGAGTCCTGCCTCCTCTATTTTGAGCTACAACCCCGAACCTTCGTGACTGAATCCGTGAAGGTGGGGTTCGTCATCTCCCTCCTGCAGGGTGAACCCCAAGACTGGGCCCATCGATTAAGGGGAAAAAATGACCCTCACCTCAGTTCGGTTGACAGTTTTTTTGATGCTATGGCCATCCTTTATGATGACCCGCAGCGGGCAGCTTCTGCTGAAGCTACTCTGTACACGCTCCGGCAAGGCCGCCGAGCGGCCGAGGAGTACGCATCTGAATTTAGGCGGTGGATGGGGGATACTCGCTGGAACGAGTTCGCACTCCTGCATCAGTTCCGTATTGGCCTATCAGATGGCCTGAAAGACGAGCTCGCCCGGGTGGAGGTACCTGAGACTTTAGAGGACTTAATAGCACTGACCATTAAAATTGACCGTAGACTGCGGGAACGCAGGTTTGAGAGGTCCGGCCAGGGTCATGGAAATCCCTGGGGATCATTTCAAGGTCCCAGTCAAACACCTAGACCAATCATCCAAAACCGGCCACCTGGAGACAACCCCGAACCCATGCAGCTCGGCCTGGCACGGCCTAAACTATCCCCAGAGGAACATCTGCGCAGACGATCCCAGAACCTGTGCCTCTATTGTGGCGAAGCTGGTCATATGGCACGTTCCTGCCCGCAGAAAATGAGTAAGTGCACCTCTTCTTCCTTATCCATTGGCAATGTTGGTCCATCCCAATACTTAGTGGTACCCCTTTCCTTTCAGCTTCCAGAAAGGACCGTGGAAGTATCGGCCATAATTGACTCTGGGGCATGCAGCTGCTTCTTGGATATTAATTTTGCTCACCAGCAGGGTATTCCCCTTCAATTGAAACAGAAGGGGTTCAATATTTATTTGGCCGACAGTTCCCGGATAAAATCGGGGGTAGTGAACCAGGAAACCCCCTCCATCACCACTGTCATTGCCGGCCAGCACCAGGAACTCCTCCGCCTGGATGCTATAGCTTCACCCCTCTTCCCAGTCATTCTGGGGCTCCCATGGTTACGGGCCCATAACCCCCAGATTGACTGGGAGACCGGAGTAATCACGTTCCCTTCCCCATACTGTCGGATATACTGCCGCACTCCGGGCCCGGGGGCCCCCCAAATCCTCCTGTGCTCTGAGGGGGAAGCTGAATTAAAACAAGTAATCCCTGCAGTCTACCATGGGTTTCTAGATGTGTTCAGCAAATGGGGAGCCGATACTCTACCCCCCCACCGCCCTTATGACTGCCCCATTGACCTGTTACCCGGCTCAGAAATTCCTTTTGGGCGAATCTTCCCCCTTTCAGAGCCCGAATTGGGGGCTCTAAAGGAATATATCGAGGACAGCCTCCAGAAGGGGTTCATCCGCCACTCCACTTCACCGGCGGGGGCGGGAATCTTCTTTGTTGAAAAGAAAGATAAAACCTTAAGGCCGTGCATCGATTACAGGGAATTGAACAGGGTCACGATAAAAAACCGTTACCCACTACCGTTAGTACCAGAGCTGTTCCAAAGTCTAAAGTCAGCAGTGGTTTTTACCAAGCTGGATCTGAGGGGGGCGTACAACTTGATTCGCATAAGGGAGGGGGACGAGTGGAAGACGGCCTTCCGCACCCGCTTCGGTCATTTTGAATATCTGGTCATGCCGTTCGGGTTGTGCAATGCTCCGGCCACTTTTCAACACTTTGTAAATGATATTTTTAGGGACTTTCTGGATGTCTTTGTGATCGTTTATTTAGACGATATTCTGATTTTCTCCCCGTCTTTGGGGGAACACAGAATACATGTAGCAAAAGTATTGGGGCGGTTGCGGCAGCATGGGTTGTACGCCAAGGCAGAAAAATGTTGTTTTGAACAATCCAGCATTGCCTTCTTGGGCCTGATTATCTCCACCGCGGGGGTCGCGATGGATCCCCAGAAGGTCGCTGCAATACTGGATTGGCCTGAACCCACAGACAGGAAAGGCGTCCAACGATTTATCGGCTTTGCAAATTTTTACCGGAAGTTCATCAAGAACTTCTCGGGTCTGGTCTCCCCCATTACTCAGCTAACCAAGCTGGGAACCCGATTCAGATGGACACCAGAAGCGCAGGGAGCTTTCGAAGTCTTGAAGAAGCTGTTCACTTCGGCACCCATTTTGGGTCACCCAGACGCCGCTCTGCCCTATATCTTGGAGGTAGATGCGTCGGAGAATGCGGTAGGCTCCATCCTCTCCCAACGAAAAGGCACCAAGGAACTGCTCCACCCTGTAGCGTTCTTCTCACGGAAGCTTACCCCAGCGGAGAGGAACTATGATATCGGTGATCGAGAGCTACTAGCGATCAAAACGGCGTTAGAGGAATGGAGGTACCTGCTGGAAGGTGCGGTGCACCCCATCTTAATATTTACTGACCACAAGAACTTAGAGTATCTGAGAACCGCCAAGCGTCTACGCCCGCGACAGGCGAGATGGGCACTATTCTTCTCAAGATTCAACTTCCACATTACGTACCGGCCGGGATCGAAGAACACTAAGCCGGATGCGTTATCACGGATGTACGAAGATGCCAAGGAGACCCCAGTACCCGACACCATCCTGTCCTCGGGTAACTTCTTGGTCCTTCAGTCGGGCCTTTGTTCCAGGCTAATGGAAGCATCCACAAACTTCTCTACCCCAGGCGGAGGGCCGCTCCAGAACAAAGGGGGACTCCTATGGAGGGAAGATCGAATTGTGGTGCTGGACGAAGCCCGAACCCTGGTCTTGGGGCATTGCCACGACCACCCGATGGCGGGGCACTTTGGCCCAGAAAAGACCCTGGAACTTCTCCGACGCTCATTCTGGTGGCCAGACATGGCTAAGGATTGTAAGGGCTATGTAAGGTCCTGTGTCACCTGCCAGAAGAACAAGCCATCAAGAAACAAGGTTTGGGGTCTGCTGCGACCCTTACCTATTCCTGAACGGCCTTGGCAAAAGATCTCATTAGACTTTATAGTCGAGCTTCCGCCATCCCGAGACCACACGGCAATCCTGGTAGTCGTGGACCGCTTGTCCAAGATGGCCCACTTCATCCCGTTGAAGAAAACCCCCTCGGCGGCCGAGACCGCGCGAGTCTTCATTCGTGAGGTAGTCAGGTTGCATGGGGTCCCCGAAGACATTGTCTCGGACCGAGGGGTCCAGTTCACATCCAGATTCTGGAGAGCACTGTGCAAGGCCCTGGACATCAAATTATCTCTCTCCTCTGCGTTCCACCCTCAAACTAACGGTCAAACCGAAAGGACCAATCAGACCTTGGAGCAATACTTGAGATGCTATACCTCGTTTACTCAAGATGACTGGCTGCCACTTCTACCTCTAGCGGAATTTGCGTATAACAACGCCCGCCACTCAGCAACAGGGCAGTCCCCGTTCTTTGCCAACTATGGCTTTCACCCAGTCTTCCTCCCGGATTTGGTGTCGGAATGCCCAGTACCAGCAACACAAGATGTGGTAACGTTCTTCGCTGCGAACAATAAGAAGCTTCAAGTGGCCATCAGTCGGGCCCAGGAAGACTACAGGAAAGCATCCAACAGGAAACGGAGGGGAGATCTGGTATTGCGGCCTGGGGAGAAGGTTTGGCTGGCGACGTCCAATTTAAAGATGCTTTGCCCGTCAAAGAAATTGGGACCCAAATTTATAGGCCCCTTCTGCATTAAACGGATGGTTAACGAAGTAGCCTACGAACTCGCCCTCCCTGACACGCTCAAGATCCACCCGGTCTTCCATGTGTCCCTGCTGAAGCCAGTGGTCCCAGATGCCTTCCCTGACCGGGAATCTAGACCCCCGGAAGCGGTAACGGTCGAAGGAGAAGAAGAGTTTGAGGTTGAAACGATCCTGAAGTGTCGGAGGAGGGGAGGCCAGACCCAATTCCTTATCAAATGGAAGGGCTATGGCCCTGAGGACAATTCTTGGGAACCAGCCCATAATGTCCATGCACCCAGACTTGTCCGGGGGTTCTTTCGCGATCACCCGTGGTGGAGAGATCGGGTGGGCATCCGGAGGCTGCCCGTAGGGGGGGGGCAATGTCAGGGATCTCCTCGATCCCTGCCGCGATGGTCCCGGCGCAGGCGCAGTGCACCGCCCTGTGCAGGGACACGGGCACTAGGTCCGGGCCGGCCGCGGCGTTCGAGTTCGCGCATGCGCAGTAGAAGCCGCGGCCGCCCACTGGGCACCAATGGCAGCGCAGGGCGGGATATTTAAATGGCCCTGAGCTGTCATTCAGTGCCTTCTGGTCTTCCCTGCATCCTGTGAACCTGTGATCCTGTGCCCCTTGTAAGTTTTGACCCGGATTGTACCTGACCTTGCTGCTTTCTCCTGCTCTGACCCTTGCTTTGCCTGACCTCTCTCCTGAATGCCCCCTATTGGATTTGACCTGCTGTTGCTGACCTGGCGTGTGACCCGACCATTCTATGCCCGCTGCCTTGTACCTTGCCGTCCTCTCTGTTACCGACCCGGCCCGTCTGACCTTGCTCATCCATCCATCCATCCCTTGCAGCGGGGTCTTCTGACCTCCTCACATCAGACTCTTCCCCGTGGGAGCCCCTTGCGCATACTACTACCACTGACGGGCGCACCCAGTAGTCACGACCTGGTCTCAGGGAGCTCCAAGTCCATCCCCACCATCAGGGGCCCTGGTGAACAAGCACCCTGGGACTTAGACTCCGTGCGCTGGGGACGCCTATTCAGTGGAGTGCTAGTAGTACCGCCGGGCGGTCCCTTACAGTTAGATTTTGCATAATACTGACTCGTCTAATTCAGGAAGTTTCAGAAGCCCTAATTTCTAGATAAGACAGACGCATATTTTAGTAAAGGCAGAGGGAGATTGACGCTGGTCGTATGTAAGTTCTTCCCCTTTCATTATGCAAAATCTAACACTATATCATTCCCCCCCTTGCCCCTTTTATGAGAAAAGCATATCTTACCTATGTTTTAAAAGCATTGCTTCAGTGAGATCACTTTTTACATTCTTGTACATTTAGCATTAAAAATGAATCCTATGCAGGGCTACTGTTAGAAACCATGGGGCCCCATACAGTCAACCTTACAGGGCCCTATAAATAGAAAATCCCCCTATGGAACTTTAATGCAGCAAACGCATCATTACAGATGTACTCAACGGGAACTTTTTTAATCATTCTTTATTACATAGAAATATTGGTATTAGATACATTAACTTTAACTTTAAAAACATTGGCTCTGATAGCTATTGCAAGGATATTTTCCATCACATTACAACAAAATTCCCAAAAATTACACCGACGCATTTCGATCATTCCACTTTTTGATCTTCAGGGGGCATAAATACAAAGAAAGTTTCTAAATAAACATATTAGAAATAAGTGGTCATTTGCATTTAGCATTTTTATTTATAAATAGCATTCATATAATTACCATGTTGGTACTTACAAGGGAACTGAGCAGTCAATATTAATCAGAGCATGTAAAATATATAGACACAGCGCCAATAAATTATATATAAAGCTGCAAACCTAACCAAAGAAAAGGTAAGTGACAAAAAATATATAAAGGAATGCACTAAATACCAAATCACATGAAAATGCAGATAATATATTGTTATTATTATTATTATACAGTATTTATGTAGCGCCAAAGGGTTTGCTCAGCGCTGTACAATAGTAAGGGGGACAGAACATGAGACAAGACAGTAACAATCTCTCTTTCAAGCTTACAATCTAGGAGGGAGGGGAAAATGGTACAGGAGGAAATGGCTGTGGGGGATGGAGTGGTGGGAGGAGTGGAGGAGGTCAGTTGTTAGGTGAGGGTGGGGTAGGCTTCCCTGAAGAGGTGGGTTTTCAGTGTGCGCCTGAAGGTGAGGAGGGTAGGTGACAGTCGGATGGATTGGGGTAGGGAGTTCCAGAGGATGGGGGAAGTCCTGGAGAAATCCGGCAATCGGGCGTGGGAGGAGGAGATCAGGGAGCTAGAGAGTAGGAGGTCCTGTGAGGAGCGAAGAGCATGGGTAGGGTAGTATTTGGGTATCAGGTCGGTTAGGTAGTTTGGGGCGGCGCTGTGAATGGCTTTGTAGGTCAGAGTTAACAGTTTGAATTTGATGCGTTGGGCAATCGGGAGCCAGTGAAGGGATTGGCAGAGGGGGGTGGCAGATGTGGAGCGGTTGGTGAGGTGGATGAGTCTAGCCGCTGAGTTCAGGATAGACTGGAGTGGGGATAGCGTTTGTTTGGGTAGGCCAGTGAGAAGGGAGTTGCAGTAGTCCAGGCGTGAAATGATGAAGGAGTGTACGAGTTGTTTAGTGGTGTCTGGGGTGAGGAATGTACGTATCTTGGAGATGTTGCGGAGGTGGAGCCTGCATGATCTTGATAGTAATTGGACATGATGTAGGAAGGAAAGGTTCGAGTCCAGGGTGACACCCAGGACTTTGGCATGTGGGGTGGGAGTGATGGTGGCGTTGTTAGTAGTGATGGAGAGGATGGGGGGGGCGCGGGTTGGGGGGAAGACCAGGAGCTCAGTTTTGGACAGGTTTAATTTGAGGAAATGGAGCGACATCCAGTCTGATATGTTGTTCAGGAGGTGGGCGATGCGGAGGGAGAGGGGCTGAGATGGGGGGTGGAGAGGTAAATTTGTGTGTCGTCGGCACAGAGGTGGTAATTGAAGCCGAGGGAGTGTATTAGTTTGCCAAGGGAGGAGGTGTAGATGGAGAAGAGAAGGGGCCCGAGGACAGAGCCTTGGGGGACTCCGACAGAGAGGGGGAGGTGGCAGTGTTATAGGTGATGCTGAAGGAGCGTTGGGATAGGTAGGAGGAGAACCAGGAGAGAGCAGCGTCCCTAATGCCAAGGGAGTGCAGTTTAGTAAGGAGGAGGGGGTGGTCGACAGTGTCAAAAGCCGCGGAGAGGTCAAGGAGCAGGAGGACAGAGTAATGGCCATTAGCTTTGGCGGTTAGCAGGTCGTTGGTGATTTTAAGTAGGGCGGTTTCGGTGGAGTGTAGGGGATGGAAGCCAGACTGTAGAGGATCAAGGAGGTTGTTATCAGTGAGGTGGGCGCTTAGGCGATTGTAGGCCAGGCGCTCAAGGAGCTTGGAAGTGAATGGTAGCAGGGAGATGGGTCTAAGGTTGTTCAGGTCAGTGGGGTCAAGGGAGGGTTTTTTGAGTATGGGGGTGATGTGCGCGTGCTTTAGAGGGGAGGGAAAAGTGCCAGTGGAGAGGGAGAGATTGGAGATGTGGGTGAGGGAGGGAATGATGGAGGGGGGGGGGTGACTGGAGGAGCTGTGAGGGGATAGGGTCCAGGGGGCAGGTGGTGAGGCGGGCTTCGGTGAAGACCATAGAGACCTCCTGAGGGGTAGCTGGGCTGAAGGAGCGGAGCGTTGGGGAAGTGATAGGCGATGGCGGCTTACCCTCTCCGTGCCAGTGGGGGTGGTTGCTGCTTCCTTGTATCTGCGGAGCCCGGGGCGGGGCGTCTCGGCGACGATCCTCGGCCCTCCGTGGTTCGCGGTCCTCTGTGGTCTGCCGCAGCCGGTAGGAAAGGCCGCGGCTTCAGGGGTCGTGGTAGGCCACGAGTCGCCGGATCTCCGCCGGAGGGACAGCGCTCCGGAAGGCAGGGTTGTGGGCTTACGGTTCCTGGTGGGGTGGTGGGCGTGTGATCCCAGGTGGGGTGGTGGGTTAGCGATCCCTGGTGGGATGGTGGGCTTGCGATCCCTGGTGGGATAGTAGCCTAAGGTCCCTGGTGGGTAGTGGGTGCCCCTGTTTGTGTCCCTGGTGGCTAGCGGTGGGATGGCACCTGGGCTCTCTGGGCTTCCTGGTGGGGTAGTGAGTGCCCCTGAAAGAGGACCTGGTGTCCCGGAACGTCAGGATGGCAGCAGACCCCTCCTGGGTGTCAGTAGGACCGGTGGGGATGGTGGCAGCTTCCCCGGAGGAGCGGAGGCGTCCCACCGCGGCCGCGATCCTCGCCGCGATTCCGGCCACGGCCGGCATGAAACACCGCGGCTTCGGGTGCCGTGGTAGGCCTCAAGCCGCCTCGGTCCACCGGAGCTCTGCCAGAGGGATGGAGTGTCCAGGGCCTCTTCAGGGTGTTGGTGGGGACCTCGGTGGCAGCTCAGGGGGCCAGATGGTGGCGTATGGCAGCGGATGGAGTGCGGGGGCGCTGAAGCTGGCATTCATGCGGCTGCTCCGGGCGCCATCTTGGTAGAAATACATAAATAAAATAAAAAATATATTTATAAATGTCCGTAATTCATATATAAGTCCAAACACCAATATATGTGATTAAAAAATCTCTTAAACAAGAAAAAACACTGTGTAGCAAAATCCACCACCGAATGAAATGGGTAAACTCACCAGACCTATTTGCTGATCAAATTATAAATCATCAAAAATAACATTTGCTCTGGGAACGATGATCTGTTGGAGTATCCAGGAGCAATAGACTGCAATCAGCCAAATCAGCACACATGGAACAGCCTAAACTGCAAGTGGTCATCATGCCTTCAAAACTTTGGAAATGCTCGGGGAATCAAAGAAGGGAGGTAGTGATTCTCTATTTGCATACTGTAAACATGCTTGTAGATGCGGCGCCCAAATTCCTTGATACTCGATTTTCTGTTATGACCTTACAGGGCCCTCCCCCTTTACTATGCTGCAGATATGAATGAACACAGTGAGTGATCGGTATCAATCACTCATTGTGTTCATTCAGGAAAGGAAGGGGCTAGTAAATGTGTCCTTTCCCCACTCTCCATCCTGAAGGATCCTATTGTGTGCTTGCAGCTGCCGGTGGTAAGGAGTGGAGGGATGCCCACAGCACTGCGGGGGTGGGGGCACACAAAGGGACAGCAGGGGGAAATGTGTAGCGCACTGGGAGGGTGATGGGTGCAGGGTGGGGGGGGGGTGATGGGGGGGTAATTACTGGAACCGAACCCCTGTATGGCTCTCTCTGCAGCAGCTGAAATCCAGCAGGAGAGAGAGAAAAAGCCAGCTTTCAGCTACTCCAGACAGAGTCATACATGTGATCGGTTTCAGTAATTGACCCCCCCCCCGCCATGTTGATCATCCTCCTCTCCCACATCCGATTCACTCAGCTGCCTGAGTCCCCTTGCTGGCCTGGGACCTATACAGGAGGCCTGGTGGTGCCCCCTTATCCACTGCCATGATCCTATGTCCAATTGGGATCTGGATGTCAGATAGGCAAGACATAAATTCAGTTGGCTTAGTGATCCATTGCCCAAATCTTCTAAATTTGTCTGTCTATACATACATGAATAGGATAAAAGTATGAATTCTTAGCATTGGCATTTAGAGGCTGGATCAGATGAAGCAAGACCAGTGTTGTTATAACATTTATGAGATAGTTGACATAGCCATCAAACATGTACAAAATTATTAAATAAAGCCCTTTAGCTAGACATGTGCATGAGAAAATACCGTTTGATTTTTATGGTTCTTGAAGTATTTTGGTTATTACTCCAAGAGTTCATGGATCAATATAACAGTGTTGGGTTCAGTGTCTCTGTCTGTGTGTTACCAAAATCAATACATATTATGATGCCATGTCTGCAAATATGGGAGCTTTTATGCAGCACTAGGTGGAATAAAGGGAGTCTAATCATTTGAAAATAGCAATGCCTAGATTTATTTAGGGTGCAACTTAAAGTGAACCTGTGCCAAGACTATGCAGACTAAAGTATTTATATATTCTAAACAACTAGAAAGTGCACTTTAAAACATGCCATAATTCAACTCTGTAGCTATAAAAATTGTAGAGATACTTATCTTCACATTCACAATAGAAGCACTGGGGAGTCAGCTATATCTCTATTATTAAAATTATTGCAATTTCATTACTCATTTACAATTTTTATTATTCATTTTATTAAAGATGTTTAAGGTGTACTATATAGGCCTGGACATTAGGGGGTAGATTTACTAGAATTCAGAATCTGGTGCAGCTGTGCAGGTAGCCAATCAGATTCTAAGCTTTGACAATAAAACCTGGAAGCTGGTTTCTGTGCAGAGCTGCATCAGATTTTGCATGCTCCAGTTTCAGTAAATCAACCTCTAAGTGTGTTAATGTATATGTAAAACCAATTAATAAACATCTTATATGAGATACATTAATACCTGGTAGCCTTGCAATAAAAAGCCCTGTTGAGGCACTTCCTGTTATGAGGTGACAACCCTCATTTGGGAACCATCTACCAACTGTGTTCCTGTGTTGTCACCCTTTTACATGCTTTTGATGGAGACTACAAATATCTGTTTCAACACATATTAGACAGGCATGGTCTGCTCTTGTCGGTGTGATGAAATGCGTAATTATTATTATACAGGATTTATATAGCGCCGACAGTTTGCTCAGCGCTTTACAATATAATGGGAGACAATACAGCAATGATACAGTTCAATAAAAGAGGGATTTAAGGGTCCTGCTCCTTGGAGCTTACAATCTAGGAGGGAGGGGCTAGTGGTACAAAAGGTAGTAACTGAGTTAGTGTAATGAGAAATGCTATGCAGCAGAGGCTGCAGGAGAGTAACATCACTGGTATGCACCAATACATGGAAAAAAAGCTGAAAAGTATTTTATTAATAACATAAAAATAAGAATATTTTCTTTTACATACTGAGCTTTAGCTTTGTCTCATTGTTTAGTGAATTCAACAACCCCCTATATAATATCATACTTCCCATTAGCACAGAGCCCTCTAAGACTAGTCATGTGATACTAACCAAGCTGTTTTATATCTTATTGTCCACCTCTCCCAAGTATTTGAATAAAGGTTTGTTTATAAAAAATGTTATTGTGAATAAACTTGCAGTGCCTAGGACAATACATTTACCATATAATACCAACCCTCCATGCTTGTATAGCAGCTCAGGCAACATCCATACACATGAAATATATATTAGGGTGCCATACAATAGATGAATCGCCTTGTCTCTTGGTTCTATTCATAAATAGCGAGCATTGGCTGACTCCACACCAGTTATCCAGTTTATTAGTCAGGGATTACCTGTCTGACTTGTAGTGGAGTGGACACAGTGACACTGAATGGCAGACCAGTGCTCCAGGGTTCCCTTAGGGCTGGGAATGATAACCACATTTACCTTGCTTGCCATTGTTTTCCTATTTCTCTATCCATCAGTGTATTACTGGATAATATTACATTTCATTTGAAATAAAAACTGCAAAATCGGTAGCGGCTTGATTAACATTGATTGTCGAGTGAAGACTGATACGAACAAATAAACCATTATCCAAGGGGATCATAGCAGTTATAGTTTTTGTTCATTTTATTGATCTGTTCTACTTTTTTTCATTGTGCTATATGGTGAATAAATATGAGATCAGAAAGTGCTTGCTGGCAGACAGACGCTGAAATGAATACATCACTTAAGCATGGCAGAAAATGAGCACAATGCCTTCACTGCCGCAGCATAAAAGATAAGAAATAAATCCTAAAGGACAAGGTAATTAAAGACAGCGAGACTTTTATGATGTCACTCGGTACAATTCCATGAAAGGGCGATAATGTCAAATAAATTTGTACTTTGATAGCAGATCTATGTAGACGTCATTGAGATTCTTGATAAGATTAAGCTCAATAACTGCAGTACGCATAAACCAAACATATAACGTGTTGGGGAGCTTATCTTTGCTTATCTTCGTGAGTGGCATATGTCTGAAGAACTGATCTTGTAACAGACAATGATATTATGAATAAACACTTTGTAATACACAATAGTATGAATGATTGAAATAAATGTGATTTGGAGGGGAACCAAAGAAAACAGTATTGCCCAAACAATGGGGGTTACTAGCCTGAAAAATCTACAACCTGTTCCACTCGTGTAGTAAGTCATTACCCAATCACTCTTTGTGAAGCCCAGAGAACTAATCCGAAAAGTATATCTATCTGCTGATTGGAGAGCTATAGAGCTGACTCAGCAAGGGGTGTTTTGGACCTCTGCAGGGAGACCACTGGTCCAACACAGAGAGCAAGGATCCTCCTCTGCATGGAGACCACTGGTCTTACACAGAGATCAAGGATCCACATCTGCAGGGAGACCACTGGTCCTATACAGAGAGCAAGGATCCTCCTCTGCAACATGCTGGCAGGAAACATACCTTTTTCCAGAGAAAACAAATTCCAAAACTTTGAACACCTTTAGCTTTGGTACACCTTGAATGTGCTGTATGTAGTATATCTAAAACTAAAAGTTTAGTTGGCTTTTACCTAACTTTTCTCAATTTTACCCCATTCTCCTTTTTATAAAAACTTACTGTTACTTGCTGTTCACAGTAATTTGCTGCATTTTATTAACATATTATTATAATAATACTATCCACATTTCTGCCATTATCATTTAAAGTGGGAATAAACTCCAAATGGACACTTGTACCTACAGGCAAGCTTACCTGTAGGTACAAGGAATATCTCATAAATGTGCACCGTTTAGGAGATATTTAGTGTCCCTGCAGCTGGTGACGTCTGACCCGTGCCGTTCCTTTAGAGTTCTGTGGCACGGCTGAGTCTCCCGCCATGCTGTCATCGCAGCTTGGCCAGTCAAGGAGCCAGAGCCCGTGAACCTGGAAGGAAGACCAGGGGAAGATGGAAGCCCTGTCAGTGGTGACAGTGCACCGCTGGAGGGCTTTGTTACTTAGTTACGTCTTTCATAATGTGCTAGTATAGAATGCATACAAGCACGTTAAGACACAACCTTGCAGGAAGAAGTTTTTTTTTTTCTTTAAAAAGTCAAGTTTACTACCGCTTTAAAGTGACACAAACTCTGGTTTGAAAAAAATTCTATATAAGTATGCTCTCTTTACTCAAAAGCCTACTTTCTGTTGCTCTTAGTCTCCTCCAAGTCCCATATTCCATTTTTTTTTTTTTGCTTCTGTCATCCGACTTCCTGTTAGAGGGAGGCTATGTTCCTTCTCCATGGTCCCACTGTTAGTAGCAGCATGACCACTCTCTCTTTTTCCCACTCCCAAGATGGACTAGGGACTATATACTAAGCGATTTGTAGTATTTATTTCTGTTTTTGCCTGCACAATTATACCATGTTTTGCTACATTGACCAAACATAATTCAGAGTTTTCAGTTGAGGGACACTCAAGGAGGTATCTTTTTACTATTTTTCACAAGTTTTGATGCATTTGTACACCTTTTTATTGCTTGTGTTTTCCACAAGCATAATTTTATGTGTTTATATACTGAAACAGTGGCAAAAACCCATAAAAGAAAGTTAAATCTACTGAAATAAAATGCCAGATTTCCCCAGCTGCTTTCTAAATAGCCTCCAAAGATTATATGTTGTGCATAAATATGCCACATGTATATTCCAGAAATGTCATTGAGATAACCAGTCTCTACTGCCTGTAATTGTTTCATTATCGTAGTGGGATTTTGTATTAGCTCTGATTGCTAAAATGTAATATTTCTCTTGTCTTTAGGCATACTTCAGACAGGGTGTTGCCCTTCAGTATCTTGGTCGCCATGCAGATGCCCTGGCTGCGTTTGCATCCGGATTGGCTCAGGATCCCAAGAGTCTACAGCTGCTGCTAGGCATGGTGGAAGCAGCAATGAAATCCCCTATGAGAGGTGAGTGTTGTTCATTGCACTATGAACATGTGCAGTGTGACAGACCCAACTGGGATAGGGGCTATTGAAGGAGACTAGGGGCTAGTCTTCTACCCCCTGATTGTCGCCCATGGAGAGAACAGATCATCCTCTAATGATGGACAACAGCGTGATGAATTCTTTGTGCCTAGTCCCCTCCAAAAGCCCCGGCCCATGTTGGGTCTGTCACATTCAGTATCTGTTGTCTGCTGTATAAGAACAGAATTCCCTGGTTCTGTTGCTAAGCCCTTGTCACTTATCTTCTCCCAGTTCAACAAGACTTTGTCAGTGGCCAATAAAGATGTTATTATTAGCCTCCCTGGAGGTATTCCCGAGTGTAGCTCTTTAGGTCAAAATCGGTTTTAGACCAGCTAGAGAACAGCGATAGTAAATCAGAACCACTTGCAGAACTGAGTGATAATGATTCGTGGGGAAATTCATCATCAGACACTGAAAACGATTTTGTGACTTTGCTCAGCGATGTGCGAACTTGGTGCTCTATTTCAAATTTCAGTGTTTTTGGTTATTTATTAAATTATAATTTATGATTTCGTGTTTCAAATTTTAACATACCCGGGATGTTTACTAGACTCTTGTTTGGACAGATTTCAGTGAGTTATTGCTAAAAATTACAGGCCTACAATAAAAAAATACATATTTCCATGCAAAAAAATGTACCGCTTTGAGCACAGATATATGGACATAATCAGACCGCTAGGGAGGCTACACAGAGGATACATAGGTGAGCTAGTTTAGCTTCAAGTCAAGAAAGTCTTTAATTGAGTAACCTGCTACACATAGATGCATAGAGAATGGGTTTCTGTCTCCAAAGCCCAATAGCAAGCACCTGTGGTGTCTGCTCTTGGACAGGATTTTTTGATGTATTGGAAGCCCTTTTAAAACTCTCAAAATACTGCATGTTAACATTTGTGTAGTAATGAACAGTAATGAGGTGTGAAGAGGGCCTAAAACAGCTGACAGTTTTCCCTTAAGGGCTAGTTCACATAGACATTTGGTACAAGAGTTTATCAAACACCTCATTCCTTTATGAATTAATGACATACATTTTATGATGAATTCAACAAGTGTTTTTGATGCCTGTCAGCAATTTGTTATTTAAACCACTGCCTCCTGAATCCTAGCAAATAAACATCAGAAGCTTCTCAAACTCTTCCCAACTGATAAGCAGCTATTGAAAGCTTGTCTCAAACAGGAAAATGTGCTAAAATTCCCTTACATTCACAAGATTATGCAAAGCATTTTGGAAGTGTTTTAAATGTTTCCCAAAGGCTTACCAAATGCCTGCTATTAATGCCTATGTGAACAGGCCCTGAGGGATGACTGGCATAGTGCCCGCCAGAAAAGAGGAGGAACGTTTTCTTTTTTAAAAAGCAAATTAGATCTGATAGAGTTTAGAAGAATTTACATTTACATGTTGCAGTAATAGAAACCATTAGCAATGCATTGTTTCCGTGTGAATAAAATACATGCCCAGTCTAAGGCTATACTCAGTATATGGTTAATTTACTAAAGGCAAACAGGCTGTTTACTTTCTAGGGACATTTTCAAAAGAGGTTAATGAATGTGGTAAAATTTTGCTGTACAAAGAATATCCAATCACATGCAAGAAAGAAAAATATCTTTTTTTTGCTTGCTCATGAATAGATGATGGGAGTCAGCGGAGCTTCACTTCATTCACTAAGCTCTTGTGTAAATTCCCTTTCAAAGTAAACAGCTTATTCACCTTTAGTAAATCAACCCCTCTGTCTCTGGATGACCTCTGTTGTTGAAATTCTGTCTCATCCCTCTTGTCCAGCCTTTCTCAAAACTTTCCGAAACAGAGGAACCCTTAAAAACGCTTTCCAATCTCAGGGCACCCTTGCTAAAAATGACTAAATCTACAAATCCTGATACATTAGTGTGATAGTCAGTGGGAAGAATGGTCCTTATTCCTGTGTTCATTGGGAATAATTCCCCCTTACAGATAGTTCATAGAATCAATCTGAGAAGCAGAAATTTCTCATTGCTCAAGGACCACTAGCAACCTCTGAAGGAACCCTAGCTGAGAAATCCTGCTCAAGTCTCCAAGCAACACACATTTAATACAAATCAAACAGTGTAAAACGTTCAGCAAAAGCAACCAATAATAATTCTGCATCTAAGAGCAGTCAGGACAATGAGTGATGACTTCTGATTGGTTTTCGAAGCTGTTGCACTTTGCTTATTGCTCCGTACCTTAAAAAAAAGTCCAAGTTATGGATATTTCTGACAAAATGGCACTCCAGTTGTATGATCTCACTGCCCCCACCCCCCTTTTTAATACATTAAACAGTATGAACTAAAAGAAGAGACATAGTTTAGATTTGGATTTACAGATTTCTCTTCTTGACTGTGTCATGTCAGATATTTAATAGATTTTGTTGCTAAGACCTCAGTTTTGTTTTGTCATGCGTCTTTGTCATCAATAGGTTTGCTAGATCACATTAGTATGGAAAAAGCTGATAGATGTCTGCATTAAGTTTTTCCTTCCATAAACTCTAAACATCTTAGACTTTATTTCCAGCTATCTATTATGTTCCTGTGTTTACCCCATTCATCTTAGCTTTTTTTAATCCACCATTTATCATTTTTGCAGCTGAATTGCGGGAAGATCTTTTAGCGTAATACACAGGTTTGGCCTCTGCCAGTTGTTGGGGATGAAGTCTGCAGACTTTGTTTCCTGAAATAGGCCCCATATAACTATTTTCCAATCTGCTGGAATCAAGATGATAAATAGACGCCACAATAAGAAATGTAGGTGTGTGTTGCTGAACATAGTTTTCAGTTACACGGTGTCACAGGCTTTCAAATAAATCTTTCTTTTTTCAGAAATTATAATTAGGCACCACTCTAAAACTTAAAGGGTTAGATCACCTTTACCAAAAAAAATGACTATGCAGATAAGGAGCATCTATAAATGAAAACAAAAAATGCTTACTTTTGACTAAAGTTGAATAATGCCCTTGCTATAGGTGTAGGCCATTTACATACTGTAACTCCTAAATCCTGGCCTGAGAACTCCCAGGACTTTGCTAAACAAGGCGTAGCTATTATTGTTCACCTCCATCATCACAGGAGTAATCTCTTTCTCTGATTCAAACCTCCTTACATCATTCGCTCCTGTGATGGTGGAAGTGAGCAGCAATAGCTATGTCTTGCTTAACAACGTCCTGGAAGTTTTCAGATCAGGCTTGATTAGGTATGTAAATGGTCTACATCGATGTCAACTGATGTGAATGTACAATATATATAGGTAAAGCACTGCGTAAATTGATGGCGCTATAGAAGTACCTGAAATAAATAAATAAATAAATATCAAAGGCATTAATCAGCTTTAGTCAAAACTGCTCAGTTTGTTTTTATCAACAGACACCCTTATCTGCATAGGCAGTTTTTTTGGTAAAGGTGCAGTAACCCTTTAAGTATACACAAAGCAAATTTTGGGCTGACTCCTAATGAATTGGCTTCAATTCAAGCTGTGAGTGGACCTGCCTGTACCCTTTTACCTGAAAATTGAGAACATTGTTGGATGAACAGCAGCTGCATCCATACAGGAGTAGCCAATGTCTGGGCAGCAGATGCCAGCTGTCAGAATACAATACCTGACAAGAGAGGTTTCTCCATACATACAAATCTATGAATTTCTCTCATTCAGCCATGGGGCTACAGTAGATAAATCTTACAGTGTATGGCCAGCTTTAGAGAATCAGCCCATTTCCTAAAGCTAATTCATTACCAGGTAGGGCCTATGGGCTGAATCAATTTGGTGCTTTATTTATCAAGGTGCTTGTGATCTTTGTGTATCGAACTTGCTAGGGTTCTAGGACCTGACATTGCATATAAGTTAAATTAGAATAACAGTAATCTTTTAAAATTAATTTAATGAAAATATATTTTAATTTAAAAAAATGAATTCAGCAGCGCTCCTGTAAAATTAAATCAGCTTGGCTGGACTGCATACTATGAGGCTAGAATGTCTGGACTGTGTATTATGACAGGAGCACTGCTGTACTGTAGTATGACACTAGCACTGTGGACTGTGTAATATGATACAAGTACTGCTGGATTGTGACACTGCTGGACTGTGTAATATGACACAAGTACTATTGGATTGTGTAATATGACAAATGTAATTCAGGACTGTGTAATATGACATTGACACTGCTGGACATTGTAATATGATACAAGCACTTTAGGACTGTGTAGTATGATACAAGTACTGCTGGATTGTGTAATATGACAACCATCATTTTGGAGTGCATAAGATGACATCAACACTGCTGGACTGTGTAATGTAACATCCATAATTGTGGACGGTGTATTATTACATTGACACTGCTAGACTGTGTAATATGATACAAATACTGCTGGATTGTGTAATATGACAATCATAAATTTGGACTGTATAATATGATATCAACACTACTGGACTGTGTAACATGACACAAACACTTTTGGATTGTGTAATATTATGTAAGCACTTTTAGACTGTGTAATAGGATACAAGTACTGTTAGATTGTGTAATATGTCATCTGTAATTGTGGACTGTGTAATATGACATTGACACTGCTGGACATTGTAATATGATGCAAGCACTTTTGGACTGTGTAGTATGATACAGAAATTGCTGGCTTGTGTAATGTGACAACAGTAATTCTGGACTATAATATGACATCAACATTGTTGGACTGTGTAATATGACACAAACACTTTTGGACTAAGTAAAATGATACAAACACTTTTGCACTGTGTAAAATGATACAAGTACTTCTGGATTGTGTAACATGGCGGAAATACTGCTGGATTGTGTAATGTGACAACAGTAATTTTGGATTGTGTAATATGACATCAACACTGGTAGACTGTTTAAGATGACATCAACACTGCTGGACTGTGTAATGTGACATCTGTAATTGTGGACTGTGTAATATGACATTGACACCGCTAGACTGTGTAATATGATACAAGTACTACTGGATTGTGTAATGTGACAGCCGCAATTCTGGACTGCATAATATGACATTGACACTGCTGGACAGTGTAATATGTTGCAAGCACTTTTGGACTGTGTAATACGATACAAATACTGCTGGATTGTGTAATGTGACAATAGTAACTCTGGACTGTGTAATATGACATCAACACTGCTTTACAGTGTAATATGATACAAGTACAGCTGGATTGTGTAATATGACAACCATAATTATGGACTGTGTAATATGACATTGACACTGCTAGACTGTGTAATATGACACAAACCCTACTGGACAGTGCAACAGGATTCAAGTACTGCTGAATTGTGTAATATGAGAACAGTATTTATGTAATATGACTTTGACACTGCTAGACTGTGTAATATGACACAAGTACTACTGGATTGTGTAATGTGACAACCGTAATTCTGGACTGCATAATATGACATTGACACTGCTGGACAGTGTAATATGATGCAAGCACTTTTGCACTGTGTAATATGATACAATTACTGCTGAATTGTGTAATGTGACAATAGTAATTCCGGACTGCTGGACTGTGTAATATGACACAAACCCTACTGGACAGTGCATTATGGTACAAGTACTGCTGGACTGTGTAATATGACAACAGTAATTCTGTACTGCGTAACATGACATTGACACTGCTGGACTGTGTAATATGACACAAACCCTACTGGACAGTGTAATATGATACAAGTACTGCTGAATTGTGTAATATGACAACAGTAATTCTGTACTGCGTACCATGACATTGACACTGCTGGACTGTGTAATATGACACAAACCCTACTGGACAGTGCATTATGATACAAGTACTGCTGAATTGTGAAATATGACAACAGTAACTGCGTAATATGACTTTGACACTACGGGACAGTTTAACATGACACAAGCACTTTTGGACTGTGCAATGTGACACAAGCCCCACAGGTCTGTGTACTATGATGTGAGCATTGCTGAACTATGTAATATGACATTACTGCTTGACTGTGATTACTAGTTTTTTACCTAGATAGAAGTTTTTTTTGAGCCAGGTATTAAAATTGTAAGGGAAAAATTCCATATATTGATAATGCAGGAAACTTTTCCCTCTTCACACAAGTTGTTTGTTTGCTTGTGATAATAAGGCTTACTTTGCCACTTTTAGCGTACTACAGTCTAATCAGATTCCAATCCATTAGTAAATCTCAGAGCTTGGAAGGGGAGAGATAGTTGACATCGCACATCACGTGATTATCACAGCTGGATCTCTACATGTTCTAACAGATGGACACAAAGATTTCTGCCAATTTGCAACTGGCAGTAGGTAGGGTCATGCTCTTCATGTATAATACATTTTATTTTGTATAGCTAAGAAAGCAATATAGATCCTACTGTGAGAATATCATTTTTTCATGCAAGGACCATCTGAAGTGTAAACACTTTCAGATATTTCACAGATATTATTTTGGTTATTGACACAAAGATGCAGAGATGTCTATGTTTAGCCAAATTGCTTATCCTTAGATAAAGCTTTCCTTTGTTTCATTTGTATGTACTAAATAAAATGGTGAAAAAGAACACCGGATGACAAGAGGGCGTGTAGTTGTCACATAAAATAGGTCGTTTTTTTTTCTCCTGCAATTTAATTGTAGTCTGAAATTTGCCCCAACAGTTTTCATCAGTTTTATCTTTACTCATGCAGAGTCATTGACTCATAAGAAGAGTCATACCAATCCTCTGACATCACCAGTGCTGCAGCTGTCTATCCATATCACTGTGCAAACAAATTTAGCAGTTGATGGATTCAAAGTATAACAAGCTGGATAAATAAAATTCTCTTCCTTTACAGGCACACATTGCATTTTTATTGGCATTAAATACACCGCATGGCTTATTTCTTTCCTTGTTTTTCCAGTTTCTTAAACTGCTGATTGCCATTTGATAACACCAGTACATATACGTATGAGCTTAGCAACCAATCAGAATCCATCTGGAAATGTCTTGGTGTCCGTTAAGACTTTTTTCAATGAGTTATGTGCTTTGCACATTGAGCCCAACTCATTGAATAGCTTATTGAACTAGACTTCAGAAAGCTAAAAAAGGATGATCGTAATACACATTAATCCCATTCTGTGAATTTTGCTCAAAAAATGATCTATAACAGCTTCATTTGATAATGGATTTTAGTTGCCTTCATTCAAAGTGACTTCTTTTATACATCATAAAAAGATAGCTTCCATTATAAGTTAGGCAACCCTAACTGCCCCCTATGCCCTCCCCTGGCTTTTGTGGTAAAAAAAAGAACAGTAAAGAACAGTCACTAGCTCTGCAAAGCAGGAAGCAGGGCCTTCTTGTGTAATAAGCAAATATGCTTACCAAAATCCTGTGTACACATATTTTATGACATACATAATATTACGTAGTGAAAAAGTTAGTAACCCATATTAAAAAGATATCTACCTCAAGCTGATCGATGTTACATGTTTATGTAAACAACGTTTAAAATATCACGGATTCAGTTGGTGTTTTTTTACTGAGGGACACAGAATTTTAGGAATTTTTGACTAGTTCACTTCTCTGCCTGAAGGGTTTGAAATAAGCCCATGGCTGCAGTAGCAGCCATGAACTTGTTTCTGTTGTGTTCCGTGAGCTCCGGGCTTTAATCTAAAAAATTATCTGGGTGATCTTCCCCACTTAACCCCATTCCCTGCCTCTCCCAAGGGCCTACAATATCCATTTCCCAATCTCCTACAATATCCATTTCCCAATCTCCTTTGCTGTGTGTGAAAATGAATGCACTCAGCTGTGAGTGAGGGTTTCAGGCTTTTACGCTGTTAGAATTCTGGTTCAAATGCCACTTAATAAAAAAATCCCTTTTAAAGGGAAAAACTATCATGTTGTCAGAAGAGCCTCAAGATTCTACTGGTTGTTTCCAGTCCTCATAAAAGCTCTAAAAGACCCAAGGCCTAGAACAGCAGGCTGATCCTCTAAATGTAGGATAGTACGTACTATATCTGTCAGGTTCAAATGAACCCTTTGTAAATTTCATCTGCAGATGGCTCAAAAACAACTTTAACAAGTTGAAGAGTTTTAGGACTCAGCATCAGAGATGCTAACAGAGGATTCAGGTTCTGAGATGGAGGATTAGAGTCTCTGCATGCACATTACATCAGTAATTGAGCTCAAACGAACAAAAAGTCCAAAGCAGACATAAAGATTCTTGTGGACACAGAGAATGCCTAACCAGACCTGAAGAAGATTCTAGTGAGGATGACACTTTCATAATAGGAGTCCTAGGATCAAGATTGCAGGCATTGGTTTCTTTTTGGGGATGCCGAGAAAATGTCCCTAGAACTAGTAGAGGAACAGGGGCGGACTGACCATTTGGAAACTCGGACACTATGGGCTGAGGTCACCCACTGCAGCAGGACTGTCAACTGTCAGGCAAACCCAAGCAGCTGGTGTTGATGAGGGTCACAGGTGTGAGTCACTGGAGGCAGGCAGTGCAACAAGACCAGAGACTGGATGATCCCATGGTACTTGGGACAGAAGTGGGAGAAGCAGCTGGATAATACTTCCTGTGGGCTGATCGGTGGGAGAAAGAGCACCTGCACACAACAGTCCACCTAATTGATGATGGCTTGAGTCCCCCAACTTTACCCTTACTGTAAATCAAACAGTAATGGTTGGAATTTTAAAAACAAAATGTACAACTGTACCATAGTAAAGGAGCTGCCAGTGCTTCAGCCCAGCCAACCTTAGTTACAAGGGGCCCTTCAGAATTACAGAGTCACACCAGAGGTTCAGCCACGACTCTGGACCCAGATAGTGCTCTGTGGGTAGTGAACACAGTACACAAAGGCCACAATGCAGAGCTCAGTGCCCAAAGGTCACATTCCAAGTTAACTCTGATTTTTCCAGTCTGACAGGGTCTGAGTATGACCTCCAAAGCTGTTGCTGAGGATACAATGATCCAGAAAGTTGCTTTGTAGAGAGACTAGCTCAGGCAGCGTTTTGGAAGTGTTCATTGAAGTCACCAATGAAAAACAAATATCTGCAGCATCCTGACTATCATGATTGAAGTCAGCAGATAAAAATAAGAATAATAAGAGTAGGAAAATAATAGTTAAACTGAATAAAAGGCTTGCAAACACTAGGACACTGGGAGTTTGAGGTGGATTTGGTTTAAACTTTTTTTGTTTGATGGTGTCCCAAACTCTTGTAGGTGGCAGTATAACCCAAGTGCTTAAGAATTCCTGAAATTCCATGTCCGTCAATGGACGATAAAACATCTTGCAATAATGTCTTGACTACTTTGTCGTACAAGTATTTATTTTGAAACAACAGTTTTAAATAGTTTCAACAGTTTTAGGAGGTGGCAGCTTCAGCTTCTAGCTGTAATTTCTTAATGCTATAAAATGTTAAATTGAAAAGATAATAACCACCGGAGGCAAGCCGACTTGAAAAAAAGGAACTAATTTTAAAGGGTATGTTCAGCATAGGCCCAGTTTGAACAGAACATAAGTTATTACACCTGACATTTCAGTAACTCTCACTTTCAGACACATTAAAATCTAATATGATCATTTCTTCAGTATACATCCCTAATTCCCACACCTGATATTTTTTGATAGCATTCAACAATCTCTGTTTATTGGCAACAGAAATCGAGCCTATTTTTCCTGTTGATTTATTTATTTAGCACTGTGATTTAAGGTATGGACCCAAGTTCATGTGAGAATAAAAACAGCTTAGAAAGAAATGGAAAGGCAAATGTTACACGGCAACAAGTATCTCAAGGGCTCTCTACTAGACTCTCTTTCCACACGTGTTTCATATAAAGGCTGTGAAGTAAAAGAGTTGGTATAGTGCTATAATCACTTAAAAGAAATATTATAACTATAAATCACTAAGCATAAACTGGGATAACAATGCTGTAATGGCTTTAAGGTCATAATAATAAAGGACAATCACAATGTAAATGGAGTTCAATTCTGTATTGATCTGGAGATAATCAGTTTGAGAATCTCCCTACCTTTCTACATTAGTGTGCTATCTTCTGTATAAATGACTGTGCAGTTTACAGCTACAGTGTTCCTGTCAGTCTCTCACTGCTTATCACGCACATGCAGGGACACTGCAACATTCATTGCTTAAGGGTTCAGCAAAAGTATTGATTTCAGCTATTGTATAGACTTGACTTAGCTCTACGGTGCTATAGTATCACTGACACTAGTGTTTGTCTGTGTGATTATATAGATTATAAAGCCAATGTCGCCGTTTTTTCTTTAACCCGCCGTGACCGGGGGTATTTTATTCCTTCTTGTTCTTGTTGCTTGAAATCTGTTATTTTAAACTAGATAGATACAAACTGGACTGGAATAATGTAACACAACCTTTTTCAACTAGGGTGCTTTGAAGTTTTTTTCAAGGGTGCCTAAAAATTGCCCAAAAATTGTATACAAGCCAGCGGGTGAATCAAGCCTGCCTTCTAGTTACACAAAGCCATAGGTTTTCATTGTGCACCATTACGACCTTCTAGCCGCCGGCTTCCTAACAGCCAATGACATCATCACTTGATATGGAGGATATCGGTTGCCTGCACAGCATCCTTGTTTGACCCTCCCCTGCCCCTCTTTGTCAGTAATGGGGTCAGATTAGCTGAGTGATAGAGAGAAACTGAGGGAGAGGAGAAATATTGGAATACTATTCAGTATCAATGCGCAGTGTATTTGCTTTGGAAGAATAAATCCCCTCTTACATTGGGTGTTCTGCATGTGTGGGTGTTTCTGCATTAGGTAGAACTATTAGAATTGTTTTTTTTTACATTTTAGAATTATTATTATACAGGATTTATAAAGCAACAACAGTTTGCTCAGCTCTTTACAATATAACGGGAGACAATACAACAACAATACAGTTCAATACAAAAGGGTTAGGAGGGCCCTGCTCCTTGGAGCTTACAATCTAAGAGGGAGGGGAATGGGGTGCCTTGAGACTGTCCATAATTTTAAAGGGTGACTAAAGATTGTTCACAACTTCAAAGGGTGCCTTGATTGAAAAGAGGTAGAGAAACACTGATGTAACAACATGGCCTTCTTCACCTCAAACTGCAATGCTGGCCACTGCTAATGCGGGTTTTGCCAGTAGCACGACCGATCTGAGCACCGCAAACTATACTAACAACATGTGCATCAGCTAACAAATAAGCAGTGAAAGCTTCTCTACAATGAACATTTTTGGCATTGATCAAGCTATTTTACCAGTAAGTGCTTGGAAGAAGAATTGTGTGACTTAAAATTTGAATTAGCAGCTCCGATGGCCATAATGAGAACAGACTCATATTAGATCATTTTTCATAACATAAACACCTACCTGTTTATTGTTGACCTAAGAACTCACCTAGAATTTAAACTTCAATAGTTTAGGTTTTTTTTTTCTTTTTATTGTAGAAGGTTTAAATCCTCTCTCAGGTATTTTATTGCTTTCTGTGTTTCTGCTCTCCCAAGACACAAAAAAAGCAAGCAAGTCTCCTCAACTGGAAAAACAGAAGGCAAAAATTTCTTCCGTTCACTGGATGTGCATATACAATATTTATTCCACATTCTCATAGCTCCCCGTTATTGCCCACAGGTGAGAAATCATTAATAACATATAAAGCCATTTACAACGCCCCAAATTACATCACCAATTTTGTCTCCAAATATCATCCAAACCGTTATCTTCGCTCTTCCCAAGACCTCCTGCACTCTAGCTCCCTTGTCTCCCCCTCTCATGCTCATCTCCAGAACTTCTCCAGAGCCTCTCCCATCCTCTGGAACTCTCTACCCCAATCTGTCCAACTATCACCTACTCTGTCCATTTTTAGGCAATCCTTGAAAACCTATCTCTTTAGGGAAGCATATCCTGCCTTCAGCTAATTATGGACTCTTCTTTTTCTCCCATCAGTTCATCCCCAACAGGTATTACCTTTTGTTCCACCAGCCCCTCCCTATTAGATTGTAAGCTCCCAGGAGCAAGGCCCTCCTAATCCAATTGTATTGAACAGTATCATTGCTGTATTGTCTCCCTTTATATTGTAAAGCTCTGAGCAAACTGTTGACGCTATAAAAATCCTGTATAATAATAATAATAAGAAGAAGTATTTGTGAGGAGTTATTTATATTTAAATCAACAGAAGGTTGAAGCAAAAATGTACCCACCTGTTTGCTTGTGCCAGTATAATAATTTATGCTCCATACATGGGGAGACTGATTATGCTTCTATTATTCAACAAGCTTTACAAGTGTATGATGGGCTTTCTGCTACTTGTTATTTTTTATCATAATCAGTGTTACCTTTCATGGGAGAGAACTGTTGATTTCTCTTTCTACATTACAGATGTCACTAGCAGTTGCAAGCCTGTATTATGATTAGTGTCTCATTCAGGTCAATGTATGTGGTTAGATTAGCAGATGTTATTTAGAAATACTGCAATATCTCATGCAAGGTAGAAGTGATTCTTTGTCCCTCAGTTAACAAGACTAAAAAGACTCCTATATCAGCATAGGGAGGAAGAAGATGTAAAATCTGTTTAGACACTATTTGTACCAGTGACATGCTGGGAACCACTGTGATTAATTCTGTGCCTCTTCAGTTAGAAACCATTAGCCTGCCCATGTCAATCCCAGATTCATTTTTGTCAATATACCTAAGCACATGCATTTGCTAAAGTTAAACTCAAGGCAGATATAAAAGACACAAATTAATACAGTTCTTTGTCCATTGACACATCATTTTTTTAATGGAAGCAATAGAAGTATCCGAATTTGACATGGTACCAGCCACTTGCAGTCCTTGTATAGCAGAGCTTAGAGTGGTAGAGGAAGAAGCAACACAGGGAGCAAACCAATTTATATGCTAAAAAGAAGCATGCTAGGAGAGAGCAGAGTGATAGAGCGTTGATTTCATCACTGTGCTACTTCTCCTTTCACAGTCTAGTCACAGGCTGGGGACAGATTCATGACAGCCTGGGCTCAGGGGAAGTGGATTGAAAAATACTAACTATCATTCTACAGGGTAGACAGAGAACATCTAGTACTCTGGGGGGAGACAGCTCCTGACTGGATATGAATATTGCAGAAAAAAGCTGCCTTTATTATGTTATCCTAATGGGATGTTCTATTACTGCAGTTCTGCTTTAACTGCTAACTGAAAGCTTAAGCCTATAATCACAACATTATAGGCATTTTCCCAACTGCATTAAAAATGAACAACTAATAACAAAGAGCAAATTCGTAGGAATTCTGATACTTTCAAAGAATTAGTAATCTACTAAAGTGGAAGTCCAGACAACTTTTTTTTTCTTTTCTTTTGGATAGATGAAGAACAGTTGGTACGTTTTTTATAGCTATAATAAAAATATAATTGTATATGTTGGGGAGATTGCTATTTATATCTTAACCAAGTGACTCCACAGGAAAAGAGGGGAAATATCCATATCTGGAACACATAAAATGATAGGTTCTAAGCCTTCCTAAAGTTCTTCTAAAATCTTCACTTTAAAAACACTTTAACGCTTTTGGGCAGTATTTAAATAATTATTAAATTAATTATTACTTTATTAAATTGTGCCGAGAGGCTTAAATAAATAAGCCTCTCAACACAATTTAATAAAATAATAACTCATTTAATAATTAATTGATTAATGTCCAAAAGTGTTACCCCTGGTTTACATCTGTGTGGTTGGTGCTGCTGTGGATCCGCACAAAAATCCATGCAGCCGCACCACCCACACAGAGGAATGCGGATACGCAGGCGGGTGCCATTAATTCAAAAAGTCCAAAATATTGTTTTTTTTCTCAAAATTGTCAGACTTTTTTTTATAGTGCAAAAAATAAAAAATGCACAGGCGATCAAATACCACCGAAAGAAAGCTCAATTTGTGGGAAAAGAAGGATGTAAATTTCATTTATGTACCATATTGCATGACCGCGCAATTTTTCATTAAACTAGCGCAGCGCTGTATAGCAAAAAAAAAAATTGCAGTATCTATACCATAGTTTGTAGACACTATAACTTTCACACAAAGCAATCAATATACACTTATTGGGATTTTTTTTTACCAAAAACATGTAGCAGAATACATTTTAGCCTAAATTTATAACTAACTTTGAGTTTACTATATATTTTTTATAGCTGAAAGTAAAAAATAAAGTTTTTCTTCAAAATGTTTGGTCTTTTTTTGTTTATAGCGTGAAAAATAAAAAGCGCACAGGTGATCAAATACCACCAAAAGAAAGCTCTATTTGTGTGAAAAAAAGGCCGTAAATTTTGTTTGGGTGTAGCATTGCATGACCGCGCAATTATCAGTTGAATTAGTGCAGCGCCGAGTAGCAAAAAGAGGCCTGGTCAGGAAGGGGGGTAAATCCTCAGGAGGGCAAGTGGTTAAAGCTTATGGTGCTTGTATTAGTAAATAGTAGTAAATAGATAGGAAGGTATATTCTATTTTTTCTTGTTCTAAACTTTTTTTTACATTTCTTCAGTTGCTTCCTGGTTTCTGGCCTAGGCCAGAATGATGTCATATGTCCCATGAATCTTCATGGGCATTTTTTTCTATCATTTGGAGTAGGGGAGGAGGGGTTTTCTCAGTTAAGCAGACTCTCTTGCCTGCATGCCTGAGCTAAAGGCAGATGCTAGGTGAATGTGATGGTGTTGCAGCCCATAGCTCTTCTCTATGTATTTCATCACAGTTTCTCCAGTTCTGGCCTCCAGCAAACAATGTTCCAGCACACTGAAAGGTATCTCAGCCTCAGCACACAGCCACACTCCTCCTGCACTGCACTCACACTGACTGTCCTCATGTGGAATGTCAATGGAATGTTTTTTATTACCAGCAGATTTTATTTCTTTTGATGATATGGTGTAGGTTTATATATGTGTAGGGCAACACAGAAGATATATGTTGACTTCACATACATACCATGAGCAGTGGATTAAAACAGATAGGAAAACACAAGTTGAACCAAATACCAATTTTCTGGGATTAGTGGAAAATACTCCTACGTTATTATCAGCTAATACATGTAAACACAATAAATTGTGTAATTTTTATTGTCACTACTGGGCTGTTGTATGGATAGTAATGTATTGTTTTATGTTGTAATAAATATGGTATTAACATTTTGTATTTTATTATTTCATACACACATGCTAAAACAAGTTGGAGTTGCTCCACTGAAAGCAATCTAATCTGCACTCTTTGGTGCTGATAACAAAAGATTGCATGGGGAGCAACTGCCACAATGGTACAGACTGAGACAGGAGATTTTAAGAGCAAACCCTGTAACAATTTAATAATCATGATGGCATACATATGTATACTTTATGGTGTGTCTAAAGCTTAGAGATGTTATGGTTCTCCACTTGCATTTGTCCTTCTACAATCTACATAGTCATGTGTGCTGTGAAGGAATTATGTACCATTTTTCCCTTTAGTACCCTCTTTGTCACACTGATTAGCTATGCACTCACATTATTTCATTGGTGCTTACTGTAATCCACAAGGACCACTAGCCAGCCAATTTTTAATGAGATCCATGTTTGTTCAGGTAGATCTGTCTAAATCATGACACTGCTGACTGCTGTGTTTGTCATCAAGCACTTATATCCTGGAAAACAAGAATTGTTAGGGGTCTATAAGGACAGACTTTAAGATCTGCAGAGCTACGTTGACGGAGCAAAGGAGCCTTTAACCATCTGCGCAGGTCGTAACAGCTTATTGAAATGCAACCTTAAACTGAAGCTCATAAAATAGACCACTTGCCACATTACAAATTGACCTCTTTTTGACCATTGCTCTTGTTTTGCTGACTTCATTTCTGGAAGCATTATTTGTTAGTGAAAAATATATTTAGGGTGTTAAGGTAACAGTTTTCATGAGTTTAACAGTAGAATGGTGCATTTATGAATATGACATAATGCTGGGTGATAACACTTTATCAAACCAACAGGATTTATTTTTCTGTATAGGAATATCCATATTTAGGGCAATCATGCCCAGCCTTTTGCTTTAAGTGCCTTACAAAGCAGCAGATATACAGCTTGTTGAAGAAGGGACTCCTAAAGTTTCAATGTAAAGTTTGGCATACAGTAAATGTATTAGTTGGTTTACTATCAGTCATATATATGTGTAAGCAAAACTGGCACTACCCAAATAGATGGTGACTGTTTTGTCCATTTTTTTATAGTGAAATAAATGACGTCCTACTATCTTCCAGAAGTCAAGGAACAATTATGCTAAATATTAACCATACAGTATAGAATAGACTTGGTATCATAAACATGCCTAAAATACTTTTTACTTCTGTATGTAATTTATTTTTGTTTTTTGCATTAACATGTCAAGAACATGCAAGAACATGTCAAGCTGGAGTTTTTGTGACTACTAGTCTGCTATTTAAACTGAATAATTTTATCTTACTGATTCTGGACCCTTTACATTGTATTACTTTATTCTCTTGTGTTATATTTTTAATTAAACTAAATTTTGGCCGTTATCATACATTGAACTACAGTATGTTACATTATTTCTCATTAATGACAGTTTTTGTTTCTCTTTTTTTATCAGAGTCTTTGGAACCTACTTACCAGCAACTTCAGAAGATGAAACTGGACAAGAGCCCATTTGTGGTGGTGTCAGTGATTGGTCAAGAACTTTTAACTGCAGGACATCATGGTGCTTCAGTGGTTGTGTTAGAAGCTGCACTGAAAATTGGGACTTGCAGTCTAAAACTGAGGGGTTCAGTGTTTTCTGCCCTAAGCAGTGCTTACTGGTCTCTTGGAAACACAGAGAAGAGCACAGGATATATGCAACAGGACTTGGACGTAGCAAAGACACTAGGTACATCTGAATATTGGTTTGCATTTGTGTTAATCTAGCATAAGTACAATGCTTCTTTAAAGCTGGACTGCAGGCACACAGATGAGAATATATATATATATATATATATATATATATATATATATACACATACACACACTCACCGGCTACTTTATTAGGTATACCTTGCTAGTGCCAATAAAATATCCCCCACACCATTACACCACCACCACCAGCCTGAATCATTGACACAAGGCAGGATAGATCCATGCTTTCATGTTGTTTACTCCGAATCCTGACCCTAACATCTGAATGTCGCAGCAACCAGTCTGCCCATCCTCCTCTGACCTCTGACATCAATAAGGTCATCCATGCAACGGCCACTAACTGGATATTTTCTCTTTTTCGGACCATTCTCTGTAAACTCTAGAGATGGTTGTGCCTGAAAATCCCAGTAGATCAGCAGTTTTTGAAATACACAGACCAGCCCGTCTGGCACCAACAACCATGTCATGTTCAAAATCACCTAAACCCACCTTCTTCCCCATTCTGATGCTCAGTTTGAAGTTCAGCAAATCATCTTCACCATGTCTACATGCCTAAATGTGCTGAGTTGCTGCCATGTGATTGGCTGAGTAACAAATTGTGTTACAAAGCAATTGAACAGGTGTACCTAATAAAGTGACCAGTGAATGTGTGTGTGTGTGTATATATATATATATATATATATATATACTGATATTTACAGAACTGAGACTTGCAAAGCCTTGCCAGATAGAACAGCCATTAGATAGTGAAGAAGAAGTAGCAGACTCAGCTCTGTCTCTCTGTTCTTTCCTCCCATCAGTGTGTTCCTTGTTTACACATGAGCACTGCAGCAAAGGTGATTGGCTCATTGTATTTTTTCTCCCTTAACCATTTTTTAGCAGCCCAAATCTGAAAAATCTGGACCCTGGCCAACAGTACCTAGCACATCATGCACAAGGCCAGGTGAAAAGATAGTGGGACTGCAAAGAACATATTGCTGTAATTTCAGATCTACTTGAACTTGATGGAGGTAGGACAGGAGGAAAAAGAATGTGGAACTCACATAGGGCACCTACAGCTCCTTGACCAGCAGTTACTGGGTGGGCATCCAGAAGCATTGCACAGAACTTCTTCTAGTGGGCATAGCCCAACAAACCAAAAGGTGTGAGTGTAACCCTGTTCTAGTGTTGACCCTAACTGAGAAGCAAATATCTTCCCAGGTCTTCAAGGCTTGCCTTAAAGGGAGGGAAAATGCCCTCTAGGCCTAGGTCGCAGTCTTGACCAGGCACCTAGCTTTCCTTGACCTTAAACCAGACACCCAGCTTTCTCATAATCACAATCTCCTCAGGAAATGAGAGAAAAAGGATACCCTCTACCAGGAAATATTATTATTATACAGGATTTATATAGCGCCGACAGTTTGCGCAGCGCATTGGCACAAAAGCTGTTCCAGAACATTACATTCCTGTTTTCTCATAGCAAAGCAGACAGGACTCTGTGCACCAACCCTTGACATGATACTCTGGAGCATTGTGAACAGAATAGCTGGCAGGTGATATTATTAAGATCATCCCTGGATGCAATGCTTTGCAAGATAAAACTGACAATTGGGAAAAGAAATACAGCAAGGCTGCTAGAAAACACACTTTTGCATACAATATATTTTATTACATGATACATTTATTGTATGTGAAATATTTCAGAATTCTATGGTACCTTTGTTTAATATGTCTGTAAATACAAAGGTGTCATTTATTAGACATCATGTCACCGGTCAATTTATTAGCAAAAACTCCTCTCTGCGTGCACCAACGTCATTAAATCACAGCCTCCCGTTTTACAAGACTTGTCATTTCTCAGGATAGATTTTTACATTTTTGAGGGGGACTTTACCACCATTTAGTAACCTCTCCCATCCCACCTTTCTGCTGTGTGGCTATGTAAATAGATTTTACAAGCCATGTATTACAAACGTGCATGGCGGGGATGTCAACCTCCAGTGACCCAAGGCAGTGCAATTTGGCTGTTTGTAGCCATTAAATGGCAATTTAATGGGTTAGTGCTGACGTCTGTCAGAGAGACCCGTCTGGAGTCTATAAAACTACTCATGCTAAAATCAGTAAGAGTGATTCTGCGTCAGAAAATCTCCAAGATTTGCTTTTCTCAGCAATACGCTCTGACATATTCGCATAATTACTCATTCTCTTTTTGGTTACTTTAGCATTTTCAAAAGGTTTGCATGAATTTTATATTTCCTATTGTATTACATTTTTATTAAATTTTTCATAGTAACCTAGATTGCCTATAACATCCATTTCTGTGTTTGCTCCCATTCGCTTTTCCACACCAGCAAAATACATAAATATTCTACAATCTGATTATTAAGAAATCATTATTTGCTATGGAAAACTTCCTCTTTACATGACTTTTTCTTTTCTTTAGCTTTCAGAATAGTTTTTTTTAAATTAGAAATTAAAAATACAGTGCAAAGGTTTACATTTGTATGAATCCACTAAGCCACCATATGGTTTAAACAGGAACAATTTTATGTAAATACAACTTTTAGTTACTTAGCATCAGTATAATAACAAAACAGTTACACCTTTGGATTTTTTTGTGAGCTACTGTTAACAAGATAACAGGTTTTGTGAATGTAATGGTTATACAGTGGGTATAGAAAAGAATAACCCCCCCTTTAAAAGAATCACGTTTTGTTGCTTTGCAACCTGAAATGAAGACAGGCTGTCAGGAATGGACTCACCACAGGTGGTGCTGGGGCTCACCTGCCTTGTGGGCTGCAGTACCAGTGCTGGCCAGCGGGTGCTCTCAGCAGCCAGAATCTCACTCCTGCAGTCAAGCCATCACCTGAGGCTGATTGCAAGAGGTGTATTTAAGCAGGACCAGGCCTGCAATCAGGGCCTTGGTGTTTGTTCCCATGAGCCCCTGTACCTGCATCCTGTCTGCTTCCTGTCTGATATTCCTGCCTGATCGTGACTCTGCTAGAACTCTGCCTATATCGACCCCGGCTATTCCTGACCACTCTCCTGCCTGCTCCTTTGTACCTTGTCTGCCCGATAGTTACCGACCCGGCCTGCCTGACTACGCTTGTGTTCCCGCACATATTGTGATCTATTGGAGGTTTGGTTTTTGCACTGTGTGTTTGGGTGTACTGTATAGTCTTAATAAATTATATTGTTTTACACCATACTTGAAGCCTGCGTTTCCCTGTGTCAGTCCACACATCTCTGGTCATACCCGGATCCCTGACACAGACACAATTTTTGTTTTATCCAGCTGTATTTACTCAGTGCACCTTTTAACATCCAAGTGAATAATATAACAGCAACATGTCAGAAGAAAATTAAAAAAATTCACAATCAGAATCACTGAGTTGGAAAAAGGATCACCCCGTTGCATCAGTATTTTGATGAAGCACCTTTTGCTTTGATTACAGCCTTTAATCTGTTGGGATATGTCTCTACTAACTTTGCACATCTAGACTTTGCAATATTTGCCCACTCTTCTTTGCAGAACTGCTCAAGTTCAGTTAAATTTGATGGTGATCTTTTGTAAACTGCAGTCTTCAAGTCATTCCACAGAATTTCAATGGGGTTTAAGTCTGGGCTCTGAGAATGCACAGACATTTACCTTTTTTGTCCTTCAACCACTGTGTGGTCATTTTGGCTGTGTGCTTGGGGTCATTGGCATGTTGGAAGGTAAACCTTCTTCCCATTGACAACTTTCTGGCAGAGGGCAGCAGATTTTCCTCAAGAATTTGATGGTATTTTGCTCCATGCGTTTTTCCATCTATCCTGACTAGTGCTCCAGTCCCTGCTGCAGAGAAACACCCCCATAACAGGACATTATCACTTCCATGCTTTACTGCAGGAATGGTGGTATTTGGATGGTGAGATTTATTGGATTTCCGCCAGACATATTGTATAATGTTGAGGGCAAATAATTCCATTTTAGTCTCATCTGACCATAACACCTTTTTCCATGTGGTCTCAGAATCTTCAAGGTGCATTTGGGCAAAGCTCAGTCATGACTGCATGTGGCCTTTCATAAGGACTGGCTTTTTTCTTGCAACTCTCCCATACAAGCCACATTTCTGGAGAATTTGTGATATTGCTGTCACATGCACACAATGACCACTCTTTGTCATAAATTCCTGTAACTGCTTCAGAGTTGTTATAGGCCTCTTGGTAGCCTCTCTGACTAGTTTCCTCCTGGCTCTTTTATCCAGTTTGGAGTTACGTCCTGATCCAGGGAGGGTCTGTGTTGTACCAAATACCTTCCACTTCTAAATAATAGACTTCACTGTGCTTCTAGGCATTGATAAAGCCTTTGAAATTTTTTTGTATCCATCTCCTGACTTGTGTCTGTCCACAACTTTATACCAGAGTTCTTTTGACAGTGCCTTGCCACCCATAGTTGATTGTTTGCCTCAGTTGCGCTACTGGGGACTGAAATGCTCCAGGAAAACTCTTTTCATGCTGAGCTAATCAAAATGACCACAGCTGAACAGAGCTGAAAGTCAAATGGCTTTGTGTGACATTGGGAAGGTGATTAGCTACACCTGACTGAGTTTCCAAGTAATTTTTAGGAGGGGGTGATCCTTTTTTCAACTCAGTGATTTTGTTTTTGAATTTTTTTTTCCTGACATGTTGTTGTTATATCTTTCACTTGGATATTGTAAGAGGCAGTAAATATAGCTGGATAAAACAAAAAAATGTGTCTTCATTGCAGGCTGCCCCACATGGAAGAAAAATATATTTGAAATATATTTTAAAAATATTCTTCCCAAATATATTGACATATGTTTGAAATGCTACAATTGTGGCCATATTCAATATATTTCAAAATATATTTAAATAAATATATATATGTGTGTATATATATATATATATATATATATATATATATATATATATATACTGCATGTTGAAATGCATTTTTATTACAAAATATATGAAAAATATTTTTAAAAATACATTTCAAATATACTGTATGTCTTTAAAAATACAAATCTACATTTTTGGAATGCATTTACAAATATATATATGTTAAAAAAAAATCTTAAGAACATATTTTAAAAAAATATTTTTAAAAATATATATTTTTTAAATATAGCCTTCAGATTTTTTTATAACATAAAAAGTCATTTTAAAAGTAATTTTAACATATATTTTTACATGTATTTGTAAATGCATTCCAAAAATGTAGATTTGCATTTTTAAAGACATACAGTATATTCAAAATGAATTTTTAAAAATATCTTTCATATATTTTGTAATAAAAACACAGTCAACATGCAGTATATACATATATATATATATATATATATATATATATATATATATATATATATATATATATATATATATATATATATACAGTGGGGCAAAAAAGTATTTAGTCAGCCACCAATTGTGCAAGTTCTCCCACTTAAAAAGGTGAGAGAGGCCTGTAATTGGCATCATAGGTAGACCTCAACTATGAGAGACAAAATGAGAAAAAAAATCCTGACAATCATATTGGCTGATTTGGAAAGAATTTATTTGCAAATGATGGTGGAAAGTAAGTATTTGGTCACCTACAAACAAGCAAGATTTCTGGCTCTCACAGACCTGTACCTTCTTCTTTAAGAGGCTCCTCTGTCCTGCACTCATTACCTGTATCAATGGCACCTGTTTGAACTTGTTATCAGTATAAAAGACACCTGTCCACAACCTCAAACAGTCACACTCCAAACTCCACTATGCTGAAGACCAAAGAGCTGTCGAAGGACACCAGAAAAAAAATTGTAGACCTGCACAGGCTGGGAAGACGGAATCTGCAATAGGAAAGCAGCTTGGTGTGAACAAATCAACTGTGGGAGCAATAATTAGAAAATGGAAGACATACAAGACCACTGATAATCTCCCTCGATCTGGGGCTCCATGCAAGATCTCACCCCGTGGGGTCAGAATGATCACAAGAACGGTGAGCAAAAATCCCAGGACCACAAGGGGGGACCTAGTGAATGACCTGCAGAGAGCTGGGACCAACATAACAAAGGCTACCATCAGTAACACACTACGCCGCGAGGGACTCAGATCCTGCAGTGCCAGACGTGTCCCCCTGCTTAAGCCAGTACATGTCCGGGCCCGTCTGAAGTTTGCTAGAGAGTATTTGGATGATCCAGAAGAGGATTGGGAGAATATCATATGGTCAGATGAAACCAAAATAGAACTGTTTGGTAGAAACACAACTCGTCGTGTTTGGAGGAGAGAGAATGCTGAGTTGCATCCAAAGAACACCATACCTACTGTGAAGCATGGGGGTGGCAACATCATGCTTTGGGGCTGTTTCTCCGCAAAGGGACCAGGACGACTGATCCATGTACAGGACAGAATGAATGGGGCCATGTATCGTGAGATTTTGAGTGCAAACCTCCTTCCATCAGTAAGGGCATTGAAGATGAAACGTGGCTGGGTTCTCCCAACATGACAATGATCCCAAACATACCGCCCGGGCAACGAAGGAGTGGCTTCGTAAGAAGCATTTGAAGGTCCTGGAGTGGCCTAGCCAGTCTCTAGATCTCAACCTCATGGAAAACCTTTGGAGGGAGTTGAAAGTCCGTGTTCCCCAGCGACAGCCCCAAAACATCACTGCTCTAGAGGAGATCTGCATGGAGGAATTGGCCAACATACCAGCAACAGTGTGTGCCAACCTTGTGAAGACTTACAGGAAATGTTTGACCTCTGTCATTGCCAACAAAGGATATATAACAAAGTATTGAGATGAACTTTTGATATTGACCAAATACTTATTTTCCACCATAATTTGCAAATAAATTCTTTCCAAATCAGCCAATGTGATTGTCTAGATTTTTTTTTCTCATTTTGTCTCTCATAGTTGAGGTCTACCTATGATGCCAATTACAGGCCTCTCTCATCTTTTTAAGTGGGAGAACTTGCACAATTGGTGGCTGACTAAATACTTTTTTGCCCCACGGTATATATAATTTTATTTTTTATTTTTTTAAATATATTGAATATGGCCAAAATTATAGCATTTCAAATATATGGCAATATTTTTAAAATGTATTTCAAATATATTTTTCTTCCATATGGGGCAAAGCAACAAAATGTGATTATTTTAAACGGGGGTGATTCTTTTCTATACCCACTGTATATCTGAGTGTCTGTAAACCTATACATTACTTAATATATTATATACTGAAAGCTATTTGCTGATATGCACACATGTAAGATACAAGACCATTCTTTCAGAACAGAAAGGAAATTACCTAAGCTGTGCTTTCTGAATTATTCATGTTAACACCTATAGGCAGTTTGCATGAATCAGAAATTATAATTGGAAATGAAACAAAGTAAAATGTATTACAAGGTAACTATAAAATATTTTATGTTACAGACATTTTGTTGGTTTAAACTAGCCAAATACATTAGATGATGGTCATTTGGAAAAGAAATACTAGCAAAAGATTTTATTGACACACACTTAAACTTTTTAGGGCTCGTTCACACCATGGTGCAGAGACTTCAGTTTTTCTGCACGCGTTCTGCAAGGGCACCATGGAATCAATTGTTCTCTATGTGCCCTGTTGACACCACTGGTATCAGGTGCACATTTTTGCTGTGTAGGAATGTGCAACATGTATAAAACTTATTGAAGTGCACATGAAAACTGATGTAAATTAATGTCTCTGCAAGTAAAATCTGCACGTCAGTTTCCATCTGTTTTTCTGCATGTATGGTGTGAACGAGGCCTTAGGAATATTCTACAGTATATATTGTGTATGAACTGAGGCACTAGGCTTACCTATAACCATATAAAAGAGAATTGGGGATTCAAGCAAAAGTTTACAACTCCATATACCGAATAGTCTTCCAACCTTGGTGCTGTATTTCATTCCTTAAAGTCCACCTGTTTTGCCTTATGACACTTATAGTGATTTCTTATATTGCAAGGATGGAAAATTAATGGGTCAAGTTAGCTCTAGCAGCTGCCATATCTTTGTCCTCTTTTGAGAAAGATCTTGAATATGAAATTTTAAATGTATCCCAAAGTTGTCATTATTACAAGATCCAAGAACAGGGTTTACTGTTAGAGCCCTACTCGTTCATAACATTTGTTTTTGGTCCAATTTTTGTTTTACAGTTGACAGTGCTAAATATTTCCATAGAAATTTGACAACCTATCCCTGGTAGTATTGAAAACAATAAGCAAGGCACAGGCTATGCAAAATCTCTATTTATGTGGGTGGATTGGGCTTGACGTGATGCTGGAAATGTGGTACAAGCTTTTATGAAGGCATTCAATGCACTTTTATTATGACTAGCTAACTGCAGGCCCAAAGCATTTATCTCAAGTAAGGGCAAAAAATTCATTTTGGTGAGCCTAGGGCAAAGTTCTGGAACCCAGGTGTGTAATTTCACGTATTTTCCAAATATTAGCCATTACCCATTATCCTACAATGCAGCTTATCCGGTCAATAAAAATACACACTCTTTCTTTGTGGGACCCAATATAAAAGAGCTGGAGCTGAAATTGGAGAAAGTTAGGGAAATCTGGAAGTGTGCATCTGGTTGGGCACCCTGGGCACATGTATGAGACTGCTCTAGTCTGTAGCTGTGTGTATGTGCAGGCATCCTATGATACCTGTATGTAGCTGGAAATAGGTTTACTTTAACACAGCAAATGATTGGTGACTTACTTAAAGGGGCGGACTGACAACTCATAGGGCCCCCGGGCAATAGGGGATCATGGGGCCCCTGTGTCCTTGCCCAAACTCAAAAAAAGCCTATGAAAAAGGTACCAGGGGCATCACATGGGGCCCCCTACTGACCCCAGGCCCTCGGGCAGTGTCCGAGTTTCCAAATGGTCAGTCCGCCCCTGCCTGCCAGATCACTTCAGGTGCAGGTATAACAAAAAAAACAAAAACTGCCTATACTGTTTAAAGGATAAGTTCACCTTTTAACAAAAAATAATAAATGCACATTTTTTGCAGGTAAAAAAATGTGCATTTACTATTCTTTGTTTCGGAAGCCTGTAAAGCATTGCACCAGCGATCATCAAATTGCTGGTGTCATGCAAGACTCCTGCAGACCTGTCAGTGTATCTGTGTGCCCATACATCATACGAGCAAGCAGATAAACACTGACAGGAAGAATTAATGAACTACCACAGTGCTCAACAGTGCCATGGTAGTTCATTGAGAACTACAAACTAACAGCCACAAAGACTGGCGGAACATGTAGTTTTCCCATTCACAGAATACTGTGAATGAGCGATGTGGCTGGGCAGGTGGAGCCCCACACAGCCAATTTTTTAAAAAAAATTGTATCAGCTAGCGGGAGGAGAAGCTCCCCCGCTAGCTGTCAAAATGGGGCATCGGTGGTGGTGGGGGTCCTTTCGCAACATGTTACACTCTGAATACGGGTGTAATATGTAACATGTTATGAAAGGTGAACTTATCCTTTAACCACTTCAAGTCCGGACACTTTTACCCCCTTCCTGTCCAGGCCAACTTTCAGCTTTCAGAGCTATCACACTATGAATGACAATTGCACGGTCATGCAACACTGTACCCATATGAATTTTTTAGAATTTTTTGAGACAGATAAAACTTTATTTTGGTGGTATTTATTCACCACTGGGATTTTTACTTTTTTTTGCTATATAAATGAAAAAGTCCCAAAATTTTGAAAAAAAGTGTTTTTCTTATAAAATTTTGCAAATAGTTTTTCTTCATAAATCTTGGCCACAATTTATTTAGTTATCTTGTATAAATAGCATCTTCACATCCCTCTGGCACCCAGCAGATCTAAGCTACAATTAAGGGGAAGATTTGCATGCAGAGTAGTGACCTCTCTCATACATTTGTGTGAATAAAGTCTGGCCCAAGTATCAACAGAGTGGCATATTCATTTAGAGTGAAAGGAGTAGTCCCTTAGTGTATGATGATGAAGAGGTTCTTTAACCACCTCCCGTCCGGCCATTGCATATAAACAGAAGGACGGTGGCAGTGCAGGGGCGGGTGGCCATTTGTAAACGGCCTCCCCGCCTCCTGCTTGTGCACGCTCCTTGAGAGCACGCAGCACCGTGATCCAGTGCCTGCTGTGTCCACTGGACACAGTGGAACACCGATCGTCATACGGGACCTCTGTGCGAGGTCCCAATCATGTCATCACTGACTGGCCAATCAGTGATCACATGCAGAGTAGTCAGGAAGATGTCACTTCTGACCATGGTGACACTGTACTGCTAGGGTGACAGTATGTGAAAAAAAAACATAAATAATATAAAAATGTAAAAAAAAAAGTTTAAAAATTATAATTTTTGGTTATAAACTAATTTGGGTTATTTTTTTTTTAACTAAAAAGATAACGGAATACATTTTGGCCAAGATTTATGATGAAATATTATTTATTTGCAAAATTTTATTAAAAAAAAAAACTTTTTTTCAAACATTTTGGACATTTTCATTTACATAGCAAAAATAATAAAAATCCCAGTGGTGAATAAATACCACCAAAATAAAGTTTTACCTGTCTCGAAAAAATTTAAAAAAATTCATATGGGTACAGTGTTGCATGATCGTGCAATTGTCATACAAAGTGTGATAGCACTGAAAGATGAAAATTGGCCTGGACAGGAAGGGGGTGAAAGTGTCTGGACTTGAAGTGGCTAAGGGTAGAAAAGTTCAGAGCAAGGTCAAAATAAGATTGATGGTACTTATCATGCTGTAGGCATCAAGGCAAATGTATCTGAGAGACCGGGGAGTGTGGAGAAGGCCCTTCCTGACCGGTTTTGCCGATACAACCGGCTGCTTCAGAGGTAGGCTTGAATTTGTTTGGCATGCCTGACTAGACTGGGCTCCTAAAATGACCATCTGGCATCTACCGCACATGTGTGAAGTGGCGTGACATCATGGCGTGACATCACATGCATCTGTGGTATGATAAAGATAGATTGAAGAAAACAATAAATGCAGCAAAAAGCAGAAAGCCTCCCAGATGCCAGCCTAAAGATTTAGTGGTGCTTAGGACTCTTGGCTTCAGCAAAATGGCAGCCTCCAACAAGAGGAAACAGGAACAATGCAGAAGGCAATTTACAGAACACACTATTTGTAGTAGCATAATTATTATTGTGGAGTGTATGTTCCTTGATAAAGAATATTATTTTGTATCAAATTGTTATGGATAAAGTTCCACTTTACCTGCCAGCAAACACCTTTATCAAGCTAGTGTTTCAACTACCAAACATTATTCAGTATTGCTTTAAATCATGGGCGGACTGAAAACTCATGGGGCCCCTGGGCAATAGGGGATCATGGGGCCCAAACTCAAAAATGCCTATGAAAACGGTAGCAGGGGCATCTCATGGGGCCCCCTACTGACCCCGGGCCCTCGGGCAGTGCCCGAGTTTCCAAATGGCCAGTCTGCCCCTGCTTTAAATTTAGAGTAAGCCTTTCCTTAGAGAAATATGGAAGCTTCCATTGTTGACACCAGTAATGGCAGCCACCTTGTTACTTTGGAAAATGTTCCTTCTAAATGGAAGAATAAAAAAAAAAAAAAAAAAGATCCGGATCAGAACTGGTACAGAATTGTTTACTTATTACTAGGTAACACTACAATGCAGTTGAATAATGTGATACTTTTTATTTGTACTACGGTAATAGTTCATGTTTCTGGACAAGTGTTCAATAGTTCCCCTCTCTTCTTCAGGTCAAGCAGTACTGGTATATCTTGTGTATGGTTTTAATGTTTCTCTTAAGCAAGCTAACATACGCCTAATTATGAAACATATGGAGAATACGTGGCTATTATTACTGCATGAAGCAGCTAAAACATCATCCACCTGTTACGTTGCTATTTCCTGCAAATACAATGAGATTGCTATTATGTCACCAGCTTATTCTGTCACTATGTAGCAGCAGCTGCACTACTACATGTCTGTGTTGTGTCATTTCTATTTGGATACAGCTAGCTAATTGAGTTCAGAGTGAGAGAGTGAACAATATAATGGACATTTGGAATATTGGCTAGTTTTTAATATGTATTGTATTGATGCAATCCAGGTGACCAGACTGGAGAGTGCCGTGCCTATGGGAATCTAGGATCTGCATTCTTTTCCAAAGGAAACTTTCGGGAGGCACTTACTAACCACAGGCATCAGTTAGTTCTCGCCATGAAGCTAAAGGAGAGAGAGGTAAGAAGTCCATTTTTGACAGTTTAAGCAGGCTTAGCGATGAATGACTGGAGGACTTTGATTTTCTTCACTGTATTTGACATCAGTTCTTGTCACACTTTGATTTGTAGAGCTCAGCCAGCGTTGTATATGACATAGACCACTGAGCAGCCTATATTTTGGTGTTCTTCACAATACTATACATTTCTAGTCACATGACACTGCCCTTTTAAACAGACAAGCATGTGATTGCTTTTCTGTGTTTTATCGCAGGTACTAGAAAAAGGAGTTTGCAGTGAGCTGTAAAGGAGGGAAATATGGGAAGAAGGGTTACATTTACATTTTTTGTTTACCTAGGGATCCGTGTAGATTGTGCATTACCACCCACTTGCTAATGTGCGGTATGTCACACATTATATGCACTGCACTGACACCCCATTCATTTTAAATGGGCTGACCAATCATAACAATGTCTATATAACAGATATGTACTTTTTGTTGGGGTAGATCACATCTGTGTGTTGTAGTGCACATAAATGCATCGGCCATGTGGGGTGTTTTGTAGGTGCAATTCAAAATGAACATTGTGGTAACACAGTAAAATATAACCACAATGCATAGCATGAATAGGCCCTAATTACTGTGATTACAGACTGAATATGAAAGAAAATATTTACAACTTGATTGACATCTCTTTTGGTACATCACTAAACACATGGGTATTTAAAACTCCACCCGTCCATAGTTTATTAAGAAGATCAGAGCTGGATCTGTTGTAGTCCAGATCTTATTCATGCATATTGATCCACTTAAAGTGTTACTAAACCCAGGACCCTGTATTCACTATGTGGCTCTGAGGAAGGTCCTCGAAACGTGTTAGCCTATTGGATGTCTACACTCCCCATTGTGGACAGTAATTTGTTTTCACAAAGCTGTTCTTTCATGATATGCCTTTGACTTTACTGTCGTTTGTGAGTACAATACCTATTTTTATCTCTTATTAAACATTTTTTAAGGTAATGTACTAGGCTGGTGCGCCCTCTGTTTGTTTTTTCTCCCTGCATTCACTATATCTGGTCTCCCACAGTACACAGAACATGGAAATGCATTTGTTTTAGTAAATATAAACTGCTAAATACCTTTTCTCATCCGCAGTTAGAGCAGCCTTGTGACCTCTATCAGTATCCAGCAGAGCACTGGTAGGAGGAGTTTTCATTCTCTCCTGATTGTCCTATAAGGCTGCAAGACACCTGACCTCTGTCTGGACAGTGGTGATTGGCTGTGTGCTGATCACATGCACTCTCCCCTCCAAAAAAACTCTAGCAATACACACAAAACTGAGCATGTGCAGCTTGCCCCCAAGGCTCTCTTCTATCAGCAGATGACTTGGGGACTGCAAAAAGAAGGGGAGGATCAGAGAAGGCAGAATGAAACATGCTTTTTACACATTGTAGAGGATTAACCCTTTAGGTTCCACAGTGAGTATACCAAGCATGCTTTACTGCATATACAGACTGATTTTACTGTTGTGGGTTGTATTGTTTGCATACAACAGCAAAAATAGATAAATGAGTATACAGTAATCACACATGGCAGCTGTACCTAGGCAGGAGATATTAAGTTAGCAAGACTCAGAAATGGGCAAGGGGCAAGAAAAAGATCTAGATCACATTACTTTAGATCCAGGACTGGATTTCTGCATAGTCACCATTTTCTGTGGTTCCAGGGTGGCAGGGCTGTCAGGGGTAGCACACTTCATCTTGATATCATTAAGACATTCTTTCATATAAGAGATTCCTGACTGACACTCTTTCTGCCAAAGCAATGCAGCCTGGTCCTCATTGTCACTGGAGAATTTGCACTTTTTTTGTTGATGGACTATTCTGTGAACTCACATTTTAATCAATATGCGCCCATATACCTATGACCATACTGCTGGTAGAATACGCCCTTTCTTTTTTAGTTCTTTCTGTAATGATACAGAGCGGGTAAACTGTCCCTATAAGCCTCTCTGCCTCCTACTTCTCTCACGTTGACTGGCTTCAACGTCTAATCTTGTTTAAGAATATATGTAGACCAAATCTTCAGAAATCCACTCCACGTTTGTTGTTCTAGTTTGTGATTTCTGTAGGATTATGGGTTGCTCATGGGGCCCCCTACTGACCCCGGGCCCTCGGGCAGTGCCCGAGTTTCCAAATGGTCAGTCCGCCCCTGGTCCAGACCAGCTTTTTATTTATATGGATGCGCCTAGCCATTTGAAAAACTATTTAAAAAAAAAAAGTCTGTAAAAGCCTATATGCAAGTGCAGTAAGCCATTGCAACTAATACAAATGCATCTTTTTTTGCTCATGTAATGTGACATATCATTGGACACCATTTACTACTGCACTGTGCACATGATCATTGCACTTTATAGTTAAAGTAAACTTGTACTGGGAGAACTACTGAGTCAACTACTACTGACCTTTCCTTCTGAACATGCATATTACCTGGCTGTCATGCTTATACATTGGTATTAATATTCTGAGTGACTGACCTGCAACACATATTTATTTATTAATGCTTTATTAATGTTTTACAGCAGTGGCTCAAAAGCCAGGGTCAGCCAGGTAACTGCTTTTTTCAGTAGGATGTCAGCAATGGCAGCCTCTATATTTCCTTCAGTTTAGATGTCCTTTAAATAACGCATATATTTGTTGTTATTTTAAATGCTTAGTTGGGCAGGTGATATTTTTTTTCTTTGTGATTTAATTGTACAGTAATTAATTGAACGGGAACTTGACCTTTGCCCTACTGATACATTTTACCCCATTTTGGCCAATCCATATTTTTTTATTTTATTAAAGATATTCTACCAGCAATTGCTATGCAAGGGGTTGAAACTCTGTGTTTATAATCAAGTTCAATACCATGGACAGCCTTCATCAGCGGATGAATGGATTCTTGTTATTTAACCACTCCTGAGGATTTACCCTTCCTTCCTGACCAGGCCAGGGCGTTAGGGTGCTGTGTTACTTTAACTTACAATTGCGCGGTCATGCAACGCTGCACCCAAATGAAATTTACGTCCTTTTTTTCCCACGTATTGAGCTTTTGATCACCTATGTGTTTTTTATTTTTTGCGCTACAAAAAAAAAAGACTGACAATTTTGAGAAAAAAACTATATTTTTTACTTTTTGCTATTAAACATGTTCAGTAAAACAATTTTGAAAATCAAATTTCGGCATAAATTTAGGCCAAAATGTATTCTGCTACATGTCTTTGCTGAAAAAAAATCCCAATACGTGTAAATTAATTGGTCTACCTGAAAGTTATAGCATTTACAAATGGCGGCGATCACCGGGTGCAGGCGAATGATCACTGGCCCGGGACTTGGTGATTGACAGCTGTGGCTGCAAATGGCAACGCAGATAGGGCCCCCTACCCGGAGATGAAAAATCATGTATATATACGTTATTTTGCGCACCTGTGCCGCCCTGTAGCAGTATATCTGCTATAGGGCAGTCGGCAAGCGGTTAATAAAATTCACAACCCCATACAAATGCATATACTCATACTATCAAGATTCACCATGGCAAGGTTCGATCTAGCAATATTAGCCCTGCAAATATTTTATAATACATAGGGTGAATCTGGCTAGAAAATTGTGGAAGAATCACCCATCAAATCTGACATATATACATATTTTTTCACAGAAAAAATTTCGAAGCCAATTTCTTCATAAATACACCCCTTTATTTTCATATATTGTGGTTTAACATTTTAACAATGATAGTAGAGACTCCCTTGCCTGTATTTAGTGTAGAACCCTCTGTGGCCTTTGTCTGCCCTATTGCATGTAAACATACCTAAGGTTTAACTCCAGTTTTGTTAAGAAAAAAACATCTTCTTTGAGTAAAATGTATACTATGTACATGCAAAGATTTTTACAAAAATTTTTGCAGTTTCATGATTTTCTCTGTTCTGAAGAAATTGCTGTTTGTTTCTCTATATCCAGTCTCAAACTAATTTCTGTATAGGAGAGTCAGCTTTCATTATAACTTGCTGAGTAACCCCAGTGTTGTATTGAGGAAAGCTTTAAGGATGAATTTTGCATGAATTTTGCTGCATTTCAAGTTGAAATCACATTATTTGTATGATATGGTTCACATTTATTTATTTAGTTTATTGTTTTTTAAAATGTAATGTTCGGTTCACATGTTACCACAACATGAATGCATAGGTGTCCATAGTTACTCCATCCTTTTTGAAAGCAATGAGCCCAAAGGAGTATCTCACCAAAAATAAATTTCCTTTTGCAAGGAATGTCTTAACTGTCACTTATTCTGTATAGTGTTATAGAGAATAATCCAGGTTACCATATTGCAAAGAAGAAACATCTAATAAGCAGTATGACACTCTATACAGTAATAGTCCTCAATCTTCCATGTTGACTTATACTGTTTGTTAATAAAACCAGAAGACTGAGGACATAATGAAATAGATTACTGTAGGAGACAGCTCAAGTTTGAAAGTGAGTTTTGCAGCCTGAGCTGATTTTTATTTGCACCTGGGCCATTTCTAAAAAAATAGCTAAAGCCGGTCATAGGAGGAGATAGCAGTAATCATCGTGTTCTGCTGGCATGGATGGCTCCCAGCATCATGCATCATGGCTTTGTTGATGGAGAATCTAGTGATTTTCAGCCTTTGGTTGCAGGAAAACAAATTTGCTCTTTTATATTTTTTCTTTTTTTAAGGAAATCTCTTCAGAAGCTGAAATTTTTGTAAAATGTGTTAATAGTTTAAATGTCCAAGTTGATGAATGTTTGTATACTAAAACAATTTTCCTGAAATTCAAACTATGTGCAGATATTGTATCACATGGAGTCAAACCTAATTAGATCCTGGGAATAAATTATCCATTTCAGTATAAGTAGATTGATACGGGATATGCATACCGTCATCTGTATGATTTATGCAGCAAATTATTAGCAGTCTTAAAAGCTGGAGACATCTGCAGCAAAGCTGCTATGTCATTCGAGAAGGCATGGCATCCTTGAGTATAAATATGCATTCACAAACTTTACATCACCACTTATCCTCCAGATGCAGCGCTAGATTATCCAGCCCTTCCTTTCTAGTGGATGAAGTGCATATGAGACTTTCATTACAACATACTGTTAGAAGCTAGAACCTAGTCTGTGCACTCTGGCCCTAGAAAGAGCCGTCTGATATCACAATGGCCTGACACTGTACAGTAAGGTCAGCCATAGACAACACTACTATCTTTTATGTTTATTTTACTATCTTTTACTTATTACTATCTTTTATGTATATTTGCTGAAAAATCAATGCATTAATAGTCACCACCAATCTATTCATTGTCAACAGTATTTGCTGCTTAAAGCACACGTACAGTGTGCATGCTCTTTATCCCTTTCCAAAAAAAAAAAAAAAACGCATTGTCAATATAATGACCTTTATTAGTCTTTGATTGTGATGTACATAATTAGAAAGTATGGAATCACATCGCTGCCCAGCACTTAATTAGTTCACTTTAAGTCATGCTTCAGTGGAGTGATAAAGCAAACATGATTTATAATTGCATTGTGCATGAAAAACAAAGGCAACTTATAACATGAAAACTTGAATCAAATAAGAGAACACCCACTCGTATCTAAATTAAACCCATTAATTATATTACAGCCATTAGCTTATACAGGCCTTCTTAATGTGCACTTTTCAAACCCATGTTCTCAGCTCCATATAATTTTTTTTTTTTTGACAGGCTTCGAGTAGAAAGCAGATGATTAGTAAGAAAGCACTGCCACTGCCACTAAACTCCACATAGGCTATATTGCCAAAAGTATTGGGACACCTGTCTTTACATGCACATGAACTTTAATGGCATCCCAGTCATAGTCCATAGGGTTCAATATTGAGTTGGCCCACCTTTTGCAGCTTTAACAGTTTCAACTCTTCTGGGAAGGCTGTCCACAAGGTTTAGGAATGTGTCTATGGGAATGTTTAACCATTCTTCAAGAAGTACATTTAGGTCAGGCACTAATGTCAGATGAGAAGACCCATCTTGTAGTCTCCACTCTAATTCATCCCAAAGGTGTTCTATCAGGTTGGGGCCAGGACTCCGCCCCAAACTCGCTCACCAATGTCTTTATGGATCTTGCTTTGCGCACTGGTGCACAGTCATGTTGGAACAGGAAGGGGCCATCCCCAAACTGTTCCCACAAAGTTGGGAGCATGAAATTGTCCAAAATGTCTTGGTATGCTGACACCTTAAGAGTTACCTTCACTGGAACTAAGGGGGCAAAGCCCAACCCCTGCAAAACAACCCCAAACCATAATCCCCCCTCCACCAAACTTTACACTTGGCACAATGCAGTCAGGCAAGTACTGTTCTCCTGGCAACTGCCGGGCCCAGACACGTCCATCAGATTGCCAGACAGAGAAGAGTGATTTGTCACTCCAGAGAACACGTCTCTACTGCTCTAGAGTCCAGTGGTGGCGTGCTTTACACTGCTGCTTGCAACACTTGGCATTGCACTTGGTGATGTAAGGCTTGGATGCAGCTGCTCAGCCATGGAAACCCATTCCATGAAGGTCTCTATGCACTGTTGTTGTGCTAATCTGAAGGCTACATATGAAAGAAGTTTGGAGATCCTTAGCTATTGACTCTGCAGACAGTTGGTGACTTATGCGCACTGTGCACTTCAGCATGCGGTGACCCCACTCTGTCATTTTACGTGGCCTACAACTTCATAGCTGAGTTTCTGTTGTTCCCAGTTGCTTCCACTTTGTTATAATACCACTAACAGTTGACCGTGGAATATTTAGTAACAAGGAAATTTCATTGATGGACTTATTGCACAGGTGGCAAACTATCATGGTACCACACTTGAATTCACTGAGCTCCTGAGAGTGACCCATTCTTTTATAAATGTTTGTAGAAGCAGTCTGCATGCCTAGGTGCTTGATTTTATATACATGTGGCCATGAAGGTGATGGAAACACCTGAATCCAATGAATTGGAGGGGTGTCCCAATACTTTTGGCAGTATAGTGTAGCTTAAGTGGTGATCAGTGGATTGGGGTGACGTTTAAGCAGCAGCTCATGAATGCAGGGTTCTGGATAATTTAAAGTGGTTGTAAAGGTATTTTTAAATTCAAATAATAAACCTGTTATATTTACCCGCTTACAGCCCCCTGCCTCCTCTTCTGGCAACCGGCACTCTCTGCTCCTCCTTTTCCGTGTGTGCCCCCATAGTATGCCTCTTGCTATGGGGGAACACGTGCGGGCACACTCCTGAGCCAGGCAGTGTGCATCCCTAGATACAAACAGTGCAGCTTGGCCCTGCCCTCTGCTTCCTCCTCACAGGATTTTACAGACAGTGGCAGAAGCTGCCCTCAGCAAACACCATGAGCAGGAAGAGACGAGAGACCAGCTGCAGCTGGGCACAGCACTTGATCAATACAGGATTCAGGTAAGTGTTTAGGGGGTGGGGGGCACGCAGCAAGTGCTATTCAGGGAATGCATTAAGGTACAAAAAAGGTTTTAACTTTAGAACAACTTTAAACCCTGCTTTAGTTTCTATTAAATTAGTCTCTCATTGCTGGAGTGTTCTTTAAAACAGATGCTGGAAAGTTAACGTGTATAACCAAAGCTTTTCTTTTAAACTTTTGGATAACAGAAAAAAGAAACCCCAGCCAATTATACTTTTTATGTATTTCCATGCTCTTTCTGTCCTGGGGATACAACAAGAAATGAGAGGAAACCTCTCCAAAGGGAGGGAAGTTTAGTTCTCTTCTTAGATAGATGTACAGTAATTGGTATGAGTGTACTCTCATCTCCAATTGTTTTGGTGACAAGTGTAAAATTGTGAATTTCCATCACAGTGACAATGGACACCATGAAAAATAGAGGAGGTGAATCAACATAGCAGGGACACAGACAGCAATACAAATTTGACAAGAGTTCAAACACTTCACTATCCTATCTAAAACTAAAAAAATAGTTTGGGTCATGTACTTTATACACTGTAACCTACCTGACAGGCACATATTTTTAGGGGTCTGCACATCTTGGTCACTGGTACGATTTTTTAAATTCTGTTCACTCTGTTTCTTTTAAAGTTTTGACAATGCAAGATTATTAATATAGATAAATATATACACATACTCATGTTAACAATAAAATATCAATAACAGGTCCACACATCAATTATGGAGTATCAAAATAAATATTGACCTTTCCCAAATGACACAGAAGGAGATTAACATTGTTGGGTGGGAAATCCAGTGGCATTTGTATGAAAACTATGATATATATTAATCTGAATTTTGATACTGCTTAAAGTGGGACTTCACTCTCTCAATCAACACTGACTTTTTATTCCTTATGCTGCTAGTATTAGTAAATACACAAGAAGATATGTTTTATTTACTTGTTTCAAACTTTGTTTTTTAATTTCTTTAGTTACTTTCTGGTTTCTATGCCTAGGCAACTGATGTCATACACCCCAGGAGTCTTCAAGGAAGGTGAAGAGGCTTTCTGACCTAAACACACCCTCCTGCCTGCATGCCTGAGCTAAGGGCAGATGGATTTCAATAACTAAATACTGCATGAATCATCTGCCCTTATTTAAGATGGCCACGACCAGAAATGCTAGAGGGGTGTTTTTCTAAGCCAGATAAAACATGGAGACATGGATGGATGGGGGAGATTGCTTGGAATATGAAAAATTAAATAAATCGTGCTTTTGGTTTGTGGTGCTCAGATGCAGAGTAGCTCCACTTTAGGTATTTAGCAAGGTAGGAATAGGAAGGATTCTAAAAGGTCTCTGGATAGCTTGAGTATTATAATTTATTTTATCTGCTTTACCTGTCTAAAGTGAAAGGAAAGCAGAAGATGGATAGAGAATAATGGAAAAAACTATGGAAAATTCAATAGGGTTATAGCATGCAGGGAAAGGGATGGTGGAAGGGGTGGTATGTTTAGAAGGATGGGAGGAGGAATGCCCTATCTCTGGGGGTTAGTCAGCCTTCTGGTCTTTATCATAAACTTAGGGCTCTACCGTTACATTGTGAGTAAGCTATTTTTGGACTCCAAATTTGTAGAAATTTCTCATGTTCATCTTTTGAGATAGCTGGTAAATGTTTGCTGACCATTGTGCCATTTATTCATGTTTTAACCTCTTGGTAGCTGAGTGCGAGTGATTTTCCTTATTTAGCTATGGTTTGCATGATTTGACTGTTGTGGTATTGAAACCCACACTCCAAAGACATGCTGGGAGGTTAATTAGCTCCTGTCTAAATTGGCCCTAGTATGTGTATGTATGAATATGAGTTAGGGACCTTAGATTGTAAGCTCCTTGAGGGCAGGGACTTATGTGACTGTATGTACAGTGCGTGCAAATTGTCGGTGCTGTATAAATACTTGTAATAAATAAATAATAAATATAAGCATGATCATTTTTGTTGTGTTATGATAGATATTCTGAATTGATTTATTTAGGGGGGCTTTAATAAGGTCTCTGAACAGGTTACAAATCCATATAGTGTGTATCAATGAACAAAGCCTAACCCTGAGCCTTCTGGCTTTGGAACATGACCACCACATATGTAGCATATATATATATATATATATATATATATATATATATATATATATGAGCTCCCTCTTGTCCATAGCCTCAGAAGCAAAGGGATAAATAATTAGGGACATACTTAGAATTTATGAGCACACGTTAGATGCCAACAAAATAGAACTTTATAAGATTTTCATGGATCCAGAATATTTAAAGAGTTCTCAGTCTTGGAAGATCAGATTTCCCCCAATCCTCAGACCTGAGATAGTTGCATTCAATTATTTTTACCAACATAACATGTCACCTTTGGGAGATTTCTTGGAGGAGCATAGAAATGCTTGTATGAGAGAGATGAGTCTAGGAGAATGGAAAGCAGTTTGGAGTTTACTCTCAAAACCAATGAGAACTAGCAGGGTTTCAGTATTAGATAAAAGAGAAGCAGCCTAATAACATAATGTAGCTTCAGCATATGTATCAGAAAAGTTCCTGAGTAAGCGTGTCATGTTTTTCTCAGTGGTAAGGAGAGGTATCTGCAAAGCCCTTTTGAGTCTATCATTTACAGGAATTGGATAAAATTATAGAAACACCAAGTAAAAGAGCAAAATTGTTTCATAATATGGTATTGGACCACCTTTGGCATCCAAGACAGCTTGAATTCTCCTGGGAATTGACAAATATAAGTTTTTGATGGGGGATAATGAAATCTGCTACAACTCTTCATGCAAAAATCATTCCAGATATTGCAGAGATGCCGGAGGCAGAAAACGTGCCTAACTTTGTTCTCCAAAATTGACCACAGTGGCTCTATGATATTGAGTCCTGCTGACTGCGGCACCCAGGGAAGGTGCAAGACTTCATCTGCATGCTCGTAAAACCACAATTTGACAACACCATCTGTGTGAATTGGAGCATTATCGACTTGGTAAATGGAGCTGTCTTCTGGAGATGGTTGGCCAACATTTGTACATAGACACTGGAAGTGACTCTACCTTTCAAGGTGATGACAGGGCCTGCAAAATACCAAGATATGACTGCCCAAACAATGATTGCGCCATCACTTTACTGTTGTCAGTCCTTGCCATAAGTTTGGGACGGTGTTCGCCACATGTAAACATGTCCAGTGGTTGGGAACAGTGTGAAGATCGATTCATTGGATCATACTAATGTCTTCCATTGATCGATAGTCCATGATTTATGGGTGTTGCACCACTCTCTCTTTTTCTGAGCATTAATTTTGGTAACTAGTGGTTTGGCAATTGCAGCTCACCCGTGAATGTTTTGGAGTTATCTCTGCACAGTGTTTGTGAACACAAGCTTTGGAAGACAGATTGAGCTCTGTAGTCACTTTTGCAGCAGTTGTTTTCTTATTTTGGGTCACAATCCTGCACAATGTCTTTTTGTCTCCTTCAGTCAGTTGAGATTGTTGACTGCGCTTATGCTTATCAGACTACGTTTTCATGAAAACTGTATATGCCGTCATAACCTTTGAACCTACTGTACCTTGTGATACAGCAAATACATTGACAGTCACAAACAGTCATAGAGGCACCAGCTAAGTAGACACCAATAATATGTCCTCTTTGAAACTTAATAAGCTGTGACATGACTCCGTATTACTAGCAGTGCACAGAGTAAATGACGAAAGTGAGGCTTCCCACCTGTTAGCTAGGTGCCTCATCACAAAAGAATGTTACATCACTTCCGCTTTCAAAGTGAAACATGTCGTCACTTTCACACCTGAAAATCATATAGTGTTTCCATATTTTTGTCCAACCCCTGTATATCTTTTAGGAGTCTCCTGTCCAGGTGGATACATAGGGCATCTCACTAAACCCAGCAAGGGTAGTGAGACAAGGTCTCCAGAATATTTTATAGAGTCCAATACCTTAAAGTTGAAGTTCAGTCAAATCCTAAATTTAAACCTGCTCCCACTCCCATTCTAAGCCCTATACCAGGGGTAGGCAACCTGCGGCTCTCCAGCTGTTGCAGGACTACAAGTTCCATCATGCCTCTGCAAGTCATAGCTGTAACTGTCAGTTTTGTAATGTTGCAATGCCTCATGGGAAATGTAGTTCCACAACAGCTAGAGAGCCACAGGTTGCCTACCCCTGCCCTATACTAACTAGCCTGTAGGGGAAAGATGTGTATACTTACATAATCTAAGGATGCTCTGATCCGGTCACATGATTTCCCCAGCAGCCGGCTTTAGTGAAGAGGAGAGACCGCCGACAACAGCTGCAATGCCTATGCAGTGAAGTCACCCATAGATGTACCTATTGGTAGCTGTCCCTCCTCCACCCTGAAGGTGGCGCTGGGAGCTGACCACCTTAACTGGATAGAGTGCCCAGGGAGTAGGTAAGTATTCACATCTTTTCTCTGCAGGCTAGTTAGTATAGGGGGTGGGATCAGGTTTAAGATTAGATAGGAATTGACTGGACCTCTACTTTAAGTGAGCCTGTTGGAGAATGGCTCAGTGATGATGATCTTAGATGGAGTGGAAGCCAGATTAAAAAAAGATTGTGACAGGATCACAACCTATTGCACATAGTATCTTTTTTTAATTACAGAGGATGCGATAGCATTCAAAGATGGGCACTGAATCAAGAAATAATGCATTGACCAGGCACAATAGCAACCAGAAGACTGACTGCAGAAAAAGACCAAATGTCTATCGATCCCGTCCTTCTTTGTTTGTTTTTAATCTTTTTGTCTTTGTATAGACCAGGGGCTGACTGACCATTTGGAAACTCGGGCACTGCCCGAGGGCCCGGGGTCAGTAGGGGGCCCCATGAGATGCCCCTGGTACCTTTTTCATAGGCTTTTTTGAGTTTGGGCAAGGACACAAGGGCCCCATGATCCCCTATTGCCCAGGGGCCCCATGAGTTGTCAGTCCGCCCCTGGTATAGACCTATGTTTATCACAAGCAAGTTCAAATTCATTACCTGCTGACTGACCTACTGCTTCTACTGGATGTCTGCTCCAACCATAAGCTACCTTTTTGGTAAAACAATACTTTCTGATAAGGTTCGTTTTGAACTTCCCTTCCGTTAGTTTAAGTTATATTGAACATAGAGTGTCTGTTCTCCGTTGCCTCTGCAGTCCCGATAATAACTTTCTCTCTCTCTTCTCCCAATGTCCAATTTCTTTTTGTATCTACAAAAATCTACCTTTGTTTTACCAGGGGCTTTGGCATATGTGTAAGAATCCTTCAAAAAAGATTATTTTCCTCCAGCTGGTCAAATGATTAAATGACATTGACAACAAACAGTTATTTGACCTACTTGAAAGCTGAAACTTTTGAAATTCTTTTTTGGAAACGGCCCTAGGAAATTAGTTGTGCGATTCTGGTGACTTCATCTAGACCACAAGCTGTCCTAAGTATATAAAATTGTTGTCATTGGCATACTTAAAAGAGATTTGTGTAACACATGCATTTTCTTCATGGTTCTTGCTCTGCTGACTGATGTGAATTCCATTTCACTCTTGCTTGTTTTTTTTTTTTTCTTTTTTTTTGATATACTACAGTAATGAGATTGCTGCCCAACTGGCTTAATTGTTACAAGCTAATGAATGCTTATTTTTTCCACTACCTCCGACAAATATGCGGGGAACTTGGCTCAAAAGTTAAGCCTTATTCCTGGCAGCACAGTGACTGACTGGCTGCTTCTACATACTCCACTCCACATCCCTTCTACTTTTTCTCATTCAACCATCAGGATATTTTAAGAAGGTGAAGTTCAAGAACAACGCTCTGTGTCTGCTGACTTACATGGCATGATGGAATTTGTAGTTCAAGAGCCGTTGGAAAAGATTCCATACGTTATTGCTACGCAATAATGTAGTTACATACCATTCAGTGCATTAGGAAAAAAATTTAACTGGTAATTAAAAATACCTGTGTTGATTGTATTAGCAGCAGGGCATATTTTCCCGCATGGCAAACAAGGCGTTTGCTGTGGGTGACATTTTTTGGGGGCAGCGCTGCCCCCCGGAAAAGGGGACACTGGTTGTTCTGCACAGGTTCCTGAGTTTTCCAAGGAGCACCAGGGCTGGGCAGAAGAGCAGACTTCAGGAAAGGTATGACGGTTTGTCACTCTTCCTCTCTCCTTCTCTCTTGGGAAGAGGGGGGGTTGGGGTGGGCGAGCGAGCAGGCAGGAAAGTAGGCAAGGGGGGGGGGTGGCGTGGCTAAATACATTACTGATTAGCAGCACTACTACAATGATCTCCACTAGCTTCTGGGCTCTGTCTTGAGCTGCTGCCATGCTGCTTACTGAACACAGGAGGTTGCCCACTTAAGGAATCCAAGGTCTTCCCTGATTGGATGAAGTGGAGAGGTAGAGTGACATCACGCCCTACACCTTGTCCATTCAGAGAAAGCTTTTCATGTAGCACTCAGGACAATGTAACATACAACTACTACATGGCACAGAGTTTAGCAGTCAGGAAAATACAATGTACAACATGCATTGGGGTTGATTTACTAATAGCAAATATACTGTGCACTGCAGGTGCAGTTGCTTCAGAGCTTAGTAAATGAGATAAAGATTCACTTTGCAAAGAATACCCAATTACATGCAAGGAAAATACAAAAACAGCATTTTTGATTGCACACGACTGGATGATAGAAATCAGCTACGCATCCCTTAATTTCAGAGCTTCCCCTCAGATCCAGAGCAACTGCACTTGCAGTGCACAGACTCTTTGCCTTTAGTAAATCAACTCCTCAGTGTAAAGTGCAGCAGTAAGGAGAATGTATGATATGGCCTCTTAACCTCCCTGGAGGCATTTCCGAGTGTAGCTCGAGGTAAAGTTTCAGCACCACAAGCGGTAATACCCTGCAGTGCTGCTCTGGGATCTCTTCATCACTTACCTTGTCCTGCGCTCCCGCGATGTCCCCCCTGCAGTGTCCCCGGCAATGTCCTCTGGACGATGCCGTCATCCGTCTTCTGGATTCCGTTCCCTGCGTCGTCAGGACGTACAGGGACGGAACGGCGGGAAATTTAAAAATGTGAAAAAGTGACGTTCACTAAATACACTAAAATCACATAGTAAAACATTACTGTATCAAAGCATTTCACATACATTTTGTCCCTAGTGCTTTGTCCTGTGCCCTGCCTGCATTTTTACTGTTCTTTCTGCCTAGAAACTGAGAAACGTCCATGGCTTCCAAAAAGCGTCCCTTTAGGTCAAAATTGGTTTTAGACCAGCTAGAGAACAGCGATAGTAAATTAGAACCAATTGCAGAATTGAGTGATAATGATTCGTGGAGAAATTCGTCATCAGACACGGAAAACGATTTTGTGACTTTGCTAGTGATGTGCGAACTTGGCGCTATATTTCAAATTTCAGTGTTTTTGGTTTGATTATATTATTGAATTAAATGTATTATTATTATTTATGAATTTTTATTAAATTATAATTTATGATTTTGTGTTTCAAATTTTATCCTACCCGGGATTTTTACTAGACTCTTGTTCGGACAGATTTCAGTGAGTTATTCCTAAAAATTACAGGCCTACAATAAAAAAATACATATTTCCATGCAAAAAAATGTACCGCTTTGAGCACAGAAATACTGACATAATCAGACCGCTAGGGAGGCTACTTTGCTGGTCAGTGGGATGAAAAAAGGTCCCAGTCCTAACTGTGAAAAAAAGCCCTGTAGTCAGTGATGGGGGTGCCTTAAAATCAGTGGTCCCTGTGAAGAAAAATATGCCCTGGGATTATTGGGAGGAAGAAATTCTCAGTGTTGATGGTCAGGGAGAAAGAATTCCTGGTGTGATAGCAGGACAAGTTGCCTAATATTGATGGTCAATTGGAGGAAAAAATGCTCCTTGTCCGTGATGAATGAGGTGGGGGGAAAAGTATTGCCCAGCAAGGTGTGGTGTTGAACAACAGTGCCCAGTATGGGGTGGGAAAGAATAATAATACCCAGTGGGAAATGGGGGACAACATGAGAACCCAGCAGGGGTAAAAAAAAACAGTGGTGTCCAGTAGGCACCAGTGGTGTATTTAGGTGTTGTGCTGCCCTAGGCAACACAAAAATCGTCAGCTGCTGACACCCCCTCCCCCCACTTCCCTGCCCAGTGCTATCATCCCCCAGAAAAATGCCGCCTCGTGCTAAATACGCCCCTGCTCTCCACCAAGTATAGACACCCCCCCTCCCCCAGTACAGACCCCCTCTCCACCAAGTATAGACCCCCCTCCCCACCAGGTATAGACCCCCCTCAGTACAGACCTCCCCTTCCTGAGTACAGACCTCATTCCCCACTAAGTATAGATCCCCCTCCCTCAGTATAGACCTCCCTCCCACTAAGTACAGACCCTTTTCCATCACTATAGACCCCCTTCTCTCAGTAGAGACCCCCCTCCACTTGTGCTAGTAGGGAGGTGGGGGGTGGGATATGTGCTGGGGGGGGCACTTTGGGAGGGGAGAGGGCTTGTGCTCTTGTGTGAGTTCGGATTTCAAATCCAAAACCAACTTCTAGCATAGATCCACTCCCCTCCCAAGGTGCCCCCCCCCCAGCATATATCCTCTTGAACCCCCCAATCAGTCATTTTTTTTAACTCCCCCCCCTAGTCACTCTGTCCCCCTCCTCTGCCCAGGAACAATATAAGAAAATTGGTACAGACCTCAGATTAGCACAGACATGCACAGCGGTGTCTCTCCTCCTCCTGTGTACATGTAGACAGCGGAGGAGAGGGAGGCGGCTTCAGTGCGCTCTGCTGGTAGCCAGCCGGGGACAGAGCTGCCGATCAGTGTCGATGGTGTGGTGTTTGCTCTGGTGCCCCTACCAATGGACCCTGCTTTGGTCTACCTCCCCATAGCAACACCACTGCACACACAATGAGCAGAGCTGAGTGCCGGCTGTTTTGAGTCCCAACACTCAGATCACTCTGATCAGTGGAGGCTCCTTCCTCATCCGGCCACTCAGCGCTTCCTCTCTGTGGGCTGTGATCTGGATGTGTGTGCCCTGCAGATATCAGCTCTCGTGTGCACTGCCACGTCCTGTGTCACTTCTGCTGTGGGAGAGGTGCCACCCCTCTGAAAAATTCCGCCCTAGGCAAATGCCTTGTTTGCCTCACAGTAAATACGCCCCTGGTAGGCACTATTGTTCCTCCCTGCTCCTGCCACTGCCAATACCATACAGACTCTGGGTATGACCAAACCTGGTACCACACCTACACCTAGAAGAAAGTACAGGAGGTCAGGCTTATTTATTAATTATAGCTCTCCCCCGTTTCTGATGAACTCTTTCTAGGACTGGCCTAAAGCCCCGTACACATGATGAGAATATGAAACAAATGGTTGTCCGTTTTTTTTTCATTCTAGTCTTATATCTAAAATGAAGAGGTTACTAAACTTACAAATATTCTTGTACAACAGAATAAAAATTTGTAAGTGATGTAATGTATTATGTTGTATTTGTTTTGTATTTTCGGATGAAAACTGCAGTGATTAACCACTTGACTACCGGGCACTTTTACCCCCTTCCTGCCCAGGTCAATCTTCAATTTTCAGCTCTGTTGCACTTTGAATGACAATTGCGCGGTAATGCAACATTGTACCTATATGAAATTTTTATAATTTTTTTCAAACAAATAGAGCTTTTGTTTGATGGTATTTGATCACCTTTTTTTAGTTTTTGCATTATAAACGAAAAAAGAGCGAACATTTTGGAAAAAAAAGGTTTTCTTTTGTTTCTATTATAACATTTTGCAAACAGGTAAATTTTCTCCTTCACTGATGTGCGCTGATGAGGCTGCATTGATAGGTAGCACTGATGGGCACTGATAGGCTGCTCTGATGAGGCGGCACCAGTGGACATTGAGGAGGAGGCACTGATGATGCTGCACTGATATGTGGCGCTGATAGGAACTGATAGGCAGCACTGAAGGGCACTACTAGGTAGCACTGAAGGGCACTGACTGGCAGCACTGACTGGCAGCACTAATGCGCAAAATTTGGCAGCAATGATGGGCAGCATTGCTAGGCACTGATGGGCAGCACTGCTGGGCACCGATGGACAGCTCTGTTGGGCACTTTTGGGACTGCACTGATAATCAGGGCACTGATTATCGTGAAAAGGGCCTGGAGAAGCCTTGGAGAAGGTTATGCTGCCTGTAACATCCTTCAGAAGACCATTTTGGTGGTGGGTCAGTGATGGTCTGGGGAGGCATATCCATGGAGGGATGCACAGACCTCTACAGGCTAGATAATGGCACCCTGACTGCCATTAGGTATCAGGATGAAATCCTTGGACCCATTGTCAGACCTTACGCTGGTGCAGTCAGTCCTGGGTTCCTCCTCGTGCACGACAATGCCCGGTCTCATGTAGCGAAAGTATGCAGGCAGTTCCTGGAGGATGAAGGAATTCATACCATTGAATGGCCTCCAAGCTCACCTAAACTAAATCCAATAGAACACCTCTGGTATATCATGTTTCGGTCCATCCGACGCCACCAGGTTGCACCTTAGACTGTCCAGGAGCTCAGTGATGCCCTGGTCCAGATTTGGGAGGAAATACCCCAGGACACCACGTCTCATTAGGAGCATGCCCCGATCTTGTCAGGCATGCTTACAAGCACGTGGGGGCTATACGAACTACTGAGTACCATTTTTAGTTGCTGCAATGAAATTTCAGCAAAATGGACTAGCCTGCTGCATAACTTTTTCACTTTGATTTTCGGATGTCTTTGAATTCACTCCTCTGTAGGTTGATCCTTTTCATTTCCATCAAACGATGGGCCATCCCTACATTCCCAAAACATTACCCAGTCCATATCCGTATAGATATCCAGCATGCAATTTTTCCCCATTGAGATCTGATGTGTTTTCTAAGTGTTCCTTTAATATTTTTGAACAGTGTATTTACATAGCGGTCAGCCGTGATTGGACACAGCTGATCACAGGACAAAAGGCTGCTGTGAGTGACCTTTTACCATGTCATGTGATCAGCTGTGTCCAAAGCACACAGAAATCACAGACAGCACCGGGTGCGTGCCGCTAGGGCCGTGCGGAGGGTGCATTCTGGGAGGACGTCATATGAAGCCCTCCCAGAACTGGACTACGGCTCTGCAGCCGTCATTCGACTATAGCGCGGTAGTAAAGTGGTTAAATCAAACAATCTGATATAGTACAAGAAAACTTTTAGTGCTTGTCCCTTCAAATAATTTAGGATGAAAGATTTGTACTAACTATCAGATTACTGTACTATGGCTTGGAAAGTGGTATTTTCCATACGATTTTCTGATTGTGTGCTAGTCTTAAGACAAAAAATTATATTTTAGTATTGTGTGGCTTGGTGTTACTGAGTATGCTTAGAGTTAAGTATCTATATACTTTATCTTCTTTCCAGTTTGTATGAGGCATCGGGCTAAAGGGCATGGAAAAATGAATAAAATAAAAAGGTGGTAAGCAGCCATATTAACAAATGAGGTGGCAGCAGTTTTCTATTGCTGGTTAGAAGTTAAATAAAGAAAATTTCATCTGATTGGCTGCTATAATTAACATTTCCTCCAACCCTTTGATGTTAACTTCTGCAGCTGCTATTTAAAAGCCTGTACTAATGGAATAAATAAGTTGTTATTGCTGACCTCAGAAAACACTTATTGCCTGCTATCAGTATATGTTACTTTTCAGTGTAGGAAAAGCAGCACAAGCAGTTTTGGGGCACATGGTTGTCAGACAATAATGCCCTATCATAAGGTTTTGCTCATGCTAAAATGCTCCTATAACCTTAATTCCCTACCATGTCAACCTAAAGTGGTTGTAAACCTCTGACAAGAAAATTGAACAGATTGTATCCCTCTGTAGTGTGTGCTGGTCACAATCCAGAGCACTAGGTGTCATTTCTGTCTGCTGCTCGTTCCTCTGGTTTGCACGACTGACTTCTGACAAGTTTTTCTTATGTTAAGAGATAAAAAGGTGACAGGGGAGGGAGCTCCAATGCACATCCTGTGATTGACAGCCTCAGCTCTGTTACTGTGCGCTGTGTGAAGGGGGTGGTCCCTTCCCTCTGATCTGAGCTCTGCAGAGTGTAACGTCAGCTCCCCTCCTCCTACTTCCTGAAAGTTTGGACAAGCTGTATAAATTCTGCACTTTGAACAGCTGTAGAGAAGAGATGGCTGCAGATAAACAGGTACAATTCATGTAGGAGGATTTGTTTCATCTCTGTGTATGACCTGAGGCCAATGACTTCACTGGGTAATTGTAAGGGTTTGCAACCACTTTATGAAAACCCCTCAGCAAGTAAACTTGTTATCACAACTTCTATAATATTTTTTATTTACAAAAATATGAAATTAGGCACCTAAATACCTTTTTTTGCTTATTTTTGAGAAGTAATATGATCACTATAATTTTATTTGTCATGGAAGCTTTGAGAGCTGTGGACTGAGATTCTTTCCTGAGCATGTTTACCACTTTCTGTCTCAAGCTGATTATAGAAGACTGCATTGATACAGCATCCTGTAGTCAGAGTGTGAGAGTGCACATGTCAGGTTGACAACTCTGATACAGGAATCATACCCTGTGGTTAGCTTTGTCATATGCTACCCAGATGAGAAACATACTGGCAGGATCAGCAGGTATTTCTACTAAAGAGACACTAAATACGCACTGTTTAATTTGCAGTATCTATTCTCTTTCTGTATGGGGTTGATGGCTCTGTAATTATTTTAATTAAAAAAAATCTAAGTACCTTTTTCCTAATTGATATACAGCTGTCACATGACCCAGCTCTCTCGCAGCCTGTGTGCAGGAGAACATAAGCATATGAGGAGCTTCTAGACCTCTGCCGCTGGTCACATGTTAAAAAAAATCCTTTGTGATACAGAATAAAAAAAAATATTAATATGAATAAATTGTTTTAAATCGTCAAACAACTATATATTTGAAATCAAATCTTTATTTGTTTTTGCAATAACATGGTGTGAGTGGATTTCTGCCAGTTACAGGCTGTGTCACACCTCTTAAGCCTGTGTTTCAGAATAAGAGGAAGGTAAAGCCTCCATCAATCAAGATGTAATATTCCACTCCTATTGTGTTTAGCTGGTTAGTGGGCATGGAAGAGTGGACTGTCATTTACAACTGTGTATATGCCCACATGTGTGCCTCTAAAGTCACACAGGCTGCTCAGATGTGATCAGGAAGAAATTCTCAGCATAGAAACTCACTGAAAACTGAGCATCTGCAGTATCTGCCAACACTGATCTGCATAATCCCCAGCTGTATTGGGGACGTGGACAGAAGGGGGAGATAGAGAACAGCAGGATCAAGTTTTTTGCAGGTTACAGGCAATGAATCCCATAGTGACTAAGTATGAATAGCATGTAATATAGCATTTATTGATAGTTCTTAATGATGCCAATTTATTGACACTTTAAAGAAACATAGAAAAAGAATGAACATTTACACTGGGAATACTGAGAGAAACCATGTAAAAAGCAAATATTTCTTCAGTTTTAAAATAATACGCACCTTTCCTCTGCCTAAGGATTCCAACAACATTATGGCTGTCATGTTTTCAATAACTCCAATACGTTCTGAATCACTAATCTAGAACAAGCAGATCAAGGGATCTGTCTATACTGGCAGCCATTTCTCTCAATATAGGTATCCTCTACTATACAATAAATCTCTGCTTGTTGTTGTTGGTTGTGTTTGTGTGGAATATTTTCTGGGTCTTGAAAGACTAATGGCCACTTGACCAGAACAAAATGGAAACTGGAGCAGACAACACCTGAAAATGCCTTGTTTCAGCTGAGCAATCCCTTCATGTACAAACACATGGCTTTAATAGACTGGATGAAATCTGTGAGATTGTGAATAAAAATGTGCTGTCATTTGAAGAAACACCAGGAGTACAGTGGAAAATGTAAAAAAATCCCCAGCAATACAATGAGATATAATGACTTTCACAGAATAATAGAAAGAGCCAATGGCAGATTCGATTTCATAAATCTTTGTTTCTCAAGCACTAAGCTACAAATACCTATTTGAGGCTTCACTGGTTTATCGTCAGCAAATCCAGGCTTGGCAAAACAAAAGCAAAAATAATAGTGTAATATGTCAACACTCTCAAAGATTCTGAATAATACTGCCATGATCTGCTGTCTCATTCCACATATTTTATTTGCTTATTAAAAGCTCAGGAATCTCCAGATCATTGGCAAAAGCTATATTTTTGGCCTGAACACAAGGTGCACCTGCTTTATTTTTCTCCTTGTAAGTTGTCAACATAAAATGTTTGCTTTTCTTGACAGCAAGTCATGCTATAATATATTAACACGAATAACTGCAGAATCAAGTAAATCATTTTTTGCTGTGTATTGTCCTAGCAGCCAAGTACTATGTGTATGGTAACATTGTTTTGCTGGTCAGTGATATCAATTAATGAAGAATATATAGCTGGCAGAATTTTTAAATAATTCTTGAGTTACAACGTGCTGCTGATTGACAAATGGCAGCAAATTCCCACTTCATCAAAAAGGCAAAAATAATAGAATGGGACTTTTGAGGCACACCATTATACAGTAAAATTCCATTTTATTGTATCCATATATAAAAAACAAATCACAATACAACATCAATTCCACTAAAATTGTTGCAACAGTTTAGCATGATAAAACATACAGTGGGGATCAAAAGTTTGGGCACCCCAGCTAAAAATTTGTATTAATGTGCATAAAGAAGCCAAGGAAAGATGGAAAAATCTCCAAAAGGCATCAAATTACAGATTAGACATTCTTATAATATGTCAACAAAAGTTAGATTTTATTTCCATCATTTACACTTTCAAAATAACAGAAAACAAAAAAATGGCGTCTGCCATTTTGGGAACCCTGCAGAATTTATAGCATGCACTGACCCCTTTGCCAAGCTGAGACCTGCCAGTGTCATGGATTGTTCTCAATCATCGTCTGGGCAGACCAGGTGATGTCAATCTCAAAGGTTTTAAATGCCCAGACTCATCTGACCTTGCCCCAACAATCAGCACCATGGGTTCTTCTAAGCAGTTGTCTAGAAAACTGAAACTGAAAATAGTTGACGCTCACAAAGCTGGAGAAGGCTATAAGAAGATAGCAAAGTGTTTTCAGATGTCAATATCCTCTGTTCGGAATGTAATTAAGAAATGGCAGTCATTAGGAACAGTGGAAGTTAAAGCAAGATCTGGAAGACCAAGAAAAATATCAGACAGAACAGCTCGTAGGATTGTGAGAAAAACCATTCAAAACCCACGTTTGACTGCACGATCCCTCCAGAAAGATCTGGCAGACACTGGAGTTGTGGTACACTATTCCACTATAAAGAGATACTTGTATAAATATGGTCTTCATGGAAGAGTCATCAGAAGAAAACCTCTTCTACGTCCTCACCACAAAAATCATCGTTTGAACTTTGCAAATGAACATATAGACAAGCCTGATGCATTTTGGAAACAAGTTCTGTTGACCGATGAGGTTAAAATTTAACTTTTTGGCCGGAATGAGCAAAGGTACGTTTGGAGAAGAAGGGGCACAGAATTTAATGAAAAGAACCTCTGTCCAACTGTTAAGCATGGGGTTGGATCAATCATGCTTTGGGGTTGTTTTGCAGCCAGTGGCACAGGGAACATCTCACGAGTAGAAGGAAAAATGGATTCAATAAAATTACAGCAAATTTTGGATGGTAACTTGATGCCATCTGTGAAAAAGCTGAAGTTAAAGAGAGGATGGCTTCTACAAATGGATAATGATCCTAAACACACCTCGAAATCCACGGGGGATTACATCAAGAGGCGTAAACTGAAGGTTTTGCCATGGCCTTCACAATCTCCTGACCTCAACATCTATCTATGGATAGACCTTAAAAGAGCAGTGCGTGACAGACAGCCCAGAAATCTCAGAGAACTGGAAGACTTTTGTAAGGAAGAATGGGCAAAGATACCTCAAACAAGAATTGAAAGACTCTTGGCTGGCTACAAAAAGCGTTTACAAGCTGTGATACTTGCCAAAGGGGGCAGTACAAGATATTAACTCTGCAGGGTGCCCAAACTTTTGCAGACGCCATTTTTTTGTTTTCTGTTATTTTGAAAGTGTAAATGATGGAAATAAAATCTAACTTTTGTTGACATATTATAAGAATGTCTAATCTGTAATTTGATGCCTTTTGGAGATTTTTCCATCTTTCCTTGGCTTCTTTATGCACATTAATACAAATTTTTAGCTGGGGTGCCCAAACTTTCGATCCCCACTGTATATTTCACTCATAGGATACATCAAATTCAAGAAGTAATATATATGAAGCTGGCCCAATGCATTTCTTGGACAAAGTCCTCTTCTTCAGGAGCCAATCTATACATCAAAATTCTGGGAGAGCATAAATAGTCTGCCCGTGAAATAATGGCAGTAACTATACTGAGCCCCTATTCTCCAAAAAAGTTCAAGGAGGACAATTGACAGAATGCCATCCTATCCCAGAAGAGATCTTAAAGGTTCAAAGGATCCACCCAAGGATTTTAGGATTTCCATATAATTTTACCGTGGTCCAAAACCAGTTGATAATAGGATCAAGTCATAATTCTCCCCTCCAGGGAATCTTAAACAATCCAAAATATTCTATCATACAGGGATATACATTGTACTTTCCCACAACTTCAAGAAAAACCATTCAAAATCTGCCATGAAAGATCTTCACTGACCATTTCAATGTCCTATGTCAAATATATTCAACCCACAGATACATCTACCACTCAGTCAACACAGCGAGAAAGAGGAGAGAAATTCCCACTTCAGTAGAGGAGTGTAGATGACAGTTCAGAGGCTACGCCTGACCTGCTTTGTGCTACTCTTCTTCAGATGCAGATGGTCCTATTAAGGTGCATTTGTACTGCAGGTAAAACAGTGAAGCCTTTGTTAATCTCCATATTTTCCAATCCAATGCTGTGACAGACCCAACCAGGACAGGGGCTTTTGGAGGGAACTAGGGGCTAGCCTTCTACCCACTTATTATGGCCCATGGAGAGAGCAGATCATTCTCTATTGATGGAGGACAATGCGATGAACGCAAGAGTGAAGCTTGGATTAAAGACAATACAGCTTCCCTTCTGGAGTGAATGGAATGGTTTATTATCAATATATATTATTAATATATATATATTATATTATTATTGTTATTATTATTAGTATTATTATTTTATATACTACTGTATTGTACCTTTTTTGGAAATGATCAGATTCAAACCTGACTTGGAGCTTTAAATCTGATTAGTGTTAAACAAAGCAGAGAGAGATAAAAAGGATGCAGGAATCAGACTTGCTAATTCAGCATGTAAGGTATTTTAGAAAGTTGGTATTTGCAAAGGATCTTCTGGGCACATTAAGCAGGTGTTCTGGCACTGTAAAGGTTAGATGTGGTAACATATGTTTTGCTTATTACAAATTTAGTATAAGGATATTAAAGCAGAACTGAACAGTATCCAAGCACCACAAATAAAATAATTTTTTAATATTCAAAGAAAAAGCACCCATCCATACAGTAGGAAATTTGAAACTCACAGAAATATTTCTCTGGATGCCTTAAAAAATATGGTGGCAAGTCATATTTATAATGGTGGTGTTGATAGACTTTGATGCAGTGTGAAGGGTCTTCTCATCAACCAGCGAGGACCATATCAGGGTTCATGTTTGGGCCTGCTCAACCAGGCACATGTGTTAGCTCCATTCCCCATTTTCCTTCTTGCAGAAGCCTCTTACCAGTCTGGATGATGTTGTTCATCCCTTAATACGACAGTAAAGACCAGTCTCTAAGAGATGGCTATCATTCAGATTCAGGGGAGTGATGCCATATGGGAGAGATCCTTTGATCATTTTGAATAGAGATCCTTTGAACTTATTGAATGCTTTACACTGCACTGTTGGGGTACTGGATTTGGTAAGCCTCCCTTTGACTTTTGGGTGATGGAAAAAAGCATTGTCTGCGTTGGTGGAAGTTCACTTTATTTATTGAACTACGTGGAATCTCCATTTTAGTTTGTCAGTTAAGTTGACTTTATGATTTATTCACTGTGATTACAATCTATTACTTTATTCTCACAGCGTTGCATTTTTTTCTGTAAGAGTTTATAGTTTGCTAATTAAGTGGGCATTATGATTCAATCACCGCGGACACTATTTTATCATTGCATTTTATTTCATTTTATTAACTATTGATTATCACTACATTACACCTTTTGTATATGAATTTTATAGCATTTATATATGTGAATTTTTTTATATATTTGTTGTTTTTGCACTTTATGCTATGGTAACAATTTTATGGTGACTAATTTATGACTTTTGAGAAGCAGTATATAATTGGTATCACTGACACTGCAATTCATTTTTTTACTGTACACTAGGGACCAGGATATATCATTCCAAAGCTACCGGCTGCACTAAGGCAAGACATAGATTATGCAATTTTCTTTCCTTCCACCCGAAGTGAAAAGAAAACTACTCAATTACCCCATCAATGCAGTGTTGATGGAGGAATCCCTCTTACAGCGCTGTTGTGTTCTGCCAGCGGGGAGCTTTCCCTGCCAACAGAACCAGTGGCACAAATCACTTGGGAAAAACCAGACAGGCTGGTTGTACACAAGTTGATCAATAAATCAACATGTGTACAACCAGGGTGCCCATACATGGGTTGAAATTCAGGTAGTCCCTGCTGAACCGCCAGAATTGTGATGCTTTGTATGGCTGGCTTAACTAGCACACCAGCGCAGACATTTGGTCTTTTAAACTCTCCCCAATGCACGTGTGGCAGTGCACACCAGTGAACCATATAGGCATTGTGGTACAGCTTGTTGAAAAAAGCTATATTGTGGAGGTTGTGGGCTGCCATAACATCACACACAATAATGTGAAAAATAGCATGGCCTGAGGTTTTATGTATTTATGTGGTCATTGAACTCTTTGATGAATGCTCATGTGATTATTATCATTCCAGTTTAAAGAGGGATCCATAGGACTTCTTCCTATGATTATTTTTTATTATGCGTGCTCCTTGTTTGACAAACTAATACAAGAGCATTGTACAGAAAGCCCAGCATTGGTATTATGACCTATGGCGGACAGCTGAGAGGGAGTACCATTCTGAAATCACAACCACCTGATCACTTGAACACAAAGCAAGCAGTGAAAGAGACAAGGTTATCACATTCACCATGTTATCCATCTTACTGCTTTTAATTAAAGCGGTAAAGTGAAAAGGAAGTGAAAGAAGTATATTAAAATAGATTCTCAGGTTAATATCAAATACAGGGGAAATGACAGGATGAAAAAATAATCAGCTGAAGCACAAGCTTGAGGAAAAGGTTCTTTTGTACACCAAATCTTTCCTACTGACACTAATTTAAAACTGAATAGGAAAAATTCTAAGGGCGCCTGAAATGGTATCAGTTTATTATTTAAAATACATGCATTGGTAATGTGCATAGCTTCAGCATGAGCAGCACTGCATTGACTGGTAGTCAGCCATAGACCCCAGTATAGTATACTGGTTAACAGTGTATTTAGAAGACATTTTAAGTACACTATATTGCCAAAAGTATTGGGACTCCCCTCCAAATCATTGGATTCAGGTGTTCCAATCACCTTCCTAACCACAGATGTATAAAATCAAGCACCTAGGAATGCAGACTGCTTCTACAAACATTTGTGAAAGATTGGGTCGCTCTCAGGAGCTCAGTGAATTCAAGCGTGGTAGGGTGATAGGTTGCCACCTGTGCAATAAGTCCATCTGTGAAATTTCCTTGCTACTAAATATTCAACGGTCAACTGTTAGTGGTATTATAACAAAGTGGAAGCAACTGGGAACAACAGTAACTCAGCCACAAAGTGGTAGGCCACATAAAATGACAGAGCAAAGTCAGCACATGCTGAAGCACACAGTGTGCAGAAGTCGCCAACTGGTTTCAGAGTCAATAGCTAAATACCTCCAAACTTCGTGTGGCCTTCAGATTAGAACAACAACAGTGTGTAGAGAGCTTCTTGGAATGGATTTCCATGGCTGAGCAGATGCATCCAAGCCTTACATCACCAAGTGCAATGCAAAGCGTTGGATGCAGTGGTGTAAAGCACGCCGCCACTGGACTCTAGAGCAGTGGAGACATCTTTTTTGGAGTGACGAATCACACTTCTCTGTCTGGAAATCTGATGGACATGTCTGGGTTTGGTGGTTGCTAGGAGAACAGTACTTGCCTGACTGCCTTTTGCCAAGTGTAAAGTTTGGTGGAGGGGGGATTATGGTGTGGGGTTGTTTTTCAGGGGTTGGGCTTGGCCCTTAGTTTCAGTGAAGGGAACTCTTAAGGCGTCAGCATACCAAGACATATTGGACAATTTCATGTTCCTAACTTTGTGGGTACAGTTTGGGGATGTCCCCTTCCTGTTCCAACATGACTGTGCAAAGAAAGGTCTATAAAGACATGGATGAGCGAGTTTGGGGTGGAGGAACTTGACTGGCCTCCACAGAGTTTGGACCTCAACCCGACAGAACACCTTTGGGATGAATTAGAGTGGAGACTGCGAGCCAGGCTTTCTTGTCCGATATCAGTACCTGACCTCTCAAATGTTCTTCTGGAAGAATGGCCAAACATTCCCATAGACACCCTCCTAAACCTTGTGGACAGCCTTCCCAGAAAAGTTGAAGCTGTTAAAGCTGCAAAGGGTGAGCCAACTCAATATTGAACCCTACAGACTAAGACTGGAATGACATTGTCAGAGATCCCGGGCGCTCGGCGGTGCGCGCATGCGCAGATTGCCGATCCGTCCGAGCCATCGAGCACAGAGTCCTCGGCGATCGCGGTGGCGGCCGCGCATGCGCACTAGCGATCGCGGCCGCACCAATGGGAGAACAGGGCCCTCTATTTAAACCTGCCCTGTGCATCTCCAAGTTGCCGCAAGGTCTTGTTCCTGTTCCTGTAGTACGTTTCCTTGTTGCCAAACTCTGCCTGTTCTGATTTATGCTGACCCTCTCCTGCTCTGACCCCGGCTCGTCCCTGACCATCCTTCTGCCTGATCCTCGGTACCGCGCTGCCTGCTACCTGCTGAACCTGGCTTGTGACCCCGACCATTCTCTGCTTGCTCCTCCTGTACCACGCTGCCCGCACGATACCGACCCGGCTAGTCTGACCTCGCTCACTCCTAGCAGTCATCCATTCATCCCGCTCGGATCAGGACCTGTCATCCCCTTCACAGCAGGCTCATCCCGGGCACACACCCTCAGCGGGACTCATCTGCCACCTCCGGGGGTGCCCAGGGGCGCGACCTGGTCCCAGTCTTGCACCAAGTCCATCCCCACCATCAGGGGCTCTGGTGAAAAGGCAGACTGGGACTTAGACTCCGCGTCCTGGGAAACCCCGTGCTGTGGACCACTAGAGATCCCGTTGGGCGGAGCCTGACAGACATTAAAGTTCAGGTGTGTGTAAAGGCAGGTGTCTCAATACTTTTGGCAATATAGTGTATATTTTATGTGAATGTTGGGGATGGCTAATTAGGACAGGTGTGGTGTTAAGGCAATTATTTTACCTGTATTCAGTTGTGCATACAGCTTTTCAAGGGAAAGGCTGCTCATGATAGCAATGGTGGTGAGAAAACTAATGATGCTCTCAGTCAGTGCACATGGACATCAGAGCTTTCTATGAACTATCTTCTTTTAGCGGAAGCTTGGCTGGTGCTGTTTGTAGAGCTCATTAAACATTATGGGACCCGCTTCAGTTAATGTACACAGTAAACATTCCACTTAAAGGAAAATCATAGTGCGTTAGATCTTCACTCAACCCTTGGACAAAGATGTTCAGAGAGAGGTAGGTGAAGGGGATGAGACACTTCTCTGATTTATTCTCATTCACTTGTGTGCATAAATTTAAGCTTTATTTATTTCACATGTGAAAGTGAGCCTAACTTGCTGGCAAATGTGTTTATATTAATGTGCATTGTTTCATATTTACTGGACTAAAATAATTTTCTTTTAGTACTGACCATAACAAAAATAAAAGAAATATACTCAAAATCACTATATAGTGTTTCTCTGAGAGCACAATCCTTTATGAACAATTATTGTTACAAGCGATGTGCACATTTTAATTCTGTTAAGTGGGTAGTGAATGGAACCTAGCACAATTAAAACATGGGATTATGGGAGCCTTTCTCAACCTTTTTACACCAGAGGAACCCATAAAATAGTTTTAGGCCTGTTGGAATTCTTACTAAAACCAATCAGGGTCAGTGGTAAGAATGTCCCTTACCTTGGTAGTTATTATACAGGATTTATATAGCGCCAACAGTTTGCTCAGCGCTTTACAATATAACGGGAGATGATACAGCAACAATACAGTTCAATACAAGAGGGTTAGGAGGTTAGGGAAGAATACTTGCCACCCTTACAGACAGTTGCAAAATATATGGTGTCATGCTTCTGGCTCTGCCAAATGGTGTTGGCCATGGAATTGTGCAGGCACCCTCATTGGAGGCCAATAATCCACAGCTTAAGGAATGTCTAACAACTTCTGAAGGAACCCTAGGGTTTTATGGAACTCTGGTTGAGAATGGCTAGATTATGACATATGCTTATGTACTCAAAATAAGTCAAAGGGCTAAGCCCCTGGATTTTGACAATTAATAACAGTAACACATGTCAATATGGACCAAAATCTCTGAGGAATGTTTCCAACACCTTGTTGAATCTATGCCACAAAGAATTAAGGTAGTTCTGAAGGCAAAAGGGGGTCCAACTCGCTACTAGCAAGGTGTACCTAGTAAAGTGGCTGGTGAGCGTATAATAATATTTGTAACTATGGAAATTGCAAAATTATGGAAAGTCTATTTACTGAGTATAAAAGAAAGCCTGATATTTATTATGCCAGCAAAACAATTTTTTATAGTTGCACACATTAATACAAAGTATTGGGATTTCATATTTACATATTTATTGACATTACATTTAGTATATATAACCCTTACAAGAAAATGATATAAATAAAACAAAAGTGATTCGATAGCTCACACACAAAGCATGACAAATATATTTTTAAAAATGCCTTTTCAGATTCAGACACTTCATGTTCGTGGCTTAAGAGAATTAAATCTTATGTGGGAAGAAAGTGTCGCTTTGTATTTTGCGCTTGATGGAATGACTTGAATGTTCTGTTTTTTTTTAATAACATTTTATATCAGTAAGCAACATGAAAGAGTTCCTGAAGAATCTGTCTTTAATTCATTGTACAGCCAAGTCATATGCTCCAGACCAAAGCAAAGTGGTTTGGTTAAAGTATATGTGAATCCTCACTTTGTAAAACAATCCATTCAGTTTAAAATAGAAATGAAAGGCAACACATTGAGGTTTATTTACTAAAGCTGGAGAGTGCAAAATCAGGCATAGAAACCAATCAGTTTCTAACCTCAGCTTGTTCAATTAAGATTTGGCAATACAACCTGGAAGCGGATTGGTTTCTATGCAGAAGTGAGTCTTATTTTGCACTATCCAGCTTTAGTAAATAAACCTCATTATGTACATATACATATTCCCTCTGTTCACAGCTGTATAAGGATCCCAGAGAAATGGTGGAGGAGAAACAGCAATACACTGATCTTCCCAATGAATGGCTGTGCAGAAAAGGGGAGTGGGAGTTAGCACAAGCCTGGTCAATGGTGCAAAGCAAGCAGGCTGAGTTCTCAGCACAGCTAGAAAGCTGATCATGCTGTGCTCTCTGCCTAGCTTGGTCAGATTTTTTTTTTTCACACAAAGGAAGCATTTTTTATACAAGTGCATGATATAACAGGCACAATCGGGAATATGAAATGTTGGGGTTACTTATTCATTATTAACTTTTTTTCTTAACAAATAAGACCCTGATCTTTTCTCTTTTTAGTAACTTTATAGTTTTTGAGACGCTGACTTGGAATAAGTATGCATGCTTATTCTGGATAAGTGACTCATAAAATACTAAAACTAGAAGCAGCCAAATGAATAGGCTGCAATGGTAGCCTCCATGTTTCACTTAAGGGTCCATTTAAAAAGCAGCAATACCACACCATAAAGAATAAGACCCCCCCCCCCCCCCGTGCTTGAATGGACAATCCCTACCCTAAGCTGCTAACACCTACCTTTAACCACAAAGTGAAAATAACTACATAAAAATGGCGCAGCACTAAATAAATACTAACATGTGCACCAATATATACAAAAATTAAATATATAAATCAGTACATATATAAATAACGTGTCAACACATGTAAGTGAATTAGCAGAAACTTTACAGTGAAACCCCAGCCACATGTATATCCCCAATCTGGGGGATCAAATGAAAGGGAACCATGTGATTCCCTACTCGGGAACGCAATTATATAAACACAAGTGCAAGTGTACAAACATCAAAAAACACAATAGTGATAAATCATAAATGTCCACTCAAATGAAAGTCCACAAAATTCTCTAATTCGTGCACACAGATAAATCATGTGTAGATTGAATCAGCACAACGTGAGCTGAATATAGTGCCAAACAACTTGTGATTATGAATCCTTAAGTGGCCAGAGTGCCCGCTCACCTCCTTACAGTGACCACAAGGGCCAGCTCGCTTTATGTATTAACCACGCTTTCACAGGAACTACCACGTCACCAACAAGGACCCTCCTGGATACTCCAGAAGACTTAGTACTCCTCCTGAGCTCTCCAATCACCTGGTACTCTCCTTGCTGCTCTTGATTTCTCACATGTGTGTTTGTCTGTGCTCACCTGACAGGTTTATAACCTGATTAGTTTATAACCAAAAATTATAATTTTTCAAAAACATTTTTTACAATTTAATTTAATTTTTTTATATTATTATTTATGTTTTTTTTAACATACTGTCACCCTAGCAGTACAGTGTCACCATAGGACACTGTACTACTTGTGGGGGGTGATGAAGATTTTTTTTTTACACTGATTGCTTTTGCACCCTTAAGGGCTGTAAAAGCAATTATTTCTCCTTCTCCCTGGCTGAATTCTTGCAGCCATTGAGAAATACAGTGCAAGCTGTGATTGGTCACAGATTGTCACATGATACAAGGCTGTTGTGAATAGCCTTGTACCATGTGACTTCTGTGATCATTCACAGATTTCACTAGTAGTAAGCATTGATGTCATAAGTGACATCTTGCTTACTACTATTCATGTGATCACTGATTGGTCACACAGAGGTCCCGTACAGCGATTCGGTGTTTCCAGGGAGCACGCACAGGCAGGGAAATGGGAGGACGTTTATAAACGGCCACCCGCCCCTGCACTGCTCCTGTCCGGCCATTTATGTACATGGGCTGGACGGGAAGTGGTTAAGTAGTTTGCCCCCCTTAACCCCAGTGACAGAATTGCTTCATTTCTGTAGTCAAAGTTTTAGCCCGGAAGACAAAATTCCTTTCCAAATCGAAAACACTAGGGAATGCATTAAAAGTAAAATAGCAAAAGGGTTATATTTGCAAAACAGGCACTAAGGGTCATGTTTTGCAAATATAACCATACTGTATGAAAATGGACTTTCACCTTAAGTACCAGTGAAAATGCTTCCAAGCCCATCTTGGCAGCCGCGTTCTATGTTGTACACAGTATAACAAAGTGTTATACATAAAGGTTATAGAATGCACAGGAACAGCTGTTACAAGCCTCAACTATGAACATTTGGCACTGGGCATGTATAAATTCCCACTTTTTTTCTAACATTCTCGCTAAATGTCACAAATAAATAGTTCAGATGGAATGCACAACATCACAGCATAGCCTATAAGAATACCATGTGGATTTAAAAATAGAAATACAAAGTTAAGTGATTTAATATGTTTTTTGCTGTGCCCCTGGCGATCAAGTTCTCAAATACTAACTGACGTGGCATTTGAATTCTTGGCTTGGAGATACTACGCAGAAATGCTTTTCTGTCTCCTGGGTTGTCTCTCATATCCGAGGATGTACAAACAGCAAGAGGACTTATGGGAAAAAGGAAAGGAGCAACATGAAAATGAGTGATTGCACCATACTGTTTCAGGAAGACTGTTACAAACTCGGAATGTGCTGCATGCTGCAGAATATATCGGAAATTCATTTTGTACTTTTACTTTTCAAAATAAAGAACTTCATTAAAATATACCTCAGAGCCGTGCAGGATTCCAGACATAAGACATATAGAAATAACAACTTTTAATAACCCTCGATGTGGCTATAAATCAAATGTCATTGCTTGCACAGATCAATGAAAGTGGTATTTGAAACCCTTGGGGTATCATGGAATCAGGGCATTGTTTTGTATCAGTAAAAAAAAAAATATTTTCCAAGAAGTTTGTTTCTTTTTATTCTTTGACCAAACCATATTTTGGCTTGAACAAATAAAATGTTAAAAGTCATCCTTGAAATCAGTCTTAGCACTGGTCCACATCGGTGTGACTTGTGCAATTTGACAGTTTCACCCTGTTGACAGTATCGCACCCTTTTGTTAGCAATGGAACCATTCAAATCGGTGTGACTCTGACTGTGCTTTGCCGCACCAATTTGAAAAAAAGGTTCCTGCAATATTTTTTTTGTGATTTCAGAGGCGACTTGCATAGACATCTGTGCATGAAGCTGCACAGATTTCTGCCAAGTCGCACCTGCGGCTTTGAAATAATGCGACTTCAGGTGAAGTCGCACGATTTCAAAGTTAGGTCCAGTGTGGATCAGGGTTTAAAGCAGATATGGAAGTGTTTACACATGTCCATGTTAACATACTAGAATGCATAAGTAAAATGTAACAGCAGATTGTAAATGTTTACCATCCATGGAGAATTTGCTGCTTCAGTTTCCCTCTAGTGCTTTTCACATAAGCAAATGCCTAGACAGAACTCTTGAGCAGAACTTTCTCTAAGAAGGAAATTCCTACTATTACACAGCTACACCATCAACTCTGCTTTGGGTTAACATTTGAATGTATCTGTGGTTTAACCCCTTGGGGCTGGCACCTCCCGACCCTTTACCCACTTGACAACCGGGCTATAGCTGAATGACGGCTACAGCATGGTTGTCCAGTTCTGGGAGGGCGACATATGACGTCCTCCCAGAACGCCCCCCCACGCCCCCAGAGGTGCGCACCTGGCTCTGTCTGTGATCGCTGTGTCCTACAGACACAGCTGATCACATAACAAGGTAAAAAGCCAATCACAAAGTAAATACAGTTGCCAGTTATCGGCAGCACTTTCCTCACGCTGTCTCAGTGTGAGGAAAGTACTGCTGATAACCGGCAAGTGTCACAGAGGACATCTGCACTGATAATCAAGACTGGGGCAGTGGCCATTTTTTGTACTGATCAATGCTCTGATTATAAGTGCAGCCCCAAAAGTGCCCATCAGTGCCCCCCATTCATGCTCAACAGTGCCACCCATCAGTGCCCAGCAGTGCCGCCCTTCAGTGACACCAAGCAGTGCTGACCATCAGTGCCGCCAGTCAGTGATGTCAGCCATTGCCCATCAATGCCGCTTATCAGTGCCCATCATTGTTGCCTATCAGTGCCCATCAGTGCTGCATATCAGTGCATCATCATCAGTGCTTCCTCATCAATTCCCACCAGTGTCGCCACATCAGTGCAGACTATTAGTGCCCATCATAGCTCCCTTTAAGTGCCACCTCATCAGTGCCCATCAGTGCCACCTATAAGTGCCCAACAGTTCTGCCTATCAGTGCAGTCTCATCAACGCACATCAGTGGAGGAGAACATTTACCTGTTTGCAAAATTTTATAATAGAGACAAAAAAAACTTATTTTTTTTCAAATTGTTTGCTCTTTTTTCCTTTATAGTGCAAAAAATAAAACCCCCTGTGGAGATTAAACACCACCAAAAGAAAGCTCTATTTGTGTGAAAACAAATTATTACGGGTACAGTGTTGCATGACTGCACAGTTGTCATTCACAGTGCAACAGCACTGAAATCTGAAAATTGGCCTGGGCAGGAAGGGGGTAAAAGTGCCCGATAGGCAAGTGGTTAAGGGGTTTGTGATGCTAGGAGGCAGGATAGGGGTTTAGGATCATGTAAGTACCATGATCAGAAAGGTCCCGATTGCAAGTAGCAGCAAATGCTCCGTGAAAGCGCAGGGCATGCACTCTCAACACGTGTTTTTACTTTGGGTATGCAAATATGCAGCCTCTCGGTGTCAGGGCCCAGCCTCTGAGAGTCCACATATTTGCGTATGATCAGTGCCAACAGGTTAAGATGGCCAGAGATAGACCTGTAGCCTAGTTCATCAAAAACTTTCCCGAACCTGTATACATTGTACCTTCACATAGTTTTATGCATCCCCAGAGCAACCTAGAACCTGGGACCACTATTAAGCAAACTGTGACCAGTGGCAGGAGCTAGGGTTGCCACCTCATCCCTTTAAACCTGAACACATTAATTACACAGGTTCTGAGGCTAATTTCATGTGGATAAAGTACTAAGTGAGACTAATGACCACTAATGCAAAGAGCAAAGTGAGCTTGCATGGTTACAATTTGGCCTCACCCCTCCCATCCCTCTTTCCTCCATGCTAACTATTGAGGTCACTGAAAACAGTTAGTAGCTGAAAACTGGGCGCAGGGGTGGAAGGGAGAGGACCGGAGCACAATAATGCCAGCTGTGGTTACAATTTACATAATATATCACTACAAGTAATGAGGCTCCCAGGACACTCTGGAAATAAACAGAGGATGTGATGAGGAACCTGAAGATGACTTCTGTACAAAGCAGAGGCCAGTTTAGGATTATTCAGATGCTATAAAGTGGAACTGCACTGCAGCTGAGCTCCACAAACCCAAAACACTATCTAATTCATTTTTATTATTCCGAGCAAACTCTTCCATCCATCCATGTCTCCATGCTTTATTTTGCTGAGAAATCAGTTTGAAAAACACCCTCTAGCTTTTCTAACAGAGGCTATCTTGAGTAAGGGCACATGATTCATGCAACATTTACTTCCTGGCATCCATCTGCCCTTGGCTCAGGCATGCAGACTGGAGGACATTTGTAGCTGAGAAAACCCCTCCTCCCTCCCGAAGACTTCTGGGTTGTATGACATCATTTGTCTAGACCAGGAAACTAGGAAGTAACTGAAGAAATATTTTTAAAAAGTCAGTTTACCCACTTGCCCTCCAGAGGATTTACCTCCCTTCCTGACCAGGCCATTTTCTGCGATATGGGGCCTTGCTATTTTAACTGACAGTTGCACGGTCATGCAGCGCTGCAACCAAATTAAATTTACGTCCTTTTTTTCCCACAAATAGAGCTTTCTTTCAGTGGTATTTGATCACCTTTGCATTTTTATTTTGTGCGCTATAAACAAAAAAATCACCGACAATTTTAAAAAAAACAACCAATATTTTTTACTTTTTGCTATAAAAGATATCCAGTAAAAAAAAATCTAATTTCTTCATAAATTTAGGCCAAAATGTATTCTGCTACATGTCTTTGCTAGAAAAATCCCAATATGTGTAATTTAATTGGTTTATGTGAAAGTTATAGTGTTTACAAATGGCGGTATATATACTGGAATTTTTATTTTTAAATTTTTTATACTAGTAATGGCGGCGATTGGTGACTTATAACCGGACTGTATTCTAACACTAGGTGGGAGCTGACTAAATGCCATTGACATCCCAATGACACTAATACAGTGTTCAGTGCTAATAAAAAGCACTGACACTGTACTAATGACACTTCACAGGAAGGGGTTAACATGTGGGGTTATCAAAGGGTTAACTGTGTGCTGTCTTACTATGTGTGCTGTGTGTGTTAACTTGGGAAACATGCTGCTATGTATTTCTCTGCTGTACAGAGAAATACACAGCAGCATGTTATTGCTGGCAGGAGAGAAACCTGTGTTGTTTACATACAGGTCTCTCCTCTGTCACTGTTTCTCAGGGATCTTCAGGGACTGGAGGAAAATCTCCACGTGCACTCCCTTCCCAGGAATGCAAATCATGTATATATACATGACTTTGCGCAGCCCTGCCGCCCTGTAGCAGTGTTTCTGCTATAGGGCGGAGGGCAACTGGTTAAAACAACTGTGATATACTTTCTGATATAATGATATAATAATGATATAGTGATAAAATCTCCTAAATAATGATAGCAGCATAAGGATTCAAAATAGTCAATGTTGATTGAGAGTGAAGGTCTGCTTTAAGTGGACCATTAAGTGAAACCTTGAGGCTACCATTGCAGCCTATTCACTTACCTGAAATAAGCATGCATACTTGTCCCAGGTCAGTGCTTGAAAAACTATTGGACTAGCATGACAGCCTGGCAATGAGTATTTTCTGAATGGAGGTCAGTCCAGTAAATATAATATACATTCCAATCTATTTACTAATTTTGGCAGCATAAGGATTAAAAATAATCAATGTTGACTGAGAGAGTGAAGTTCTGCTTTAAAGACTGACCTACCCTCTCTGAGGGTCCGATGTTGGGTGGATTTTGGTATTGTAAAGTGTACTGGGGGGATTCATATGCATTTCTGGGGGGTGTATGGTTTTTTTTTTTTGGAAGTGCTGGATTACTTAGATTTTTATAGTATCTGTCCAGGGGGACAAGAATTAATGGCAGCTGGGGGGATTGGGAAGATCTCTCTACCTGTGCACTGAGAAATCTATAATAGGGGTTCATATGCAGTTGGATCAGTGAACTGTTTATGCCATCAATCAAATAATACTGCAGCTGTGTTAAGTCACCACTCCATTTACCTTAATCCACTCTATATAATCCAGTTCACAGAGCTCCTCCGGCATTCAGTAGGAGGGTGTTTCCTGCAGCATGTCCTATCTCATGGTTTCTCTCTCTCTGCTTGCTGTATTCCCAATCAGATGTATGCTTTCATGAATCAGAGGTTTAAAGTGTTACTAAACCCAGGACCCTGCATTCACTATGCCTGGTACCCCACAGAACACACTATGAAAATGCAATTATTTTAGTAAATATAAACTGCTAAATACATTTTCTCAGCTGCAGTTAGAGCAGTCCTGTGACTTCTATCAGTGTCCAGCAGAGCACTAGTTAAAGCTTGTAGGAGGTGTTTTCTTTCTGCTCTAGGAGGATTTAGAACCCCTGTCTTCTGTTTGGACAGTGCTGATTGTCCCTGTGCTGATCACTTGCACTCTCCCAAGAAAAAAAAAAAAACCTTTCTAGCAATACACACCAAACTGAGCATGTGCAGAGTATAACGAGCATGTTTTACTGCATATACAGACTAATTTTACTGTTGTGGGTTTAGTAACACTTTAAATCTGATTGGTGCTTGTGTTATTGAAGACTTTTCATATTGAGGATACAGTATCTTATTCACTGCGCTGTGAAAAGGCCTCTTTACCACCCTAAAATCCCGAAGTGGCAAACGAGAAGCAGAAAACAAGCCATGCTCATTACCTTTTGGAAAATATTACTTCACCCTACTGGAGCTTCTGACAATGTCCATCACGTAAAACGGTAATAAACCCAACAGCAAACCTTTATTATATTGCAGCTTACCAATTCTTAGATGTGATGGCTAAATTAGTTTCCCGTTTTCGTCTGATGATTTAGCCAGCAACTCTGCTGGCTCTGCAGCAGAATGTATCAGCTAACATGGCTGAGACAATCCATTTACTACTGGCAAAGGTGATTGAAATGATCAGCTTTTATTTATTCATGTAAAACCTTTATTCCAAAAGGAAAATAAATGTTTGCTGTAACTGCTTATAAAGTGTTAGCTGGAGTTCGGCTTCAATTTGTTAGTGTTTTCAATTCTGATAATAAATGTAACACTCCCATACCCCTAGACTGACAATGCTGCTGTCTGCTGTGTCCTGTATTTATTTCTCCAGAGTGGTGTCTCATTAGTACAATGACCATATTTTTTTCATATATTTGTAGGTATTTTTCAGATATTTTTAGGTATTGGAGGGTGATGGGGAAGTGGGCAGGGGGGTCGGGGAGGGACTTGTAAAAACATGTTTTTTTCTTATTTTTTTCTTAAGCTTCCAGGATGATATATTATATACTGTAAAAGGTGTACTTAAGGGTGGTGAGGTTTCATTTACAAAGCAGACAAGGATGAGGAAAAGGCAAATGATCCTCATACACTGTCACCTGTATTCCTCTGCTGTAGATCATGACATTAAAGTAGCCTCTTGAACTTATATGGGGTTGATTTACTAAAGGCAAACAGGTTGTTTACTTGCAAGGAATTGGCCCAGAGTTTTGTGAATGAGGTGAAGCTTTGCTGACTTCCATCATCCAATCATGTGCAAGCAAATATTTTTTTATTTCCATGCACATGATTGGGAATATTTTGCAAAGTGAAACTTTATCTCATTCACTAAGCTCTGAGACAAGTTCCTTTGCAAAGTGCAACTTCTCTTGCAAAGTGACCGGCCTATTTGCCTTTAGTAAATCAACCCCACTGACTCAGGTGCTAGGGAAACATTTTGACAACATGGCATCACACAATTAGCTAGACTAAAATGGAATAAGGGTAGAAAAGTTCATGCACAAGACAGATTTCTTTGATGCCACCTTATGTGACAAGAGTTACATGGAGAATGAGCATTTGTTTTTGTATTCATAGGCCAACTTGCATTATAGCAAACACTCTATATTCACACTTATGCCTTTTAATGCACTGTGGGTGCTGTGTGCATTTAGTTTTAGACATAGATTCCATTCATTAGTATGTAACACATTTTGCTGGAAATCACGCCAAAGATGCACAACCTTTTCCAATGTACCACACCAGCATGCACCAAGCGCACATTGATGTTACCAATATGCTTGAGCAAGATCAAAAGAGCCTACGTTAGATACTTTTAAAAAACGGTGATGGTCAAAGGATTATGATAAATAATTATGTGTAAAAAAGTTATATTGTATTAAGGTTAATATTTAAATAAAGCTAGCCACTGAAATTGAATATGTCATTTCAATTTCTTTTGAAAATGGCTTTGTATCCAAACAAATTCTCTTTGCCCAAAAAGCAAAGACATGGAAGTCGTAAATTATTGTAATATCATGATAATCTGCCTCCTTGTTTCCCGTTTATGTAAAATAATGTTTGATGAGCTTTCATCTCTGCAAGCTCCAAGTGACATGCGGATATAATATGTGTAAATAGAAAAGGGCATTTGAAAATATCTTTTAGATTCCCAGAGCAAAACTGTAGATTAAAATGGGAAAAAAGTGTCACCAATAGGAGTCAGAAAATAAGCATGCTTTTATATGATACCATCTCAAAGGTTTGCAACCCCAGGTGGCCATACACCCAAGGGATTCAATGTGACAGCACAAACATACTCTATATATTTCAGAATGCAATTAGTATGCATTTTATTTGATGTGACAGTAAAATAATTGAAATATTAAAACAAAGTGATACCACAATGGACGGCATAATCAAATTATATAATGTCTTCAATCTTCTGCTGCATATTAGATATTGTAACTTAATATGCTCATAAAAGAATTCCAGAGTTATGATATAATTTATTGTTTAATCATACAGTCACTGCCAGTGCATTCTTATCAGCCACCCCTGGGCAGCCTCTTCTTTGTCTCTGCAAAACTAGATCTAGTGTTATGGATCTTCACTGTATTTAGCCATCTGCTGCAAGGAAATTGCACTTATTAGCTGCAGGTAGCTTGCACTCGCTTGTACCTGCTCTATAAACTTCCAATCTCCTACATCATGAGGACATGTGATAACTACCTACTGTAGCCTGTGACATGGGTCAGCATGATCTCTCTTTAACTGCCATCAATGATTCTTTAGTAGCATTATCAAACAGGTTGCTGGCAGTAAATCTTGCATTGTTGTTTGTTAAAACAGTGCAAAAAGTAATGGGGCTTGTGCAGAGCAACCAAACAAATTCAGCTTGCCTTAGTTTTTAAAGGAAATGCCTCTTCCTAGTTGAAATGGATTATGGAATTTAGCATCTTAAAATTGCTGGGGGTTGATTTTCTAAAGTAAAATAGGATGGTCATGTTGCAAGGGAACTTGCACTTTGCAAGGGATTTATCTCTACAGTTTAGTGAAGGTGGTGAAACAGCATTTTTGCTTGCATGTGAATGGATTATGGAAGTCAGCAGAACCAAGTTCTGGGAAAAATTACTTTGTAAAGTGCAACTTTTCTTGTAAACAGACAATTTGCCTTTAGTACATCAAACCTACTGTTTCTACGGCAAAAAAGACCAGTTAGAATTTGTTCTCACCAATAACACAAGTGAGGAATTGAAATACATGAAAAATGGTTCTAGCACTTGGGTCGTTGGTATGAATCCCAACCATGGAAATACCTTCATAGAGTTTGCATGTTCTTCCTCTGCCTGCATGGGTTTTCTGCAGGTATCTTCTTTCCTCCCACACTCCAATGACATGCTGGTAAGTTAATTGGTTCCTGTTTAAATTGGCCCTAGTATGTGTATGTATGAATGTGAGTTAGGGACCTGTCTAAATTTTCCCTAGTATGTATGAATGTGAGTTTCTTGTAACTAGTCAATTTGCCTTTAGTACATCAAACCTACTGTTTCTACTGCTTTGCCGAAAAGGCCAGTTAGAATGTGTTCTCACCAATAATGCAAGTGAGGAATTGAAATACATGAAAAATGGTTCTAACACTTCGGCCGTTGATTTGAATCCCAACCATGGAAATACTTCATAGAGTTTGCATGTTCTTCCTCTGCCTGCATGGGTTTTCTGCAGGTATCCTATTTGCTCCCACACTCCAAAGATATGCTGGTAAGTTAATTGGTTCCTGTCTAAATTGGCCCTAGTATGTGTATGTATGAATGTGAGTTAGGGACCTTAGATTGTAAGCTCCTGGGGGGCAGGGACTAATGTGGATGTATAATATAATATGTAAAGCACTGCTTAAACTGACAGAGCTATATAGGTACCTGTAATAAATAAATAATAAGAATAAAAAGTATTTATCTTGGTTTTTTTTCTTGGGGGGGTGTTATTTAATCCAAAACTGTTATTTTAGTTAGAGTTGAATGCCGATGGGATATTTTGTTTATCATGAGACTCCGGTCGTTTGGTTGATGTGGTTTATGCAGTTCATAAGTACTTTTTGGCAACCTATAAATATGTATAGGAGAAGAAACAGAGCTAGTGAAATGTTTATATACAGTGAGTATCACAAGCTGGATGCAATTTGAGGGCTTCATGTGGCTGAAGTGCCAAGAACTTGTTACTCAACCACTGTAACTGGGCCCTGGTTGACCAAATCCTCTTTTTTTCCAAAATTAGCGGTGTTCCATTGGCTATATGTTGGGCCCTACAATTAGGAGTGCAGTGTCCTTCTCATTTTACATATCTATTAGCTTATAACATCCCATGTACTTTTCTTTTGCAGAAATATTACAGATAATGGACTGTGTGTGGGTTCCACTTCAGTAGTTTTTCATATAAAACATGCTGTTATTTATTAGTTATTAATTTATTTTATGCTTGAAATGTGGATGTGCTCAGCATATATATTACAGGCTTCAGCTTGTGTGGTTCAGTGTACTGGTTAATTACAGTATACAATAAGACTTGTTATGGTGGATGGCACTTTGGCTTTCCACTATATTATAATCAACATAAATTCTTGCAAGCTTTCTTTTTTTCCACATGGTGTTTTCTAGGGCAGAGAACACTGTGGTTATTACATATTCATATACTTACATCTCATTTCTGTTTTTAGCCTGTGCAGTAGACCAAAATTAAATACTGCCAAATGTTTGCCAGTACAATTTGAGAAATGGTGGGTAGGAAGTAACGTGTATGCTTTTACTGTATTTGTGTGGCTGTGCATATTATTTAGTTCCATGTCTATATGTATGCGTATCCCTGTTGAGACTGCAATGGTCCATCATACGTTATTCCAATCTACTATGTAGAGTAAATGTAAAAAAAATGTGCAGTTTTTCCTTGCTATTGGTTCAGCAGACATCCTGAATTGTGAAAAGCCAAATCTGTGAGGAATTGAAACAGAATCTGATTTTCTTTGTGTGTTATTGACCTACAAATAGTTTTTTAGCCCCTAAGGAAACCTGTCACAAGATGGCTATGTTTTCTGCCAATACTGACCAGCTTCTGAAAATGCTTGTTTCCTTGCTGTCATTGTCAGTTGGGTAGTTTTAATACTCCTTGGGTCAGTAACCTGGGAGATTTATGACAATTACGAAAATAGGTTTTAGTCTGTGATACTTTATGGCGGGGCTGTCACACTAAGTAAAACATATAAAATAAATGAATATTTATCTTTCTCATCCCAAGACGTGCTGCCCAGCCTGAAGTCTTGATGGTGCTTGGTGTTCATCATGATAAGGTTGGAGCTCCATTATTCTCAATTATCAGATTGGAATGATGCTCATGCACCATATAAAATGAATTTAATGAAAGAAAATGAATGAAATATTTCTGTATATTTTGCCATGCTCTTCACCCCCATTATTAACCTCCATGCATTTTTCAAAGTATTATTGGTACTGATACTGCTAGTTCACCAAAAGCTTAATATGCCCCAATGTTCACAACAAAACATTTCTTCCTACTGCATTTATATCTGGACATCATTGTAAATGTATATTTGGGGGGAAAAAAATGAATGATGTTTTATCTGTTATTCCACAATTGGTTGTTCCTAGTGAACCTCTCAAACTTGTTCATCCTACACATTTTATGAGATCAGTAGAATATTCCTGAATGATGAAACCAGTCTACCGTAGTTTTGGGGGGAAATGTATTGTGCCTGGCATGGTGGACCTCCTGGAGTCCTGAAAATGGGAACTTCAAGGTTCTCAGTTGGTACTTAAAACACGGGTTGATTCAACAGTCACTATAAATGCTGCACTCATGACTTCTTAGTTCATGCCGTCTAAATGAGTTATCTGTCCATCGCTTCAACCTGTAATAAGTGCCAGGAGCTTTTGCTGTTGAAAGCATCTCCGTTACCCTAATAGGCAGCAGCAAAGCATTAAACATGAGGAATAGCTAGATCTGTGAAGCAAAGCACAGCATGATACTGTGACAGATGCCAAAGAAGGAGGGGAATGTCAGCTGTGAGGGAGAGATAAAGTGCTGGTAGAGAGATGATGTAAAACGTGTTCATTGGTGCTTTTAATCATTACACTTACACTGAAAGCACTTGGCTTGCAATTGTGGAGAAGTGCTCCAATATGGCCCATCTGTTTTGCATATATTACATTAAACCCAAATAGGAGAATTTTACAACGTAAAATGTTAAGTGAAAAATAGATTAATTACATGCCATAAATAGAAGTACATCATCTTGTTTCTTTTACTGATTATATATATTTTCACTGATTTTTATAGATAGGGCTTCAATGGGGAACTTGTTATGTGTGTTCTTGCTTGACTTTGGTTTTTTTTTTTATTTCAAAGGTAACAGAGTGAAAACATATTAAATGATATAATACTATTGCTGCAGAATACAGACATGAATAATGGTATTATGAAAAGGAGCTTACACCAGAGCACAGAGGGATGGTTCATATGTGGTGTTTTTGCAGTGACACAGGAGTGATGGAGTTATTAACAATTCTGAAAAAGCATCTGTTGCATTGGTGATAGACCTTTCCGTGTAAAAATGTCAGTGTTTTGATGCAGAACGTGAATAATGCTGAAATATGGGATGATCAAACATAATTTGAAGGGCATTCTAATATTGTAGTTTGAAAATTAAAAATTTGCTTTTGTTTACATTATAATCACATAACCAAACATTGGTTCCCTGCACAAAAAAGCACATATGAGCAAAGCATGTACATCACTTACCTTTCTTCTAAATGGATCTTCGGTACAAACTGGTACAATAATGTATGTCATAGGTACAATTTGTTTTAGTTATTATAGACTGTATAATAATATGTGTATTGAAAGCTGGTCTATTAGTTAGGTTAGTCTTAGTCTTCCCTGGTGCCCAACCTGTGGCCTGAAGGAAACATGTAGCCCTTTGGTATGTGATGTGCAGTCCTCAGACCTCAGCAGTCTGTAGTGGGAACATTGATTAGGGTAACAGCAGTGATCTCTACAAACCTCATGTAACATGTTCCCAGTTTCGCATTGTCTTCTGCAGCATATCCCCAGCCAAAAATGTAGCATGTCCACACTCTCTGACCCTCCTTTCCTCTATTAGGTCTGCAGTTTCTTATAGTCCTCTCAAGCATTACATATATTAAACATTAAGTGCGGCCCTTTGGTGATGTCAGGGGCCACACTTGAGACCCCCTGTAGCTCATAGGCTGACAAACACTGGTCTACATGTCAAAACCACCAGCACTTACTATGTATTACATTCATGCAAGTCTACAAAGAAGATTCCTTTAAAGATGGTGCTGCCCCAATGGCTGGGTCTTTATTTACTGAGCAGCACGTCTTGTAATCTGAACTTACTTTCAAGTCTGCTGCTGTACACTAGGGTTGATTTACTTAAACGGGAGAGTACAACATCTGGGGCAGCTCTGCATAGAAATCAATCAGCTTCCAGGTTTTTTTGTCAAAGCTTAATTAAACAAGCTCAACTTAGAAGCTGATTGGCTACCATGTGCAGCTGTACCAGATTTTGCACTCTCCGGTTTTAGTAAATCAACCCCTAGAGCAACTTGCCTTTGGCTTCCTTGAGGTTTACAAGACTTTAAAAGAGAGTATTCACAGGTGGTTTCATAATTGTCCTTGATTACTGAATTTATCATATCTACACAGCACCTTTTCAGTACTAAACTGTCCTCCTCAGCCCAAGGCCTTAGTCTGTAAAATGTTATAGAGCCTAGCCAAGGATTTATTTGTTTCTGTAGCATTTAGAAAACTTCAAGTATTACATGCCCCTTGTATTCCAACAGCAGATTGCATCATTTATTTTTTGTAACATGCAAAAATACAAGTAATATAGTTCATGGGCATGCTCCTGATAATTTAAGAGTAGGTTTATTGCATATTTTACATTTGAAACACAATCAGATTTCATTTCAAAAGACTTAGGCTAATACTACTGACCAGGACTTTTACTACTGTCAGGTTTCTTGTAAGGATTAAGATTGAGTTTAGTGTGCTAAAACTGTATTTTTTTAACACATTAATCCTACAATCACTCTTTGTTCAGTAACTTGTAAAATCCCCTTTATGTGGTTATCATGTGGTCTGTAATATCAAAGAACTATTATATAAGATGGATTAGATGTATAAAATGTGTTTAGGGTTCATTCACAAGCAAGTTAAATGGGGGCACAATACAAGCTAAATGGAGGCATTGTGCATAGCCCATGGACAATGTTTTAAGATGTCTGTGACAATATATCTGACATTTTCCTGACATGTATATCATAGGAATTCTGCAAAAAATTACATGCCTGAGAGGAACACGCTAAGTGACCTTTGAAAACTTCCACACCAAAAAACAAGTATTTTCTTTTCGTTTTATATTTTTTGCTAAATTTGTTATTTTACATGGCCTTTTGTCTGTTTTCAAAGCAAGAGCGTTTTTTTCTTTTTATATAATGCAAAAATGTTCAGCCTTTGCAAATTTTATACATAACTCCAAAACTGATCCTGAAGAAAAGTGCTACCAGAGAAAGAAAGAAAAATCAGATTGATGGACTATAAAGAACAGTGGACTATAAAATCATTCCAAGATCTTTCTTGTAATCTGCCTGGTGAACTGGTTGAATGCCATTGCTTGCCATACACCGTTTATCAGACACCCTCAGGAAATGCTGTGGATTCAGATTTACCTTAGCCAAAGAAATTAATTACGGTATCTACTAAGCTGCATAGTCTCACATCATCAGTCTATATTACTGGTTAACACCACGTTAAAGTACACCTTTCAGTAACTTTGCATATTTCCATGAATAAATTCCTGACTTGTCACAATATAGAGCAATAGTGTCACTTTTTCAAAAAAGAAAATCTCTTTTATAACAAATCAGCCCCTCAGTTCCAGGCAAATGACTGTACCTAGTCCAAAATTATTGTGACCCCATTTGATTACCTAGAGCACATCTCCAAGAGCCCATCGATCTGCTCTGGTTATCCACTACATATGGGCGTCTATAGTGCTCATCCAGGCTTGCAATACTAAAGAGCTGATCCGATCTTTCTGTTAAAAAAAAGTGTGATCCGAAGATGCCTAGGTGTTTATTGGTACCCTATTTTTGGAGAGAAAAGAAAAGAAGATGAAGGCATTGTCAAACGGAAATAGTATGATCTCTGTAAGAGGTAATAAAGACCTGTCAGTGTTACACTTACATGTTAGGTAGCATGCATGTACTAAATATATTATACTGAATACTAGGGCAACTTTAAAGCTGCTAGGTTAAGATGTGAAGCGGCCTCAACCCAGGATCCGCCAAGGCCACTGACACGTTTTCCCTGCCCACAGGACTTAGAGGTCATAGAGATCACTATGGGGGTTATTTGCTAAAACTGGAGAGTGCAAACTGGTGCAGCTGTGCATAGAAACCAATCAGCTCCCCAGTTTTATTGTCAAAACTTAGCTGAACAAGCTGAAGTTAGAAGCTGATTGGCTACCATGCACATCTGCACTACATTCTGAATGCTCCAGTTTTAGTAAATCTCTTCCTGTATGATTAAACCCTGTGGGCGAGATAGAATGTGTAGGGGGTGTGACCTGGGAGGAGCCTAGGCTGAGGCCTTTTCGTATCTTAACCTAGCATGCAGGATGTCAGGAGTGCAGCATCTTGAGATCACACATTAGTATAGTATGCCAAAACTATTTTATCAGTCAACTGCAGTCTGAAGCATCGTATTAGACTCCTTTTCCACCAGTGATCACTTAGCAGAAGCTGGTCTGGGTCAGACATTTGAAAGAACAGCCATGAACTGCAGAGGCACTAGGATTCTCACCAGTGTCTTTTCAGAATTAGATGCTGACCCTGGAAAATGTCTGGAGAGAAAAGTGAATGAAGGCATTGTCAATTGGAAATTGTGTGATCCCTATAAGATGTAATAAAGACCTGTCAGTGTTACACTTACATGTTAGGTAGCATGCATGTACCAAATAGATTGAACTGAATACTAGGTCAACTTTAAAGCCCATTTCCAGGCTATTTTGTTTGTTGTTTTAAAAATAAAAAAGTCGCTCTGGCTGAAGTACTCACCTCCAATTCGGGTGTTGTACCCTGCAGCAGCTCTTCTCTGCCACAAGATGTTCTCACTCTTCCAAGTGAAATGACCCTCAACATTACTCAACCTGGAAGACAGAAGATATACTGTGAGTGCAGAGCATTGGAAGACAGAATATATACTGTGAGTGCAGGGCATTGGCAGACAGAAGATATACTGTGAGTGCATGGCATTGGAAGACAGAAGATACACTGTGAGTGCATGACAATGGAAGACAGAAGATACACTGTGAGTGCAGGGCATTGGCAGACAGAAGATATACTGTGAGTGCATGACAATGGAAGACAGAAAATACACTGTGAGTGCATGGCATTGGAAGACAGAAGATATACTGTGAGTGCATGGCATTGGAAGACAGAAGATATACTGTGAGTGCAGGGCATTGGCAGACAGAAGATATACTGTGAGTGCAGGGCATTGGAAGACAGAAGATATACTGTGAGTGCATGGCATTGGAAGACAGAAGATATACTGTGAGTGCATGGCATTGGAAGACATAAGATACACTGTGAGTGCATGGCATTGGAAGACAGAAGATATACTGTGAGTGCAGGGCATTGGCAGACAGAAGATATACTGTGAGTGCAGGGCATTGGAAGACAGAAGATATACTGTGAGTGCAGGGCATTGGAAGACAGAAGATATACTGTGAGTGCAGGGCATTGGAAGACAGAAGATATACTGTGAGTGCATGACAATGGAAGACAGAAAATATACTGTGAGTGCAGGGCATTGGAAGACAGAAGATATACTGTGAGTGCATGGCATTGGAAGACAGAAGATATACTGTGAGTGCATGGCAATGGAAGACAGAAGATACACTGTGAGTGCAGGGCATTGGAAGACAGAAGATATACTGTGAGTGCATGGCATTGGAAGACACAAGATATACTGTGAGTGCATGGCATTGGAAGACACAAGATATACTGTGAGTGCAGGGCATTGGAAGACAGAAAATATACTGTGAGTGCAGGGCAATGGAAGACAGAAGATATACTGTGAGTGCATGGCATTGGAAGACAGAAGATATACTGTGAGTGCAGGGCATTGGAAGACAGAAGATACACTGTGAGTGCATGGCATTGGAAGACAGAAGATATACTGTGAGTGCATGGCATTGGAAGACAGAAGATATACTGTGAGTGCAGGGCATTGGAAGACAGAAAATATACTGTGAGTGCAGGGCAATGGAAGACAGAAGATACACTGTGAGTGCAGGGCATTGGAAGACAGAAGATACACTGTGAGTGCAGGGCAATGGAAGACAGAATATATACTAGAAACACTCTCTGCATTATTGAGGGCTATCCAGCCTGGAGAAGAAGAAATGAGAATAAGAATCCAGTAATCCTGATCAGCCTGCAGAAAAAGAAAAGGTATGTATAAAAAGATAAAAAAAATTATAAAACACAGCTTTTGGGGGAAAATTGGGAGGTGGGCAGTTACACATGACGAAAGGCATGAAACACTTGTCATTATTATGAATAATGTTTTGAGTTGCAAATCTCCCCAGTATGTTGAACCATTTCTCTGCTGCAAGTTTAGAGCCATTACAGGGTGATGTGCAGTGCAAGAACTAGTACAATATTTGAGTTGGAAGCTGAACCCATGGCCAGTTAAATGGCTCTATTTTGAGTCTTTGAATGAATCCTGCTAGGAGCGCCACCCTTATATTTTGGAAATGCATATCTTCATTCTTAGAGTTTGGTTTATTATAAATAATCATATACTGTGGAGGGCCTTACTGGTTCATTGAAAGGTAGGTTTTTCATATGTACAACAGCATGGGTTCCCTGATGAAAATATAAAAAATGTTTTATCAAGGCAGATTGTAATTGAAGGGGTCCAGACCAGTGATTGAAGGGGATTCCACTTTAATATGCAGCAGTTGTCTCCCAGGACCTTTTTTGTAATTATTTATTCATTTTTTCCCATAGGGACACAGTAAGTATTCTATTTACAGACACATGGCTGTGGTTTTTAGCTTTCGTTGTCTCCTATTGCTAAAAGTCATTATGTAAAATAATGACCTGTATAACTTAGTGAGCTGAGCCTGTACTTAGACGTGAAGAATAAACTATGCACTTCAACTAAACAATATTTGTTTGCCTTTAAGTATTGATCTGAAATATACAACCTACAGTCATTGTAGCAAAAAATATATGCTACTTCCAGCAATTACAAGAGCCAGGTACAGTACTGCCATTCCTCCCCTCCATATGACAATGGCCTTTTCACATGTAAATTTAAAGGTCTCTTGTGGATGCATGAGTAAGAGAAGCTCATGTAGACAGTTAATGGATGTTAAGGTACATGACAGCTGTCTCAAATCACTTCAGGTTATCTCTTTGACCACCACTAAGGTCTTCAGATAGATCCTGCTGTGAAAAATAATTGCCTGTTTCTACAAGCCCCCACATTAACTGCTCAGGCAGTAGACCCAGTTCCATCTCTTTGAAAGGAATGGTAAATTTCCTCTTAATTGGGTAAATATGATGATCAATACCATATATCATTTACACTACAGTGCTTAGCTATGGATGGCAATTTTCAATTACTCAGAGATCTGCTTTCATGGTACTGTGTCATTGAATAACCTGTTTTATATAGATGGTGAGGAATATAATAGTAAAATATACAGGTCTACGGACACAATGCCAGTAAAGGGTAAATTCAGCTGCCAGCTGATTTCTCTCATTGAAAACTGTTTGTATTTCATATGTTGCTTTAAAAGCTCTTTTCACAGCATCTCACTGTTTATACACCAAACAAACCTTGATGGATTAAGAGCATATACTAGTGCAAACATTGTCGGCTAGCTTTAGACAGAGCTCTCTGGAGAAGTACTTAAAAACTGAGTATTTGATAGATCCAGAAAAGTGCCTCCCTATGTAAGCTTATGATCTGATATGAAAGTAGTGTATGCTTTTGTTGCATTCTCATATCTCAGTTATAAAGTGTGTTGTATTTCTAAGTTTTATGAACTATTGCAAGTAAGTTGCCATTGTAACAAGAAAAAGTCAAACACGAGATCATTGATATGAGTTTGCAGGGTTCGTAAAAAGCAAGTTTACTCAACTTCCATTGATAAACTGATTTAAAATTTGCATTTGTGTTGGGAATAATTCAAAATCATTGCCCTTTCCTAGATTTTCAAAAATCAATGTGAAATATTATCAATCCTTCAGTTTCGGCAACACATAGAACTTCCTAAGGAATGCTACAGTATGTGGCTCACTCAGTTAAATGTGAAATGTAAACAGCAATCAGTCACAATGAACTGTCAATTACTGTACTGAGCTGCCCTCATACAACTAAAGTCCAATAAATCATGGGTTACAATACTTTTTCTACCATTATTTGCTATATTTTACTGAATTTGCTTGCGTAAATGTAAAGAAGACATACCTGCACAGTGAGACCCATTGATGATTGACTGAGGGAAACTGGGGGCTTTTGGGTCCCGTTGCTGACTGGCTTGGGGAAATTTGGGGGCTTCTAGGTCCCATTGCTGATTGGCTGAGGGAAACTGTAGCCTTCTGAGTCCCGTTGTTGATTGACTAAGAAAAAACAGGGTCTTCTGAATATCAGTGATACCTATGTTTTCCTAAACCATTAGCTGTACCTATATGGAAGAAAAATATATTTGAAATATATTTTAAAAATATTCTTTCCAAAAATATTCTTCCCAAATATATAGAAAAAAAATCTGAATATATTTAAAAAATATATATTTTTAAATATATTCTTCAGATTTTTTAAACATATAAAAAAGTAATTTTAACATACATTTTTACATATATTTGTAAATGCATTCCAAAAATGTAGATTTGTATTTTTAAAGACATACAGTATATTTGAAATGTATTTTGAAATTTTGTTTTTCATATATTTTGTAATAAAAACGCATTTCAAAATGCAGTGTGTGTGTGTGTGTGTATATATATATATATATATATATATATATATATATATATATATTGAATATGGCCAAAATTGTAGCATTTCAAATATATGGCAATACATTTGGGAAGAATATTTTTTAAATATATTTTAAATATATGTTTCTTCCATATGGGTATTTTTATTGAGAAAAGACTACATACATACTTCATATATGCAGATAAAGCACACTCAAACTTGATTTTCGTGTTTTTGAAAAGCAATGCTTACCTGTTGAACATACTGTATATTTCTATAGAAGCCCTGCACTTGTTTGACTAATTACACTTGTGATTGACTTGCCCATAGCATCATCCTACAGGAGCTAAGGCAGACTATTACAAGTATGTCAATGACTTTGCTGTGCAAGATAAAGATTATGGACAAGTCCTGTTAGAGATCCAGGGCAAAAAAAGATTAAACATCTCAATGACAATATCCTATGGTGGTTTCTTCAAGTCTGCTCCCTTAAGTGATGTCAGCTTGTGACTTCAGCAGAGGTGCTTAGTGTTTTCAGCACCCAACCGGTAATAAAGGGAAAGAAGCTGGGCTTCTCCCGTTGGCCTCTCTTTTAATTAATTTATCTTCTCTGCAGGCTGCAGCCAAGAGGGAGAATTAATGATTTAAAGATATGCAGACATGAGAATACTGTATAGCGCATAGCTAGCATCAGCTATCTTACAAGAGAGGTACACCATAATTTCTGGAAACGCGTGAGCAGTTATATCCCTTTAGTTTCCTGCATGTTCTGGGAGACCAGCCCAGATTCTGCTCAAGGAGGAGAATAATTTTTCCTGTAACCTGATGTAAAAATATGCTTTGCTCCTGTCATTAGTGAAAAAATGCATGACATGTATTCAGCTATGGACCATAGCTTCACTTAACATACTAATTTAACCTTTCACTAAGTAATGTCACACAGGAGGTGGAAGAGTTGACCCTTCATTATATAAACAAAGAAGACAGAGATTCATCAGTAAACAGTAGTAGAAAATGTGCAGCCTTGGCATTTTGAAAAGTTATAATCTGTTTTTTTGGTTCTCCAATCAGATTTAGAATATGAGAAAAGGCATTGATAGCAATACTATTATCCTTGGCAATTAGTCAAATATAATAATTTCGTAAGCATGTAGGCACATATACACACAGATATTTATTCAGCCTTTTTCTGTATAATAACCAAATTAACAAATGTAGCACTACCCCCATAGGGCTGCTTGATAATGCTTGTCCCCAGTGGTTGCCTTGACCTTGCAAGCCTCCCGACATCTCTAACACTCTGGGTTCAGACATATTTCAACAGTATGGAATAATATTGCAAGAGACACAATTATTTAGTAACACCTCAAAAGATTAGACCACAGAATGAATGTTTAGGGAGTACATCCCCAGTTAATGCATTAAAAGCAAAACACTGATAAAATGGAAATAACCAAATAGCAATGGTTAACAGATTATCCGGTCACAAATAGTATGTGGTAACAATGGCTGGGGGGAGATGCACACAAGTTTTTTACTTTATTGCAGAGAATGCATTACAAAATCTGTCTTTACAGCCATTTTAAAACAACAGTGCAAAAGCAATTTTTTAACAAAAATCAAAACCAGATATCTCTGGTCCTTGCAGGAGAAGGTTCAAGGTCTTAAGGCTAGGTTCGCACTAGCCTGCACACTGCAGGCTGGCTGCAGGTGTGAGAATTGATGTGATTCCTGCACCTGCAGCCAAACTGAGCTGATCTTGTGACATGCGTGAGGCTGCCATTCATTCTGAATAGCACCTCCATGCATCTCAGCCTGCATGGGTGCATAAACCGCAGAGAAACCGCATGGTCAAAAAGACTGTGCGGTTTCCCTGTGGCCATGTTTTTAAAAAGGTGCATGCAACTTTTTTATGTGGTTCACGCAGCACAGCAGCCCATTCAAATGAATAGACTGCCATGCTTGAGCAAACATGGGCCACGTGCTCCGCACTAGTGTGAACCAGGGGTAAAACTCACAGTAATATACCTTGGTGAAGGATTCTAGACTTCCATATGCATATGCACATCAGCATTGCATAAGTATTTTAAGTAAATGTGGTAAAGGGCAATTTTGCAACATAAGCTAAGATCTCCAGTACCTCCAAGGAAACTAACTTTAGTTAATGTCTGGAACAATATGTCTGTAATGGTTTTCATTTTCCAGGTCATGATATAGTTTGAAACATGGTCTGGAACAACTATATGTTCTTTAGCAGCCTTCTCCATCAGCTATTACATTACAGAATGAAAACTTTAAATGGGCATTTTCCAAACAGCTTAACAATTTGTGATATAATAAACGTTTAATACATTCAGATGAAGAGAAGAGTTCAAGATCCAGTACCAAGATGATAGAGTAATTGATCCAAAACTAATGGTAATCCTAACATAGGAAGACTCAAAGTGATTTGTGGAGGGAGACAGTGCTTTACACACAGACAGTTTTGGAGATGGTGGCAAATTGTCAGCTTGATAAATGGAAAGTTGGGATAAGCTGCCTATTTCAACTATGTGCGAGAACTACAAGTGATTATTCACAGAAGAAAACGTGCTGTCTCCATTAAAATAGCTCTGTGGTTTCTATATGTCTAGGATCTTACAGCTCTGGTACAGTCAGGGTTCTGCAGTAAAATTGTTTGTGCTCAATGCAACGGTTAAAAGCCTTCTTTAGTTTTGCTGTTATATTTGGTGGTGTGTTCAAGAGCAAAAAAGCTATTTAATACATTTTTAATAATTAAATAAAGAAGGGAAATCTCTGTTTGTATTCACTTGTACACTTAAAGTGGTTCTAAAGGCAAACTTTTTTTACTTTTTTTTATGCATAAAGATAAAAAACCTTCTGTGTTCTGCTCACCCCACAGCCCCCCTAATACTCACCCGAGCCCCCTCTCGATCCAGCGATGTGCACAAGAGCCTTGGCTATCCCGGGACTCCCTTTTCTCATTGGCTGAGACAGCAGTGAGAGTCGTTGGCTCCGACTGCTGTCAATCACAGCTAATGAGGAGAGACTGGGTGGCAGGGCCAAGCTGTAGCTTTATGTGACTGCTCTAGTTTTTAAAAATTTTCCCCAACGTACTTGTCTTTATATATGTATCTTAGTGCTGGCTTCTCCATAAAATACAGTAGGGACCACACTATACAAAGTGCCTTAATATATTTGCTATTTTATGCAGTTTAGGATGTCTGTGTTTGTAGAATCAGACACTACTTGGATTTCTCTTCCTGACTGAGTGCTGGGGAAAGTTTGTATTTAGAATGCAGTTAATGCTCACTTCCATTGTGAACCTCCTAAGCTTGTTCTAAAGTTGGCTATATACAGAGTGAGCACAAAAACTCTACTTGATTTCAAGTAGTTATAAAATCAAAACTTATTGGAGTATGTTTACAAATATGGTAATGGAAGATATATTAACTCAAAAAATTTATTTTTTTGTCCCACATAATCTCCATGCACGCCTCATACCACCAGAGGGTAGTGAAATCCAACATGCTGCTCATCCAACAGCAATGCAGCATTTTTTGCCGGAATCTCCAATCGTTAATGGAAAATGATGATATCCTGCTGTAAAAAGATCATTTTCAGTAATGAGGTGACCTTCCACTTAAGTGGAAAGGTCAACAGGCACAATGTAAGGATATGAGGGAGGGAGAATCCACATGCCACCCTGGAGGTTGAACATGACTTTACAAAAATGTATGTGTTTTGTGCTGTATCAGAGCGGACAGCCCATTTATGTATGAGGGACATAATATTACTGGCCAAAGTTACCAACCGATACCACATGAAACTTTGAGTTGATGCAACTGTAGCCACCAATGTGTAAGAATATTCCAGTAAAGTTACATTCTATATCTATTTGAAATCAACAACTGTTTTTGTGCTCACCCTATACAATACTATTAGGTTTTCAAATGAAAAATTTTGTATGAAAATTCTCTGTATGTTTGATGGCTAGACAACAGTTGTTCAAATTTCTTTCGCTTTTAACTTTCAATTTTGGAATGAATGGATAAATGAGAACCACATTCAATGTTAGAAATTTGTTAATTTGAGAAAAAAATTTCATCCTGCTCCTTCGAATTTTCTTGTCACTATGGTAAAAAAAACCATCAATTTGATCCCACTAACCATTAGAAAATTAACCAAGGTTCCTAAAATGAAACATTTCTAATGATTCTACTAGTGTTCATGCAACTTAAGTTGAGTGCAAAACCACTATTACAGTCTTTCTTTATGTTAGTGTTATGTCAGCTGTATTGTGTATTATTCACACTGACAATCCTTAGAATTTTTTGTTTTTGCAGCATTACAGAAATGTATGATGATTATAATAATATTCTGCTTTTGCTTTAAAACAATGGATGTCATGTTATCTAGAGTGTAGTCTTTACTTCTTGGAATATCTATATTAAAGAGTTGTCGTTCGATGAGCCATCCTGGCAGTAGCCATGCAAAACATCAAAATCAATTTGTGAAAGTTCACTTTGGCTACCCAATCATGCTTGATGAAAAAAAAAATTGGTATCTTTGCAAGTATATAATTGGTTGATTTTAGTAATATTTATTTCATTTATTTATTTATAGGTTTGGTGAACATTCACTTTACACTTAGAAAAGTCTCTATTCCTTGTGTAAGCCAAACCCAATGTACCTCTAAGCCCAACTGCTAGATAGTGATGACTGTATTTTACTTTGGCCCTCAACATCAAATTTTTGCCAAAAATGTATTGTCTTCTCCATATTGTTACACACACAGTGGGGACACTGATAGTCACACAGACAGTGCAGAAGTAGGGACGTTTTGTATCTGGAGGTGGTGGAACATGATGGGGATTCACTGACACTCGTTCCCCATCAGGTCCACTCTCCCCTTGGGATTCACAGCAGGCAGTGGGTGAATCCTTAGCCTGCTATTTGCCATAGAATCCTCCCACTGCCTGCTGTCAATTACAAGGAGAGAATGAACCTGATGGAGAACTAATGTGTCATCCCTCCATCAGGTTCCACCCATTACAGCATCACTAGTTGCTAGGGGGCTGCTGGGTGTGAACTTGACCGCATCCTTAACAACCAGTGACAGGGAGGGGGACTGGGGGCAAATATGTTGCTCTGCTACACTTCATACAGGGACTTCATGCACTTTGTGAATATGGTGTAGACAATTTTAGAGGCAAAAATATCTTTACTAGTTTTACGAAATGTCAAGAAGAGACAAAACCACTTTTAAGTATTGTCAGCCATGGACATGAGGCCTAATCACAGTCTGAGTATCACAGCGTCAAAGATAAAGTACCAGGTTAATACATAAATATAAAGAGACAAAGTAAACTAGACCCCAAGAATTGGTCTCAGGTTCCGAGCCCTCAAACACTACCCCAACTTCTAAATTAGGCTGGTGAACAATAGGTCTTCATTGTGATGATTAAATCAACTGCCTATATCAGCAAGATGTAGCGTGGCACAATAAAATAACAAAAGAGGAAACAGAAGAAAGGAAACTAGAGAGAGAGGAGCAATTACCAAGTGGGAGTAAAGTGGAAAAATAGAAAGAAAGATAAGAAAAAGGAAATAGAGTGTGAGCAAGTCTTGAGGACCAGAGCAGCTAGGAAAATGAGCTACCAATCAGAGGGTGATACCTAAACCAACCAGTTGTCAGGGCAAACATGGGAATTCAAGAAAGATGCCTCCTGTAAGTTGGGCTAGGCTGAAGCAACGCATCCGCAGTTTCTGGTGTTGATGATTTATAAGGGCCATAGTGCAAGAAAAGCATTGATAGGGAGTTATTGAATTCCCCCGCTTGTCTTTCTATTTTTTTCTCCTTATAGAAGCAAATAGCAGAGGAATATGATGGTAGACAAATCTTCAAATTTTGGGCAATGCACGGATTTTCATGGCAGTGAATTAGGTATAAAATCACCCACAGTACATGCTTGTTCATTATTTGCAGCTTGTTAAAAAAGAATTTTTTAAGAGAAATGTATACTGAGAGATGTATGTAGGCTGGCATTGTTGACGTCTTAAATATGGCAGTTGCCTGGCTGTCCCTGGCTTCAGGATCTTCAGAGTCACTGACCAGGAACAAGCATACAACCAATAAATCAGAACTTCTGCGCCTGGTCAGTATTTCCACTGGATTTGCATAACAGCCAGTCAAATATCACTTTTAGAATTACAGGTCAGCAGTGGGAGCCATGATATTTCTCAGAGCACAGATTTCCTTTAAGAGCCATTCTTACATGGTCTTATAATGAGATCCCTATTTGACATTTTTAGCTATTCAGGTTCATATTTACTAGATATTTTGAGTTCCTGTACATAAGTCCTACAAAATTCTCATTCTGCTATTTCCTCTTCCATATGTATTTTTGAGCAGTACTGAGAGAAAATAATTAGATTCCCATGATTCAATGGCTGAATGACAACACTGAACTGATGCACCTTTTTGCTACAATATAATGGTTCTGGTTGGCTGGCTGTTTCCTGCAACGTCCTGTAAATGCCTGACTAACTTATTTTGAGGCTGAACATGAACTAAGTCAGAATTCTCAGTCTAAGCAAGAGCCTGCAGTTAAAGAGGAGCTCCATCCTCCACACACACCTGCCCCCCCTTTTTAATCCTTTCTCATCTTTTTTGCAAGGTTATCTATGCACTCAACATGTCCAGCAAGCCCAACATTGTCCTGCAGATCTGCCGCTGCACGCCTGAACCCGCATCATAACTATTGTCCTTGATTACGTCAACAGGCACCAGCTTTCTCTTCTAGGTGCTGGCAGCCAGCCCCTGATTACAGTGCCTTGAAAAAGTATTCATACCCCTTGACATTTTCCACATTTTGTCATGTTACAGCCAAAAACATAAATGTATTTTATGTGATAGACTAACACAAAGTGGCACATAATTGTGAAGTGGAAGGAAAATGATAAATGGTTTTCAAATTTTTTCAAAAATAAATAACTGAAAAGTGTGGAGTGCATTTGTATTCAGTCCACCTACATGCAATTTAATCTCAGTATAAATATATCTGTTCTGTGAAGTCCTCAGAGGTTTGTTAGAGAACATTAGTGAACAAGCACCATCATGAAGGCCAAGGAACACACCAGACAGGTCAGGGATAAAGTTGTGGATAATTTTAGAGCAGGGTTAGGTTATTAAAAATATATCTCAAGCTTTGAACATTTCACAGAGCACTGTTCAATTCATGGAAAAATGGAAAGAGTATGGCACAACATGGCCGTCCACCTAAAGTGACAGGCCGGGCAAGGAGAGCATTAATCAGAGAAGTAGCCAAGAGGCCCATGGTAACTCTGGAGGAGCTTCAGAGATCCACAGCTCAGGTGGGAGAATCTGTCCACAGGACAACTATTAGTCGAGCACTCCACAAATCTGGCCTTTATGGAATAGTGCCAAGAAGAAAGCCATTGCTGAAAGCAAGACATAAGAAGTTCCGTTTGCAGTTTGTGAGAAGCCATGTGGGGGACACAGAAAACATGTGGAAGAAGGTGCTCTGGTCAGATGAGACCAAAATTGAACTTTTTGGCCTAAAAGCAAAATGATATGTGTGGCAGAAAACTAACACTGCACATCACCCTGACTACACCATCCCCACCGTGAAACACGGTGGTGGCAGCATTATGTTGTGGGGATGCTTTTCTTCAGCAGGGACAGGCAAGCTGTTCAGAGTTGATGGGAAGATGGATGGAGCCATATACAAAGCAATCTTAGAAGAAAACCTGTTAAAGTCTGCAAAAGACTTGAGATTGGGGCGGAGGTTCATCTTCCAGCAGGATGACAACCCTAAACATACAGCCAGAGCTACAATGGAATGGTTTAGAATATTCATGTGTTAGAATGGCCCAGTCAAAGTCCAGACCTAAATACAATTAAGAGTCTGTGGCAAGACTTGATAATTGCTGTTCACAGAAACTCTCCGTCCAATCTGACAGAGCTTGAGCTATTTTGTAAAGAAGAATGGGCAAAAATGTCACTCTCTAGATGTGCAAAGCTGGTAGAGACATACCCAAAAGACTTGCAGCTGTAGTTGCAGCAAAAGATGGTTCTACAAAGTATGGACTCAGGGGGGCCAAATACAAATGCACGCCACATTTTCAGATATTTATTTCTTTAAAAATTTTAAAACCATTTATAATTTTCCTTCCACTTCACAATTATGTGCCACTTTGTGTTGGCCTATCACATAACATCCCAATAAAATACATTTATGTTTTGGGCCATAACATGACAAAATGTGGAAAATTTCAAGGGGTATGAATACTTTTTCAAGGCACTGTATATGCCACATGGCATTGGTAACCCAAGAGGCTGCAGGCAGCTTGGGATGCATAATTTCTGCTTAGGTAAGAAAGGCAGAAGCACTGGCTTGGTACCTCAAAAAAAAGTTATTAAAAAAATTCAGAATAATCTCCAGTTCTGTGAAAGGAGGGAGAATAAACTAAAATATGCAAAGGACAAAAAGAGAGAGAAGGTCCACTTTTAGAAATATTCCTATATAAGAAAAAAAATTAACAACACTTTTCACAGTCAGGTATCAGCACACAAACACTCCCAAATTTACTTATTATATGGCTTAACATTACAAACTGAAAAATAATTAAAACCATGTACATTAGTGAATTTGCATCCCATCTTCTGTGAACCCCAATTAATGTATTAGACAAGATCTCTCCATTAAGTAGTAATCTATTAGTAAAGCAGTAAATTATTAAGGAATTTGAATGCCATATTTTTTGTAAAAAAAATCATGTTTTGCCAGACAGTGTGTAGGCTTTATTTATGTATTAGCTTGTGACATTTAAGAAATTATGCTGCCTAATAACACTGTCTAGATTAAGCCTGGCACTCATAGCCTAGCAGATACACAAGAGGCACATTTTGATGTATTTTTTTCATTAACTTGCAAGTACAAAGGTAGATTTGTCAGGATCACAGAGGTCCCTAGTGTTGACAGTAGTACGATTCAGTCCCAGAAGTGGTGTCACTGAGATAATGGCTAAACAAGGTAAAAAATGAGGTCTGCTGAAATGAATTGCTTTAGGAGCCACTTGGTAGTAACATAATGTCACCTGGTTCTTTATATTCATATATTCTCTGGCTTATCTGCAGTGCTGAGTTGGTGATGCACGTATATAGATTTTGGTCACTGGTGCCACGACCCTTTCAGTAATCATTTGCCCAGCATTCATTTTGCCAAAGTGGTCATAGCAGTAGGTTGATGATTCAGTGCTAACAAGTTTTCCAAAGTATTGAAAGTCTGACCTTAATCACAGAATTCTTCATGTACTGTAGTATACTTTAATGTAGGAAAAATCACAAATGGCATGAGTTGGGAGTTTGAAGTCACAGTGGTAATCTGCAACGTGTCTGTCAGTTGCTATTTCATCATTAGTAAGTAAAGATTTGCCTCTGTTCCCTCAGCATAAAGGCAGAAATACTGTACTCATTAATACTGTTTTAACTTGCCCTTTTAAAATTACTCCCAAGCAGTAAATCATAGTACAGACCTATTTGGTACCTGAGTCCAGTAAAGCATAGTTATGTAGCACTACCCCCTTAGGAGTCGCCGAAGTCTTGGGTCCCCCTATAGTCCTGCACAGTCAGGCAACACGCACTTCCTTCACTCAGATTTGCATCCAGGAGACAGTAACCAGTTCTTGAGCTTTGTTTTGAAGTTTTATTAGGGGAATTAGAACTTGGATGGGGTAAGGGCTGTATGGGATGCCCAAGGGAAATGGCAACAGAGAACAAACTCCTTAGCAACTATGTACAAGTCTTGACAGCAAAAAGTCTCGTTTGGAGAGCTAGTCAGCTTCTCCTGTTCTACCACCCCAGACCCCAGATGAATCCAAGGGCAGCACAGTAGCTAAATGGTTAGCACTTCCGCCTGGCAGTACTAGGTCGTTGGTTCGAATCCCAACCACGGCACCACCTGCCTGGAGTTTGCATGTTCTCCCTGTGCCTGCGTAGGTTTCCTATGGGTACTCCGGTTTCCTCCCACACTCTAAAAGACATGCTGGTAGGCAAGTTGGCTCCTGTCTAAATTGGCCCTAGTAAGTGTATGAATGAATGTGAGTTAGGGACCTTAGATTGTACGCTCCTTGAGGGTTAGGGACTGATGTGAATGTACAATATATATGTAAAAGCACTGTGTAAATTGACGACGCTATATAAGTACCTGAAATAAATAAATAAATAAAATCCTATGCTCATCCAGCTGTACTTGGTGATTCCCTGGGCAGGGGATCCAGTGCCTGCCCTTGCAGTGTGAACAGTCCTGGCATAAAGGGGTCATCCAGTTTCCCACCAGAGTGCCTCCTTCCTATACTCACTCAGTCCTTCTCCTGTGCTGCTTGTGGCTGATAGCAGGCCTGTTGGCTGGGCCGTTCCTTCCCGGCTGCATAGGTGGTCCTCTCATTGGGGTCCTGAGCTTTCCTTCCTCTGCCTGTAGGTGAGCTCCTCTCCATCTGCCCCTCCTCCACCCCCAGGCTCCTGCTCTGCAGTCTCACTTTTCCATCTTCCACCCAAACTCTACAGGTTCTCTCACTTTTAAGAGCTGTCCTGGCTCCATGATAAGCCTCCTGTTGGGGATGGGCCAGGATCCCTCAAAAGTGCAGATCAGCCACCCCTTACCTCCACTCACTGCTTCTAGATCTTTCTCCAAAGTGGGGGAAGTCTAAGAGAACTGGTCTGCAGAACCTCTCAGCCCCTGACCACAATTTGTCCTCTCTGACTATCACATCTGTCCCCCAAAAACATGTTAGCCTTTTTCTGCAATGAGCCGACTGTATCATTCAACTTTTTGTTAGATGCTCTCATCAGACTGTATGTGAAGGTAATCATTTCGGAGCAGCTACTGTGACCCTATTTTTGAAAGAGTTGAAAGAGTCATGCTAATCCTTGCTTTTTATTAAGTTAGTCTTTGACCTGGAAAAAGCATGCAGCCAGTGAAATGTCAACACATTTGAGGTGCACATGTTTATTCAATGTCAGTGACTTTCTAAGGTTCAGTTCACACTACTGCGACCTGAAAATCATGTGACTTATGGTGAAACATTGGCAGGGCGACTTCCTGGTGATTTGCTGGTGACTTGATGCAACTTGAGTGCGACTTTGTTGTGACTTGATGTGTGACTTTCATGCCATGTGGATTTGCCTGGGTAATATTCCTGTAATGTTGGATCCAAATCACCTAATTATCTCCACTGAAACTGCTTTACTAAAATTCACTAATGATCTACTAACTGCTAAAACCAATGGCCACTACTCCATACTCTTACTACTTGACCTCTCCGCGGCTTTTCATACTGTTGACCATCCCCTCCTCCTCAAAAAACTCCACTCTCTTGGCCTCCGAGACTCTGCTCTCTCCTGGTTATCCTCCTACCTATCGCAGTGCTCCTTCAGCGTTACCTATAACTCTGGCTCCTCCTCTCCACTCGCTCTTTCTGTAGGGGTCCCTCAAGGTTCTGTCCTTGGACCCTTACTATTCTCCATCTACACCTCCTCCCTTGGTCACTTGATAAACTCCCATGGCTTTAAGTACCATCTCTATGCTGATGACTCACAAATCTATCTTTCTACTCCTCACCTCACCCCTTTAGTCTCCTCTTGCCTTACTAACCTACTAAGTGACATATTGGCATGGATGTCACTCCACTTCCTAAAACTCAATCTTTACAGAACTGAGCTCTTAGTATTCCCTCCAGCCCATGACTCCTCCCCTGACTTCTCCATCAAGATCAATAACACAACCATCAGTTCCTCCCGTCATGCCAGGGTGCTAGGTGTAATCCTAGACTCCCATCTGTCCTTTCAGCCCCAAATCCAATCGCTGTCCAAATCTTGTAGACTTCACCTCCGCAACATCTCCAAGATACGCCCGTTCTTAACCTCGGAAACTACTAAGCAACTTATTCACTCCCTGGTTATCACTTGCCTTGACTATTGTAGCTCCCTCCTCATTGGCCTACCTTATCGCAGGCTATCCCCTCTTCAGTCCATCATGAATGCTGCTGCCAGACTCATCCACCTTACTAACCGTTCCGTATTTGCCACCCCTCTCTGCCAATCCCTCCACTGGCTTCCCATTGCCCAACGAATAAAAGTCAAAACCTTAACAATAACATATAAAGCCATTTATAACTCTGCCCCAAATTACATCACCAATCTTGTCTCCAAATATCACCTAAACCGTCCTCTCCGCTCCTCGCACGACCTCCTGCTCTCTAGCTCCCTTGTCTCCTCCTCCCATGCTCGTCTCCAGGACTTCTCCAGAGCTTCCCCCATCCTCTGGAATTCTCTACCCCAATTTATCAGACTATTGCCTACTCTGCTCACTTTTAGGCGATCTCTGAAAACCTATTTCTTCAGGGAAGCCTATCCTGCCCTCAGCTAATAATGAAATATTCGACTCCTCCTACCAGTCCACCCCCCACAGTTACTACCTTTTGTACCACTAGCCTCTCCCTCCTAGATTGTAAGCTCCAAGGAGCAGGGCCCTCCTAACCCTCCTGTATTGAACTGTATTGTTGCTGTATTGTCTCCCGTTATATTGTAAAGTGCTGAGCAAACTGTTAACGCTATATGTTAGATTTTTAGACACATATAATACTGCTTCTAGTGTCTTGAGGCGATTATGAATGAAAGAGCCATTGTAATAAAAAATGAAGTGTGATTTTATTCTATCACACAATGGTGTCAAATAAACAATGTAAAGCGTATTATGAACAGTTCCATCTAGATGAAACTACTGTAAAACTGACAAGTGAAAGTTCAAAGAAAAAGTCACCATTATCTGTCATGGCTGTTCTTGCCATGTGCGATTCTCATGTCCTTGTCCAACTCAAAGTCCGAGAGAGAAGGCGGAAGTGACGTTAATGATGATCTCTTGTCTTGCAGCACCTGTTGCAGCTTCTCAGACGTGTGTTTGCAAGAGTCATGTTGCTTGTGTGTATCAGAGAGAGTGTGTGAGCGTGAGTGTGTGTGTCCCTTGTCCGTTCCGATGGTCTTTTATGAGGCAAATGTACGTCATAGTTAGTGATCATAATACCTTCTATGGAAAGTATTACTGCTTAGCAAAGCCAATTCATAAAAGGGAAAGATGCTATACATATGATGTTTGATGGACAGGAACATATGTATGCTGATGTACCAATGATGTAACCCTTAGCTATATATTTAAAAGATAGTATAGCTTAAGAACATATCAATGTATAATCACTAAACTATATATGTATCAGTGTTAGAGACGTATACTAAATATACACAGAAAATACGTAATGTAATAGTAAGTCACTTCTAATAACCTTGACATAACTACCAAATACTTTTAACCAACTATCTCTAAATATAGTCTACTCAACTTTCAACTGGTATATACTATTTCAGCTTAACTTGTATATCTTTTGGTCTCAGCTATAATTGAAGAATAGTAAATACTACCATTTGTCACAGACCACTTACATATATTAATATTAATTATGACTAATCATAAAAACCAAATATTTTGCAAACTTGCCATTAATATAAGTGCCGAATCATAATTTAGATTTAACATGTCCCCCTTATTATGATTAGTTCAAAATTAATGCCAAATCAATGCACACTTCATTCATGTCCCATACACACCGTCTTATACCAAATGATCGTACATATTCCTCATAACTGGACCAATCAAAAATAACTTTCCTTCAAAACTCTATACCTAATCTTTCAGTTTCTCTTCCTAAAAATTCTTAATCATAATGTTAATTGATATATGATAATATAGTAATAATAATAATAAAAATAAAAATAATAATTAATGTATTATATTTCCATATTTGTATAATATTTTAAGGTTCCGGAAATATACTTTCCATTCTAAAATGTGTCATACGTTTATATTGCTCCTATAAGAGTAATATGTTTCTTGTATCTTTTAACAAAAGATATTCTAATAACTGGAATAACTCTATGAAGTTTTAACCAAAAAATATTCCGTATATGAATATGTAAAAAATAAAAAATAATAATAATAATAATATCCCAATATGGATGTAAGTATCGGAATAAAAGGATCATTACAATGTATATGTGACCTATAACAATATTTTCAATAATAAATTGTTTTATCACTAATAAATAGATTTCCTCTTGATGAATCTTTTCTTCATGCAATGTCTATAAAATATCTTCGTTAAGTTCTGTAAAGTAGAAACATCTTTGTTGAACGCAATAAATCAGTCACAAGTGTGAAGTATTAAGCTCTTGTTCAATCTTCTTCCATATGAAGAACTCTTCTTTAACGTTCAAATTCCTTCACGTTGGCTTGTAGGAGATTGTTACGCTTCATATTTGATTTTAGATGTCATTTCTGTAAAGAAATGCAGTATCATTACTTTGGCACAAACATTGCATTATTCTTGCACCTATTTGAACAAATATGAAAGATTATGGAACAATCAGTGTATGAGTTTGAAACACATATTGTGAAGTATCATTACTTCCTATTTCCTTTTACAGAAAACTTCTATATATCAATCAAAATACTGTCCTAATCCTGTCTGAAATGACCTAAACTAGAATACAAAAGTAGTGTGTTATTTAGGTATGACAGGACGCAATATTTCATCATAGGTCATGACCGCAAAACCCTGTTTTATTAAACAAAGAAAGGTTTTGTATCACCCCAGAGATGACAAAGGTTTATGCCTTTGTTCTCATCCCTACAATATTAGAAATATGCGTAGCTGTTTTCTGTGCTGATGTCATTATTCTGGTGTTAGAGTGTTCTTCAATAATACATGTGTTGCTGTGAATGTGAGGTAGAGACTTGTCTGATACAGCTGTACCTATCACAATGTGTTTGGCTAACAGTGCTCTTATCCACTGAGGATACTTTTCACGGCATTCTCTGAATGTATCTTCCTCAAGAATTCTTCTTAGTGAACTGTCAGGAGACTGTAATATGATACTATGTGACTTTACTGTGCTTTGTGAAGCTTTGATTGCATAAAAGAAACTCAACAGTTGTTGTGCCTCTGATGTAAAAGTTCTTTCCAATAGTGATAAATTTCTGGAGAAGTAACTAATTAGTCTCTCATTACCTTCTTTTAATTGAGACAAAGTTATTGAAATTGCATTATCAGATACATGAGTTTTCACAACAAAAGGAGCATTGGAACAAACCTCAATAGTACCTAATGCTGGCGCATTCTGCAAATCCTTTTTCAACACTTTTAAAGCATTATTCTCATTTGGACCCCATTGGTCAACTAAGTTATTTTTACTCTTCAAAAGATGATATAATGGCTTAACTTTCTCTGCGAAACCATGTATAAACTCTTTGCAATGATTTATGTTTTTCAAAAATTGTTGCAATGCTTTATGTGTTGTAGGAACTGGAATGGCAGTGATAGCTCTGACTGTTTCCTGCAATAATTGTCTCTTTCCTTGACTAATCTGCATGTGAAAGCATTTCACCTGACTTTTCATCAGCTGAATCCTTTCTGGGTTTAATTTAAGACCTGCATCCTGTAACAACATAAATAGCTCAGACAAAAGAGTAATATGTTCGTTAACATTCTGCGTACTTAGCATAATTGTATTTACATGCTGAAAAATGCATTCTGGCCTTGAAAATTGTGATAGAATTTTTTCTATGGACTCATGGACTATACCATCACTGATGTCTAAACCAGCTACTAATCGAGTGAATGCATAGGTCTCTTTCTGAAACTTAAAAGCTAGCTTGTATTGACAACTTTTAGCTATGGGGATCGAAAAATGACTGTTATCGATTTCCAAAACAGAAAACACTTTGGATTCGGCCTTTAAATGTAACTTGATATTAGAATGATCAGGAACAACTGCTTTGTTATTTGTGATATGTTTATTCAGTGTCCTGAAATCAACTGACAAAGAATATGAATTGTCAGCATTTTTGATAGGCCAAATACAGTTATTTACCACTGATTGTGTATTCTTTAAAATCCCAAGTTGTACAAACTCTTGAATAATGGCAGAAAGTGGTCCTATTGATTCTTGTGGTAACTCATACTGATTTAGGGGTATAGGATCCTTTCCCTCAATATTCAATTCTGTATCTTTCAAAGTTCCTATGTCATTTTTAAATTTTGACCACAAACTTGGAAAACGTTGTACCACTTCTTGTAAAGCATAATTACCATCAATATCAGGCCATTTTTGTGCTGTAAACATTTTAGAGTTGAAACCAACATCACTGTATATAGAAGGATCCATTAACATTGATTTGGGCCTAGAAGGGTTCCTCCAAATAACTTTCGTCATAATATCAATAATCCACTTTTGCTTATTGATAAAATCAATGCCAAGAATATTCTCGGTGGCATTACTATACCAAATATCAATGTTAGTTTTCACTAGCCCAGGTATTTCAAATGTTACATTGGGCACCTGTCTAGCAGTGGAATGACCTGTATTATTAAAACCTTTTATTTTACACATGGGTGAATTTGGTTTCACAGGTACGTTTTCTCTGGTCAGATTAATCTCAGATCCGCTGTCAATTAGGAATTTGATCTTTTTACCATTTAGTAATCCGTCTATAAAAGGCCTTCCATTGTCATCCAATACAATTGGAGCGACAAATTCTAACGATATCGGGGATGAGTGTGGACGTGATTCTATTTTTGGAACTGGTAATAAACCATTTCTGTCAGTGACAGCCCTTCTCACCATGTTGTCAGAACAGTTGTTTCTAGTCAAAGTATGAATTTGTTTAACTGTTGAAGCAGAAGGCAATTCAGTTAAATTTTTATCATTACACAGCACAGAAGGTTGTACAAAAGCTGCATTTTCACTTTTTATCTCCATATTCTTTATTTGTGCTTCAAATTTAAACTTCCAACAATGGCGTCTGATATGACCTTGTTTATGACAGTGAAAGCATGTGGTATGCTCTTTATGACTCGCTTGCTTGCATCTGTCGTTGTCATTCTTACTGGGACCTGTAGTTCCTGGCATAACTGTAATCTGACTGTTTTTGTCACTTTGAAGCGCAGCTACCTCATAAGTGATATTGTTATTTTTCAATTTTCTTCGAATTTTATCAATGAAACTTACTATGTCATTCAAATTTTGTTTTTCCTCTGCTATGACAATGGTTACTGGGTCTAAATACGTGAATTTCTTTACAAAAGCTTTGATCATAGCTGAGTCTTCCTCATTTTCTACTCCAAATATAATTTTATATGCTTTGGAAAACTTATTCTTAAATTCAAAAGGGTCTTCGTCAGCAGTGGTCTGAAGTAATTCTAGCATTTCTACAGAAGGTACGTCTTCACCTGTTGAACATAACAGCAATTGTCGCAGTCTGTCTGTCGCGTCATTATGTTTTTTCTGATCTTTATCGTTAACAACAGAATTTTTAATGCGAGACATAAATTTAATTGGTAGCCACATCGGAAATAAATAATTTATGTCATGATCTGAAATCTGATGGCATTTGACATGCATTTCATATATTTCCATGTTGCTATAAATATCTTTATCTGGATCATAAGCAGGGATGTCTTTTAAAACTTTCATTAATTGATTATGTATTTGCAACTTAAGTTTTGCAGTTTTACATAACAATTCTTTATGTTTAATTTGTGTTTCGTCATCAGAGTCAATATCCGAACTTTCAGAGATAGCGGACAGGCGTGGCTCTGGTTTTGAATCACTCTGTTTGTCATCTGTGTTTATCATGGCAACCTGTTTACTGTCATTCTGCAGTCTTAACAAAAGATTTGTCTTTGAGTCAATTTGTTTCTCAAGATTTTCTATGTAATTACAGAAAATGTCACAGTTTGGGCAACTAGGAGCATCTTGAGACAAATTTTCATGCTGTACAGTGCTACATTTTGTCTGTTTTAATGTACAAGCTTTTTTAACAGATAAATCAACATTCAAAATCATTTTGTTGAATATTCTTACTAAATTTAAGATGTTAGATATCTTCTTACGCTGTCTGTGCACAGTAAATTTAGATTTATCTATCTGAATATTGGCCTGTAAACATTCGTTATACATATAGTGCCATAGCTGACTGTCTTCAGGATATAAAGAAACATCTTTAAATTCTAACTTGCTTTCATTAACTAAGTCATCAATAAATTCCATAATTGTTACTCACCGTAATCAGAAGATTTTCTCGTTTGACCCGGCTCAATCACTGGAATTCTCGTCCAAGTCTGTTTTAATCGCCTGTTCTGCTAGGTACTTTTCACCGTGTTTTTCCCAAAACTTGACAATCACAGAATCGTGCGTTTTTCCCCCTTAACAAGGTATGGGAAAAACCGTAGAAAAAACGTTCGGCGGTGGCTGGCTCACCAAAATGTTAGATTTTTAGACACATATAATACTGCTTCTAGTGTCTTGAGGCGATTATGAATGAAAGAGCCATTGTAATAAAAAATGAAGTGTGATTTTATTCTATCACACAATGGTGTCAAATAAACAATGTAAAGCGTATTATGAACAGTTCCATCTAGATGAAACTACTGTAAAACTGACAAGTGAAAGTTCAAAGAAAAAGTCACCATTATCTGTCATGGCTGTTCTTGCCATGTGCGATTCTCATGTCCTTGTCCAACTCAAAGTCCGAGAGAGAAGGCGGAAGTGACGTTAATGATGATCTCTTGTCTTGCAGCACCTGTTGCAGCTTCTCAGACGTGTGTTTGCAAGAGTCATGTTGCTTGTGTGTATCAGAGAGAGTGTGTGAGCGTGAGTGTGTGTGTCCCTTGTCCGTTCCGATGGTCTTTTATGAGGCAAATGTACGTCATAGTTAGTGATCATAATACCTTCTATGGAAAGTATTACTGCTTAGCAAAGCCAATTCATAAAAGGGAAAGATGCTATACATATGATGTTTGATGGACAGGAACATATGTATGCTGATGTACCAATGATGTAACCCTTAGCTATATATTTAAAAGATAGTATAGCTTAAGAACATATCAATGTATAATCACTAAACTATATATGTATCAGTGTTAGAGACGTATACTAAATATACACAGAAAATACGTAATGTAATAGTAAGTCACTTCTAATAACCTTGACATAACTACCAAATACTTTTAACCAACTATCTCTAAATATAGTCTACTCAACTTTCAACTGGTATATACTATTTCAGCTTAACTTGTATATCTTTTGGTCTCAGCTATAATTGAAGAATAGTAAATACTACCATTTGTCACAGACCACTTACATATATTAATATTAATTATGACTAATCATAAAAACCAAATATTTTGCAAACTTGCCATTAATATAAGTGCCGAATCATAATTTAGATTTAACACTATATAAATCCTGTATAATAATATTTATAGATGAAGATCTGATTTGGAGGCGACTTCCATTAAAGTCTATAGATGCAAGTCAGACAGAAGTCACCTTGAAGTAGCACAGGAACCTTTTCTAAAGTCGGGGCAACTTCAGTAGTACCAATTAGGACAGCTTTCCTTGACTATCATGGGATTTCACATGTCATGCTACATGCTGTCTCACAAGTCGGATCCCAAGTCGTGGCTGTGTGAACCAAGCCTAAGTAGTGAAGCAAGGATCAGCATTCACCTTTAAAAACCAGTCAACATTAGCGGACCTAATATTACTTTCCCGGCGTCTTATTTCAGTGTTTCTTTCCAGGCTTCTTATTTCAATATTTCTTCCCAGGCTTCTTTGAATGCCAAGATGAAGGTAGGGGTTTAGAATTACTACTTGCAGAGTCTATGTATGTATTCTTTGAGAAATGAAATTATTGTGTGCTCAGTGGCAGTATTTATTTGTCTGTGAATAGAAGGTATTCAGCAGCAGGATATATGGTTGGCATTTCATTCTTCAAAAGTGCACATGTAATTTTGCAGACTACAACAGACTGTGAATGAAATAGGTAGGAAAGTCTGGTATTGCCATTCTAGGAATAGCTAAAGTGTTACTAAACCCACAACAGTAAAATCAGTTTGTATATGCAGTAAAGCATGCTTGTTATACTCACTGTGGAACCTAAGGGGTTAATCCTCTGCATTGTGATCCTGTCTTCTCTGATCCTCTCCTTCTTCTACTGTCCCAAATCCATCTGCTGATCATACAGAGCTCTAGAAGTCACTCTGCACATGCACAGTTTAGTGTGTATTGCAAGAGTTTTTTTTCCTTTGGGAGCGTGCATGTGATCGGCACAGGGCCAATCAGCACTGCCCATAAAGAGGGTCAGGAGTTATGCAGCCTCATAGGACAATCAGGGGAGAATGAAAACTCCTCCTACAAGATTAACCAGTGCTCAGCTGGACACTGATAGGAGTCACAAGACTGCTATATACTGCTGATGAGAAAGGGTATTTAGCAGTTTATATTTACAAAATAATTGCATTTCCATTTTGTGTGTACTGTGGGAGACCAGATATAGTGAATGCGGGGTCCTGGGTTTAGTAACACTTTAATTGTTTAGACTATTTAGAAAAAGTGATAGGAACAAGCATGAACAATTTTCTCGTAAGACAAAATAATGAACAAATTCTCATTTAGTCAGTTCAGTATTTGCCTGTAAAAAATCGAGTGACCAAGACCGTGCAGGATCAGGAACGCAAAAACAACACAGAAGGAAAAATGGCAATGAAAACAATCTTTTTGTCTACAAGAAAATGCTTCTAAATATGAAAAAATATCCTTTTCAGCATAGAAATATGCATAATAGCAATAACGGAGTGATATTCTTCTTGCTACAATTTGGCAAGTATCTGCAGAGGGGTCACACATACATGACACCACTTCTGATTACATGCTGTTATGTTACTACGCACACGGGAAGTTACACTGGATTGTATGAGAATTTTCATATGCTTAGTAACAATTGAGTGCTGTTCGTGATACTTTTTTTATTTGCACTAACATACAATTTTGAGGACAAGCTTTCAAGGAGTGTCCCCTTCTTCAGGTCCAAGCAGTACTATACAAATAGTACTGCTTGGACCTTGAAGAAGGGGACACTCCCCGAAAGCTTGTCCTCAAAATTGTATGTTAGTGCAAATAAAAAAAGTATCACGAACAGCACTCAATTGTTTCTGTTACAAATGCACAAATACGGCTACAATCACCTCAAGCATATGCTTAGTAACACTCTTGTACTCGATATGAGACTAGCATGCAAAAAAACCATGAACGATCATCTGAAATTCTCAGTGTGTACTAGGCTTTAGTCCTTTAGTTTGTGTGCTTGGCATGTCCTATTGGTCCTTTATATACTAGTAGTAAAGTGTACATGACTGTCATCACTGTTTTCTCTGTATTCCACTTCCTGGGATTACAGGAGGTGTCAATTTTTTAAGAAACTTTACGGTGACTGATTCTTGTTCAATAGCCAGTACCTAAGATAATATCCCACTAATTTTTCTAAAGCACTTTTATATCTGGCTAGGAAGTTGATAGCAAGGTACTAGTTATCATCGGCTCCTCCGACTAGTAAGCAATGGATAGATTATGTAAATTCTTTACTCCTGCGGGAGAAACTCGCGTACCAACATCGCAATGCTTATCAAACGTTCCAGCAGGTATGGCAGGGTTGGCTGGATACACCTCGGCTCGCCCCTCCTCAATTGATAGTGACCGACTTCTGCAGGTGTGACATTTTATATCAGGTGTGTGGCTCCACTCTTCCCCTTGGGGGAGGTCATTTCCATCTCCCATTCTTTCTGATGAGATGTCTCGGGTGAACCAGAGGTTATTGTTGATGTTTTTTTTTTTATTGTTTGAAGGCATGTTTTGGGCTTTGTTCATTTCCCCCATTTCTGTTTGCATCTGGATGGGAAGGAATACAAAGTAAAAATGAAAAACCAAGTTATAGGCAAGAACATTTTGGATACTTGTGGCTTCTGTTTTGTTTGATTCTATTTCTGTTATTCTGTCCATTATGGGATCTGCATATCCACATTGTTCTATTTATGTGTAATACTGCTGTTGCAGTATTGTTATTGTGGATTCTGTAAGTACTAACATTTTCTCTATTATCTTGACAATAAAAGTTGTTTGGATTTAAAAAAAAAAATTGAATGGCATTCACTTGTATAACAGGCTATGTGCAGCATGTGCGACTACCCAGGTGCAGGAAAGCAATGGGAAATTTGCACTAGGCATAGAAAATGCCTATAAATGTCCATGCGCATGAACCCTAACAGCAAAGGCACTGAAACCTGTCTCTATGACAGCAGATCTTACCAGCTTGCCAGCTCTAAACATCTAAACATCCAGCAGTATTTCTAAGCTGTTTGAAATTACCTGAGACCCAACTTAAAGTGTTACTAAACCCACAACAGTAAAATCAGTCTGTATATGCAGTAAAGCATGCTTGTTATACTCGCTATGGAACCTAAGTGGTTAATCCTCTGCGTTGTGTAAAAATGCATAGCAGAGCCATACAAAGCAGTGTGCTTACAGTTGAAAGCACACACAGCCCACATAGTAAAACACACACAGCACACAGTTAACCCTTTCATTGACCCAGATGTTAATTCCTTCCTGCCCAGTGTCATTAGTATAGTGTCATTGCTTTTTATTATCACTGATCACTGTATTGGTTTCTCTGGGGATATCAGTGACACCAAGTCAGTTCCCCCCAGTGTCAGAATGCCCGCTGCAGTCCCGCATTCCCGCTATAAGTCACTAATCACCTCCATTACTAGTGAAAAAAAAAATCCCAGTATATATACCGCCATTTGTAAAAGCTATAACTTTCACGTAAACCAATTAATTTACACGGATTACATTTTGGCCTAAATTTAGGACGAAATTTGATTTTTACAATTTTTTTACTGGACATGTTTAATAGCAAAAAGTAGAAAATATTGTTTTTTTTCTCAAAATTGTTGGTCTATTTTTTTTTTGTTTAGAGCAAAAATAAAAAAAACTCACAGACGATCAAATACCACTGAAAGAAAGTTCTGTTCGTGGGGAAAAAAGGACATAAATTTAATTTGGATGCAGCTTTGCATGACCGCACAATTGTCAGTTAAAGTAATGCAGTGCCATAACGTAAGAAATGGCCTGGTCAGGAAGGGGGTAAATCCTCTGCAGGGCAAGTGGCTAAGTAGGGCTGCCTTTGCAAAAATTAAAAAGTGGGCACACATAGAATGGTGGCAATACTTAACAGCTACTAGTGTCAGCGAGTCCTAGAATGGAATGTTAACCATTAGCTTAAGCTCTGGTTCAAACATATGTGGTGCAGGAAATGCTGCGATCCCTGTGCATTTCCCACACTGCATTGTAATCACAGTATGTTAGGGATCTGCTGCAGGTGTCAATATAAAATGAATGACATCCCAAATGCATCACAATTACAGTGCAGTTTGCACACACCAGATCGCATGCTAAAAAAGGTGCCTGCACTTCTCTGATGCAGTTTTCTAAATGGAGACATTTGTTCCACTTTAAATCTTTCTAGTAATTAAACAAGTGAAATACTTTGAATCAGCCTTTCTCAACCTGCCTGCTTCATAGTAAAGCTTGAAATAATTTTCAGGTCTCAGAGAAGCCCTGCTAAAAATTATTATATCTACAACAGACAGTACATTAGCATGACCAGTAATGTGTAGAAAGATTATAAGGAATTGTGGCATGCCACAGAATTTGACACCCCCAGATGGATCATTTTTAGCACACTCCTGCTCTATAGACCAAATATTTTAATATTTATGAAATTAAACATACTGTCCAAAAAAGAAATACAGACAGTGAAAATTGTAGTGTCTCCTTACACAGTCTGTGGTCAATACAGTGCCCCCCTACTTTGATGTTCATTATAGGAAGGAGATAAAACAACCAATGCTTAAAGTGGTTGTAAACCTCAGTCATGAAATATAAACAAAACATATCCCTCTATACAGTGTGTACTTGTCTCAGTCCAGAACACTAAATGTCTTTTCTCCTTGTTGCCTTGCTCCTCTGCTGTAAGCACGAGTCACTTCTGGCAAGTTTGCCTGACACCAAGAGAAAAATGGTGACAGGGGAGGGACCGCCTGAAGATTGACAGCCTCAGCTCTGTTCCTGAGTGCTGTGTGAAGGGGGGGGGGGGGTGTTGTTTTCCTACAATCAGCTCTCAGAGCTCTCCTCACTGATGTAACTTCAGCTCTCCGCCCCCTGCTTTTCAGAGCTGAGAGATCCTGCGTAAATTCTGCACTTTGACTGTAGGGGACAGATTTCTGTAGATAAACAGGTACAAACTATGTAGGATGATTTGTTTCATCTGTGTATTACCTAAGGCCAGTCACTTCACTGTGTATATGTAAGGGTTTTCAACCACTTTAAGGGACTCCTAGCAGCATTTGGAGGAGCCATAGTGTGTGAAGCATCCTCCTAGATAGGTGCTAGGATAAGTAGATTATAGTTGGTTCCTCTGGTTAACAGGAGAATTTTTAGGAAAATCTAATTAGGCTTTCTGCTTAACGGAGAGTTGCAATTGTTTAGTACTGGCTGCATAGTGTTTTCAAGTGCTGCTAGTACTACCTCTGTTTTCTTCTGTATCTAAGCAACTTAGGAAGGTTCTGGATGTATAGGTGAAACTCATGCAAAACACAGTACTATTAACACAGAACACAGACTAATAATGCCTATCCAGCCAATCCCAGGGAGTGCTGCCCTGAGGAATACTGGGTGAAGGTATTTATTCTTTGGGTATTTTGAGCCCTTGCTCTTTCCAGGAGTGGATTATATCAAGCCAGGGGAGTACACGTGGCCTCCCCAGGCAGTTGCTGCCATGTGGCCTCAAGTGGGCGACCTGAGGGCCTGAAGTAAGAGAAAGAGTGACCCTGGTTCTTCAGCAAGCTGACTGAGGGGAGCTGTCTGGTGTCACTGGAGGACATCGCTTGGAAGATTGAAAGGAGACTACCATTCAGTCTTCGGGCCTTGTGAGTACAGACACTGAGGGACCTTGGGGATTCTGTGTGCTTTACTACCCCTCTGGTGCTTTATAGTCAGGGAAACTTTATATTATGTCTGTGGATGACTACTGTTTTTTTACTTTGGAGAATAACATAATAATTTTTGTGATACAAATGGTGGCAGAAAATGTTGGAACACTTAACCTGGAACTAAAGTTCTGTCTGAGTGCAGAGAGAGGCTAATGCCGTTGATCATGGACTGTGCAGGAGTGCCACTACCACATCCATTTTAAAACATTATGATGATTACAACACAAAAAGAAGGAACATTGCTGACATCACAGAGGCTTCATATCATATCTAAGCAGTTATCACTTTACAGAAAATGACATACTTTCACAAATTTCACCTATATGAAAAGGTTAAACAGGAAATAAATATTATTCACGCAAGGTCCGCATTAAGTAAATACCGTCTGTAAGTTTTTTTGTTTCATCTGTAAATCATTTGCCACTTATTGTAAAGATTAAAACAACGAACCAAGTAATATATATTAAGGCTTAGTAGAAAATGGATCCGCTACTACAATTGTTCTGGTCAATAAGCACAATTTCATTTCTTTATAGTTTACATTTCCTTGCATGGGAGCTGAGCCAGAAGGAAATGTTGGCAAACACGTAGGAGGTCTAGGAGCAGGACTCGATGCAGTTTATTCATTTAATTATAGAATGCATAGCAAGCAAAGCGTTTTCATGTAAAAATAAATGTAATTCTTGTAGGATATGTAGGCTTTTTTCATTCTCTTTGTTTCCAAAATCAGAAAATAATGAACGCATGATACCAGGAGTAGCGTTGCAAATTAGTATCTTACGATAATTCATTGATTTACTTGTATAGTATGTGCAGTGATTACAGCAGTTAGCAGTATTATAATGCTAATAATATGAATGCACACAATCAGACTCAGTGATTACCAGATAACTAGACTCATAAAACATATTAAACTTAAAGGACCACAGTTATCACAAAAAAATATTGTATTTTGCTACCTCTATACTATTATTGCCAGTTATAAGGCTGGCCATGCATAGATCAGGTTTTTTTTTGGTCAGCTACTGGGCTGATTGAAAAAACATAGCAGATTTCCCCATCCACACAAGAGAGGTGGATAAAGGAATCCTCCTCACTTTGTTACTATATTCTGACAGTGGGGACTCCTCTACTGTCAGAATACACTGATCAACGATGCAGCCGATCGACTGCAGTGGTGATTGAAGGAAAATTTATGAATACGCTGGTTAGATCGAAGCTGATCTGTAGATTGACGTCTCTGTAATGGGAACAGCCACAACTGGATTGAAATTCAGCCGGACCCTGCTGAACTGACTCTATTTTGATACATCTATGGTCAGCTTAATAGTATTTAGTACATCATGTATTTAGTACCTCATATGCAGACCAAGCTGTCCTGCAAAATGACAGTGACAGATGTTGGAACAAAAATTACAAGGGGTGCTTGAATAGTTTCAGTTACATTGTTTACTGTACTCCTGCACTTAATCCCAAAATATGAGCCAGCAATGTAGTATCAATACATTTTACTTTAGCTAGTTTAGCAAGCTTGGGTCATATGGGCTAGTGTTGTGCTTTATATGCAGTCCAATTCAAGTATCATAGGGAGATAAAATAAATTATTATTATACAGGATTTATATAGCACAGACAGCTTTACAAAATAAAGGGAGACAATACAGCAGCAACACAGGTCAATACAAGAGGGTTAGGAGGGCCCTGCTCCTTGGAGCTTACAATCTAAGAGGAAGGGGCTGGTGGTACAAAAGGTAATAACTGTGGGGGATGGACTGGTATTATTATTATCTGAAGGCAGGATAGGCTTCCCTGAAAAAAAGAGAGAGGTTTTCAGAGATCGCCTAAAAGTGGGCAGAGTAGGCGATAGTCTGATAGATTGGGGTAGAGAGTTCCAGAGAATGGGGGAGGCTCTGGAGAAGTCCTGCAGATGAGCATGGGAGGAGGAGACAAGGGAGCTAGAGAGCAGGAGGTCGTGGGAGGAGCGGAGAGGACGGTTTGGGTGATATTTGGAGACAAGAATGATGATGTAATTTGGGGCAGAGTTATAAATGGTTCTATATGTGATTGTTAATGTTTTGAATTTTATCCGTTGGGCAATGGGAAGCCAGTGTAGGGATTGGCAGAGAGGGATGGCAGATATGGAACGGTTAGTAAGATGGATGAGTCTGGCAGCAGCATTCATGATAGACTGAAGAGGGGTTAGCCGGCGATTAGGTAGGCCAATGAGGAGGGAGTTACAATAGTCAAGGCGAGAGATAACCAGAGAGTGCATAAGTTGCTTAGTAGTTTCCGAGGTTAAGAACGGGCGTATCTTGGAGATGTTGCAGAGGTGAAGTCTACAAGATTTGGACAGCGATTGGATTTGGGGCTGAAAGGACAGATGGGAGTTTAGGATTACACCTAGTACCCTGGCATGAGGGGAGGAACTGATGGTTGTATTAATGATCTTGATGGAGAAGTCAGGGGAGGGGGCACGGGCTGGAGGGAATAGTATGAGCTCAGTTTTCAAAAGATTGAGTTTGAGGAAGTGGAGTGACATTCATGCCGATATGTCACTTAGTAGGTTAGTAATGTGAAAGGAGACTGAAGGGGTGAGGTGAGGAGTAGAAAGATAGATTTGTGTGTCATCAGCATAGTGATGGTACTTAAAGCCATGGGAGTTTATCAAGTGACCAAGGGAGGAGGTGTAGATGGAGAAGAGAAGGAGTCCAAGGACAGAACCTTGAGGGACCCCTACAGAAAGAGGATTGCCCTGGATGAAGCATGGGGTCATATTTATGACCACCCCAACAGAATTTTATACTTGCCTTCTCTTTAATACTTGACTGCTCTGTTCTGTTGCTGGGAGCAAATTGGCACACCTAGTACTGCTGGATTGGAGGGGACATGTGACATTATTACCTTATCTATAGTGACAGCAATGGTGCTAGGTGATTTGAGGTAGGGTTCACATATGTGCGGGGCCGGTTTGCAGCTTGATTTCATGCCCCGTTTAGTGCGACATCATTCAGCGGTTCAGGTGCGATTCAGATGCAAATTGTTAAACTGTATGACATTTCAAATCGCATCTGAACCAGGCCTGAAAATTCTACCTGATTCTATTTGGAATCGCACTGCAGCGAGCCCGCACATATTTGAACCAGCTCCATAGAAAAGTATTTTGGCTTATGAATCGAATGTGGTTCAAAATGTATCCAATGTGCGTATGCGAACCAGGGCTGAAACACACAGCTCTGTCACATGGGAGTTTTCATCCTTATATAAGCTTTAACTCACAACCCATTACTAAAGATGGCCCAGCCAAACACCATCGAGCAAAAGAAAAGTATGTATATACTTCTGTTGTGGCTACCATTGAAATGCACCTCTTGCTTTGCTTTGTATGGGGCAAGGCAAAGGTTTACTTTAAAAGCAGCAGACCTCAAAATTAGACCTCAAATGACCACTCTGGTGTATTTGACAGCCTTTTTAATATCTCTCATGTTAGCTGGAAAGAGAAGGGGTTACTTTTGTATAGCTAAGAAAGGTTCTTGTATATTTATGAGTAGCCCATCTTGTTCTCTGTAATATAAAACATGTTTACCATGCTGCCAAAGAAACTTGCACGTAGGCAATATATATTGCACAATATCTGCACAATTTTTCTTATTTGGCTAACATTTTCATTGCTAGTTTGAATTGTGTGCTTTTCCAACTTATGCTTGCATTGGCTTAGGATGGCATGCCCCATCTTGCATTTTACATAATCCTAGACTTAAGTAGGATTTTCTTTTTCATAATATATTACATGTAATTTAATTTTCTGAAGACTATGCAAGTCTCCTAGGCATTTAAAATCTTATTGCATCAATCCTCTTTATTAGCTGTGTGATCATTCTGGGCATAGTTCATTCATACCTATAACTAATGTCATCTTTATTTTAATATTAATGTTAGTGTAGCTTGTCTTTTTAAATCAAAACCTACAGACAGTATTGAAAGATTGATATATTGAAAGCTAGCCAGCAGAACTGACCTTATCATTCTATAGCCTACTAGAAATTCAGCATGAATAGGTGTGGTCAAGGCTGGGATAATATGACAAAATCAAGTCCAGCTCTGGCCTACATTTTATATTACTTTGGAAAGTAAGGTTGTTTATTGGCATCTGTGTTCCTACTGGGGAAAATTCCTCCTACTCCCTGTCATTATAGGAAGAAATTAGGTGTTTTCCCAACACAGACAAAACTAAAAACTAATTTTTAGGAGAGTGGGTGAGGGTTAAATCTTTTGAAAATGTTTTTATTCCTTTCTGTGTCTTCCAATCACATCCACACCCCAGTTTATTATTTTATTTATTACAGATATTTACATACAGTATGTGTATATTGTACATTCACATCAGTCCCTGCCCTCAAGGAGCTTACAATCTAATGTCCCAAACTCATATTCATACACATACTAGGGCCAATTTAGATGAAAGCCAAGTAATCGACCAGCATATATTTAGAGTGTGGGAGAAAACCAGAGTGCCAGTTGAAAACCTGCCCAGGCAGAACATGCAAACTCCAGGCATGTAGTGCCGGGGTTGGGGTTCAAACCGATAACCCTAGTACTGCCAGACAGAAAAGATAACCACTTAGCCACTATTGTTTTTTGCATGTGTTTCACAGGGACAGCAAGTAAGGGAAAACCTTCTCAATGGGGTCAGACACAGGACTGAAAACTTTACAGAATCTTTACTCCTTCTCATGTCCAGAAAAAAATGGCTAAAGTTATTTAGCTGCATTTAAAAAAATGAACAAATGAAGAATTGTTGCTTTTAGTTCCCAGTAAGGTTTCTTCTTTCATTCACAGTAAAATGAAAAAAAGACCCAAATCAGTTGGTTAAATTTTCACAAATCACCACCAAGCTGTTGAGATTTTTTACATTAATAACGAATAAAGAAATAGTTTAAACCCGCATTAAACATCTTCGGTAAACCATTGTAGTGGAATAACCTAGTTTTAATATGTTTTTAATCCTGCCATTAAGCCTAAACTTTGGGTCTCCCAAAGTTTCATTTATTTCCCATGGGCTTTTTGGGAAATTTGGGGTAGAATCTTAGAATACCCATATCTTCAGATTATGATTTCATTTGTCACCAGAAATCATTTAGAACTGGGAAATCCTAATTTGTTGTTCAAATGACAGACTGAATTGGTAAATATAACATATAACCGTAAATACTGCATGGACATTTTTACATTTTCTCCTTTGCATAACTTTATTGGAAGCCAGGGCTGCTTAGGTGTGACAATGAAGAAAGATTCCCCTACTTAGCAGTCAGTTGGAGAAAAAACCATGGCAAGGTATGGCATATCACTTTTTGTCAGCAAACCTAGAATTCCACACTGAGAAGCAGCAAGTTGTTACTACCTGATGTGCCCAGTAGTGTGAGTGGTAGGAGGTTTTTGTCATCTGAAAATACAGGCGTAAAAGTCAGTTCTTATATATCGCTATCATTTTCAGGCTGCTTATTAGCTGCTTTCAAGAAAAGCTCCTGAACAATGGTATAGAGTAGACAGACTCTTCCACAGTATTCCTTTCCTATAAATATAAAGCACTTACAGAACTGTACAAACTTTTTGTTATGCAGTAAAATCTAGTGGTTCTATTTGGATATGGAGGGAAAAACTATGGCTTAAGCAATGGCACATACATAGTTTCATCCTCAGGTTTTTTTTTAAAGTCTTTGTGAAGCACAAGGTCACCTTCCAGTTTGGAATTACTACCTGCCAGTGGCACACGTAAAAATCTGCCATCAATATAATAAGTGGAACTGGGAATGTCATTGCAATACTTTATTTATTGCCTAAGCCATGCTGAAATTTTACGTGGTTTCATGTTCACTAAGAATACAGAGCTAAGATTGCACTGCATAGCTGCCACGTGTGCTGTGTTCTGTGCATTGTTAGCTTACAAAAATATACTTTTATAAATAAGCAGCGAAGGTATATTACTGTATAATTTTTAGATCTAGAGTTGGAAGTTTTGATATAGCTAAATTTGATAGCCAGTCTTGAAATACAGAGTTCAAATGAAAGACAAGCTAACTATATTTATTGGAGATACCTACTAGATAACAGCATATAGGCCTGTCCATAATAACCTGTATACTGCAGTTTATAGGAACTGCTCTTTTATTTCTGGCATTTAAGGTCTACTCATTGGGGTTGACTTACTAAAGAAACAGAGCCTGTTAATGTATATTCCCTTACTTTAATAAGTAAGGGGAACCTCGGATCAATTTGTGTACCCAACTATATCCAAGATAAATTTAAATAATACATTTTTTAATGGCCCATAATTGGATGATTGATGTGAACAAGAGTTTTATGCCTAAGAGTCTTATGCCTAACGAATGCCTTATTCGTTAGGCATAAACGCTTTACTTTACTTAGGGAACTGTTTTTATTCTTTTTGTAAATCAAGTCCATTGGCAAGGTATACTGTATATAGGAGTGCTTATTAATTGCTGATAGCGAGATGCCAGTGATTTTTGGATTGTTTTCTGATTGCTGGTACCACTGAGCAATGGCATACCTACTCTGCTGCTTTGTTCAGTATGTAATATAAATGCCCACTGAATGGTAACCTCAGTAGAACTATCAATTCAGAAGTACCAATGCTGTAAACTGCAAATCTAAATATATAATTGGCCAAATGATCTGATAACTATAACCATAGTTTAATAAATACGTGCACAGTTAGAAGCAATAATGCAAAGCAGGTTTAGAATGACAAAAAAGACTATCATACACTGCAGAATAATGAAAGCTGCACAATAATGGATTATTATTGGCAATGTCCATGTGACCCATCAGGGTAACATGGCTGCTTAGCAAAGTCTTTATAAGATGCTATAGAGTCAAGCTGAAAATCCCTACTTCAGCAAAACACTACAGTACACAGCTCTCTTCTCCTCATAAACAGCATCCCCTACTGTGAAGGCCAAGTGATCTCTGGTAACATAGGTGAACAGCTGGAGGAAGCCCAGGCTCAAGAACGAAGCACCACCCCATTGAAACTGAAGTACACTGATGGCAGTGGGGAGGTGCTTACTACAGTAACTAGGTCTTCCTGAGAAGTTATGTGCTATTAGGTTCTTGCTTTACTGCCCACGTGCTGACTCCAACAATGAAGGGCCTCTTATCTGGCTACATATCACTTACCCAGCTACATTTGACTCACCAGATGTGGCCTCTCAGAGCTGCTTAGGGAGGTAGGCAGAGAAACCTATCTTCCTTGGGTTTGTCCAGGAACCCAGGAAGTTGTAGGATTGGGAGATAAAGAAGCCTGGGAATAGGCAAGGTGACTAAATCAGCATTTGACTACAAATGCTTGTATTTTGCAAACTAATTTGTTACTATATGGTAAGATTAAAAATGGGGTGCATAATATATTACAGGTACTTGTATAGCACCAACAATTTACACAGTGCTTTACATATATATTGCACATTCACGGTCCCTGCCCTCCAGGAGCTTACAATCTAAGGTTATTAACTCACATTCATACATACTAGGGACAATTTACTTACCAGCATGTCTTTAGAGTGTGGGAGGCACCCCACACAGACAGAATATGCAAACTCTGTGCAGGTAGTGCAATGGTTGGATTTCAAAGCAATGACCCTAGAGCTGCAAGGCAGACATGCCAACTGCTTAGCCACTGTGCTGCCTGTAATGACCTGATTTACAGAGAAGATCTGGTGTCACAAGATTCACATACATACTCTTCAGAGATACACTTGCACTTGCTGAGCTATGCTATAATAATGGCATATAGAGGGTGGCTACACCAATCCTGAGCTTTCCTTCTCCTGTAAGCCCATATAAAAATGGCCACCTCCTACCCATTTTCTTAACATGTTTGCCCTCCTTGTAAGCCTGATGTCTGTTTTCAGAGTGTATGTGGCAAGTCAGGTTTCAGATAAGAGCAACAGTTGAAAAACTATTGATTCCCACAGGGAATGCACAAGTGAGCTGTATATATTTATCTGGAATTTCTCTTTTAAATAAAATTTACATCACAGGATAGTTATCAAGGCTTTACTTCCACAAGCAGTTGCTAAGCATAATTCGTTAAACAGTTAATTGAAAAAGGTATTTAAATGTTGCATTGTAATAATTACAATTAATTTACAGTAGGTGAATGCTATTTAAAGCAACACACATACATATCTCAGCTTCACACATTCCAGGTTTAATTGCTGTCTCTGTTGACACAGAGGTTAACCAAATGGTTTGCATGAATTATTCATGGATTGCACTGATTATTATGGCATAATTTTTCCACTAAAACACAAACCAACTGAAGCTGAAATATATGCTCTTAGCTGTTGCTGACAGACTCATTTGGAAATTTTCCTGCATGTTTTCCAGATTTTTTGCTCTAATAATCACTATCTTATGGAGAGACTCATATGTATGGATAATCCATACACAGATGATGTATTGCCCTTGATGACTATGTAGGATATCAATTTGAAGAGCCATCTGAGAGCTGCATGTGGATGGCTTGCTAACATACATGATGTTAACTATCTTGCAAGTAACTGAAAATTTAATATAAATGTATTTTAGAAATAGAGACTGAATATATACATAAAAGGCAGTGTTACAATAGGTATGTTCTGCAAAACTGATTTTAAAGGGAAAATTGCCTTATATCATCATTTAGGTTTGTATTTTAATGTCATTTAATATAGCTTTTACATGTTTACATGCATGCTCATTCATATTTATGTAATAAATGTAGAGGTTTGAAGATTAGCCACAACAAAGAACTATTAGTTGATCAAAGTTATTACTCATGTAGTGCAGACCTTCTGGTTGGACCCAGGTTCTGATCCCTTAATGGAGCAAGTAGCCAGACACAGGGTATTTTCAGCCAGGTAGGTTAAATCCTACAGGCAGTAATCAGGCAGATAGTGTTCATTTTTTTGTTGTTGCTTTATTTGTTTTGTAGAAGTGAGATAGGGATTGGGAGCAGCTTTTGATGCCCAGAACTAAACAATTTGAATGAGGACACTATCTTGGAATGGTTCTGCACAAAATCAGCACAGGGGGCGCTTCCTCTACCAGTGCAGCCCTGGCAGCAGGTCTGGAACAGTCTCTCTGGGGAGGCATACATGCAACAGTCTCTTAGGAATTCTCTGAGGCCTCACTGTGGTCCAGGCCCTCTTCCAACGTCAGCTGACACTGGCACAAAAGTATCCCAGAAAGATCGTCTTTAGATGTTGCCATGGTTTTCCTGAGACTTTGGTGTGATCCCTCAGCTCCTTGGTGAGCTAGAATCATCTGGGACTTCTTAAGGCTTTTCCTTTCTAAGTCTTGGAAACTTTAACAGCACTTCCAGGCTGGGTCAGTCTCCAGCAGGCAAAGGACATGCTACTTTCTGCTCCAGCTGTATAGAGCTTCAGCTCTGACTCTACCTTCTCCGCCCATTATGTTTCAGAGATTTCTGGAAAGATGGGGGGGGGCAGGCAAGCCTGCAGATGCAGAACCCAGCGGAGGCAAAACACAATCCCATCTCCACTGACTACAGCACATAAGGTGTGTTAGCCTCCTTGTTGTAGCAACAAAATTAAATGAAAAATAAAAGTAAAAATTTACACTTTGTACTGCTCACTATATAAGCTCGTTAACATCTGAGTATGGCTAAGAAAACTGGACCTTGCTCTTATCTTAGTAGGACCCTTCCTGATATCTCTGGGGATTCTTTTCACTGGTAAATGTAATAAAACTGAGTTGATGGAGAGCAACACCTTAAACTTTATGTGCAAATCCTTTATAAGAGATAATGTTAGTTTTAGGTAATGCCAAATAAATATTTCATCAGGAATAGTGCAGTTTTGACAGTATGATTGTGATAAAATGTGTTACTGTAATGCCTGATCTCTGCCTGGGTACAGGAGGAATGTACAGGAAACGTACATAATGCATATGACCTACACAGTCACTCTTCGTAAATAATTTCATGCTATGTACTTTCTATTTTGTGCTTCAAGACACAGAAATCCATTAATACATGTGATAGTGGTTCTATGTCCATGGCCCCATTCCTTCTGACAGAAGTACAATTTCACTAATCCTTCCCAGTCTTCTCTCAGACCTGCTGTCTCTTCACAAGCAGCTAATTCTTGAAATGGAATTTAAGAGTAAAGGGAATTATTTATTTTTAAGATAAACGACATGAAACTCTACTGCTCTGAAGTAGGCATGCGATGATGTCACAGTGGCAGCTGGCTAGGCTCTTTAATGGTGCTGGTGTTATACAATATATGTTACTCGAGAATGCAGAGGAATTTTACTACAGGGCAATTCGTTTAATACCAGTGAACAGTAAGCTCATGTTTGCTTTAAGTACTATGTCAGGATGGAAGGACATTAAAGGAAAAATTGTAAGCTAGATATGTATCCTATTTTGAAGACCAAGCATTTTTGAAATTACCAACTGCAGTTACTGGTTTATATTTGTTAAATTCAAATACTGCAGAAAATAATGTTAGTGTTAAGAGATGTCTGAAGGTGCATTTATTTTGGACCAGTTAAGCAAAGGGACATTACTAGATCAGGTACTGTAAGTTGGATTTAAGTAGACCTAAAATGGTTTGCATGCAGGTAGAAGACATTTTACCTCCTAGGACTGGATAGTTAGTAGCAGGAGTGGAAATGGGGCAGCCTTGATTATCCTTCCCTCACATGCTTTGCTCCTTCCCCCTCCCCTATTCATCAGGTTGCTTTTGGAAAAACTACCATTAGATATTTTTTATACTCACATAAGTCAGCCGTCTGTGTCCCTCATGAGCACTACTCCTGGGAGTAACAGCTGGTAAATGCAACACTGCTGTAGACCAGTCCTATTTTCTCAATGTCGACTCTCCAGTGAAGTCTTCTGAGGACCCTACTACTGGACAATGTCCACTTCACCCAGACAGTGACTTGGACACCCAAAGAAGGACCTTTCTTCTCTGCAGGAAAGAAGATAGGAGACTCTGGAGCTGGATCATTATGTGACTGTGAATTTAGGTGTGCATATAGAGAATGGCTATGTTTTAATGACTAACTAGGGGTGGGTGGAAAGAAAGGATAAGGGGGTGTGCCCTAGTGCCTAGAGTTCAGCTTTACCATTAAAAAGCATAACCAGACAGGATACAATTAGATAGGCCAAAAGGACCTAAAAAGCTCTCCACAGCTCTCTGAAGCACAGTAGAACCTTTTATATATATATATATATATATATATATATATATATATATATATATATATATATGTAACTGCTGCATCACAGCAGTGTTGTGTAAATCAACTGTGTATCCAAAACCACTGGTTTGATAAACATAAACTCCTTTTTTCTATACTTGTGATAGAATGAGACGTGTAAATACCTTCTTTTCTTTGAACAGGGGGCTATCAAAAAATGGAGCACACATCCTAGTAGAAGCAAAAATATATTAGATATACTATAAAATATAGTATATACAAAAACTGGACATGAAGGCTGAAGTTGCAGTATTATTATTTATAGGGTATACTTATAAAAAATAAATGTACTTTCCATGAAAGTATACATAACGTAGCTGAAAATATTCAATTTATGATAAAAAAAAGTACTCCTGTGAGAGACAAAATGGATTTCTGTAGTCAGCCTGTCACTTCTGCCACCTCTTGTATGGATGTAGTAGAAAACTGTGTGCAATCTGCTTTCACAGCTATTTTTAAGCAGTTTTAGCTACATGGATGGATTTACAATTAGACATATTGCGAACGGTGCTACAGAATCTGGGAATCTGCAGATTTGTGGTTTCATATGGAAAAAAAGGCATTGTTAGAAAATACATGTTCCCCATTTTTTGCCTGCAGAATTTCTGACACTCAGAATACGTATTGCATCCACACACATTATTTATTGCAGTTATCCCAAACCAGTATATAGTGACAGATACAGTACATCTGTATCAGCTCCTTCTGATGGTGCTTTATCAGCTTTATAATTTCATTTAATGTTTATATTTTAATAACGCTGCTTGAATCCCTGGTGCATTATATACTTGTCATAAACTGCATGCCAATCAAAAGTCATCCTATTCATATCTGTTTTAAAGTTTTTAATGTTGCTATTTAAACAGCCAAAGTACATTGTATTAGTTTTGGATTAAGTGGAGGAGGATTTGAACCTCTGTTAAGTTGTTATTTCTAGTGTAATAGGTCAAAGAGAGTGCCACATGAAAATCTAAGGTCCTTGCTATATCTACTTTGAACACTAACACTGACGGTTCTCTATAATATACTCTACATGCAGGTCACTCTGCATAGGAGTACTTTTGAGTCCACTTAACATTTTGCCATTTCATCCAGCCCTGAAGGGGGGGGAGTGTTGTGTGGACCCTCAAATACTTTCCTGAAATGCGTTGGATGTGCTTTGCTCTGCTTGTTGAGCAAAAAACATTGGACGCCTAAGGATTTTTCATTTGGTACACATTGAGAGCCTAAGTTAGTCCTTCCTGCCCTCTCCACAGCCAGTGAGTGTTGGAGGGGCAGAACAGAGAGGTGGTGACTGACAGTCACTGCTCTCTGCTTAGAATGAACCTGAAAACTGAGCAATGGGCAGGGTTTGATCGCTCAGTTCTCTGGGTAGAGCCGGAGGGGGACTGCTGCAGCTGGGATCAGTGCTGCAGCCATCTGAGTGAGTATGATTTTTTTTTTTGTTTGCCATTCCCATATTTTTCTTTTAAGAAATTTGAAGGCAAAGTCATCTGTCAGTTTTCTTTCTTATACTGTAAATAAATAAATAATGACTACGCTACAGAATATGCTGCGCACTTAACCTCAGTGGCCACTGAGGTCCAAAGACATAACTTGTACAACTGATAAAAATAACAGTATCCTAGGTGAACAATACAGTATGCATAACCTTACTAGTAAAATACCATGGTAAACAGTATTTTTAAAAGTTGTAGAATTCCCCAAAAAGTAATTATTTAAGTTTCCTAAAAGCCTGTTGTCTGTAATCATAAAATACTTTCAGGCTGAAGTAGTTCCTTTATAGCTAGCTCTTTAGTCTTCATGTTTAGAATCTAATTTCCATGGTATACTGGATGAAAGATGGGTTCATTTTGATAAACAACACAATTTTACATTTGAGAATACATCCATATAAGTCTGGGTCTCTGAAGGTCCAAGGCTTGGGAAATTATATTGAAAATCCAAAATAGCCTAATCAGATTTCTCCACTTGTAAATAAAGAAGTATTTGTGAGACTCTCGGCTAGGTCGAAAATTGCTCAGCCATAATTTAATTTAAATAGAAGCCTATCACTTTACCCCAAAATAAGCAAAAATAATATTGATTTTACAGCGCTCTAAGTCATTACAATTTGTCAGCTTTTATGTTGTAATTAAATTGCCTCGGGGAAGCCTAGTGTAGTTTTTCAATTTCAGAAGCTGGTAAAGGTAGTGTGTCTTGCCAACTTCCGTATCTAATTAGCTATAAATTGTTTTTTATAGCTAATCTGTTACTGCTTCTTCTTGAAAAAGAAAGATTGTTTGTTTATTAATCTCTTACTTTCCTTAAACAGAGTGCACTCAGATTTATTCAGGAAAATGGTGGCCTGCTTTTTTTGTGCTATGAGCTATAATTTATTGCATCTTCTTACTGCTACACAGTCTGCTATGTGTCTTCTTGAAATATTGTGTATTCTTCAAAAGGGAAATACATAGAAGAAAACAATATTAGGTACTTTATTGTTCTAGCACGCACCTGGAGACCACAACTACTCTGTTAGCTGTGCTTATGTAAATGAAAACAAAGCAAAAAAGACATCTCTCCGTGGTTCTTTTTGTGGGTTAAAACATTTCTAGTTTTTCCTTACCTGTTGAAAAGATTGAGAGTCTTCCAGGTTCCATTTGCCACCTGTAACAGGAAAACTAAGCACCTATAACAAATTAGATTACCTCCACTATATCTGATAAAAGTGAACACAGTGTTGAACCTATAGTAAGATTTTGGGATTTTCTTTATTGAAGAGTATCTTGGTGTTGTTTAGTCAATGTTTTGTTGTTTTTCAGTGTCAATGAACTTATATGTCACCTACGGATTTTTTCAAAAGGGAAAATGTTTTAAAGGTCAAATAATTTCTTACCAAAACGCAATTTTCTCATTTCAGTTAATGATATTTAAGGTTTAGTTGTCTTAAATATAAAAGGAGGTGTAATTACTAAGCCCATATTCATGCAAAAGATGTCCCCTTTTTATTTTTATTTCCCTTGTTTTTGATATGGTTCTTTTTGTGGATTCCAAAATTTTTAGTTTTTCCTTACCTGTTAAAAAAGACTGACAGGTGAGCAGGTTCTTTTTGCCACCAGTAACAGGAAAACTAAGCACCTATAACAAATGAAAAAACCTACATGGACACAATGTTGAATCTACAGTAAGATTTTGAGATTTTCTTCATTGAAGAGTATCTTGGATATGTTTAGTCAACGTTTTGTTCTTCAGTGTCAATCAACACATATGTCCCCTACAGATTTTTTTAAAAGGCAAAATGTTTTAGAGGTCAAATAATTTCTTACCAAAATGCAAATATCTAATTTCAGTTAATGATATTTAAGGTTTAGACTCCTTAAATATAAAATGAGGTGTAGTTACTAAGCCCATATTTACGTAAAAGATGTCCCCTTTTCATTTTTATTTCCCCTGTGTTTGATATGGAGTAAAAAATGTCTAGTTTTTCCTTGACAAAAAGACTGAGAGGTTAGAAGGTTCCTTTTGCCACCTGTAACAGGTAAACTAAACACAAATAACTAATAAGATTACCTCCACTATATCTGATAAAACACCTATGTGGGCATAATATTGAACCTACAGTAAGATTTTGGGATTTTCTTTATTGAAGAGTATCTTGGAGATGTTTAGTCAACGTTTTGTGACCTGGGGTCCCCAAGGGATTCTTTTAATTTGCAGGGATTTCCTCTCACTTTCTGTTTTGGCTAAGAGAAGGGAAATCTCCCCAAATAACATTGTTGTATTTTTCATTGGTGGAAGAAGGGTATTTATATACTTGGGTAATTTTTATACTATTTTCATTCAGTATTTGACATTTATAAAGATATTTTGTATTTACTTCATTGACCTTAGTTGTTTTTGATACACCATGTGTGTCCTGTGAAAGCAGCTTCCCTTTGACTGGTATTCCAATCACTGTAGCCTCAATTTTACAGAAGCACCAAAGATGTTAAAGTTGTTTTCTGAAGCAGCATAGTTCATCTGATTTTATTAGACCTGAAAACTTTAACATATATATGTAAAAGGAGTTGATTATTTCTTTTCAAACCAGCTTGCATTTTAATGTCACATAGGTAGATATTAAATCAAATAGACATAGTATTAACAGCCTCTAAATCCTCTTAGAGCAGTTGTTCAGGATATCTAGATAGGTACCAGAGTTAGACCCAACGCACTTCTTAATTAGCTCCCAGTAACAGACATTGTCAGATACACCCCCCATTGGAGTGGGAGAATAGGAAACTCACTTTCACTAAGTGAAAAAGGTATTTTGAGCCATTTCCAAGCAAAAATCAATCACAGTCCATAACTTACAAGGGGTAAGGGACTATAAAGAGACACAAATCTGTGAAACTTTAAGTTTACTTGGTTTTGTTACATGAGAACACCTTTTTTTAGTCACTCTTGAGAATATAAATGACCAAACTGTCCATCAGAACATGGGGCTTTGTTTTAATTATTTAAAATATTATCTGAAATAACCATTTCTTTTTTATTTTATTGGGACATATTCATTGCTTCTACATAAAATGCATAATTCCAGCTACTTCGGTTTAATTTTAGTGTTTAATTTTTATTGTTAACCATGAAAAAGGCAAGATAAGCTCTTCACAGGGCCATGGATTAAGAGTCCAATAAAACATATTTCTGGAAGAAATATTATACTTTTATTATTAATAATAATCAAGCTCAGGAGTGATCATCATCTTCACCGTTAAGGCTTTCTTAGGAGAAATTGTCTCATTCTAGAATTCATCTTTTTTATGGGCATATTTTCAGTATCTTATAGATTAAATCCCTTCCTGAACAGGCAAGTCATCCAATGTATTACTATATATCCTAACATGAGGCAAACTGCAATTATAGGATGGCAGCTGTAATGGGTGGAATTTCCGTTACAATGAGCAATTGGTTGCAGGCTTTATATTTCAGCATTACTGAAAAGCAAAAACACTTTGCCCTTTATTTAATACTAAAGTGCAAAAAACAATAGTGTGCAGTGGCCCATGACTACCAATCAAAAATCAGCGTTTAAAGTGTTACTAAACCCAGGACCCTGCATTCACTATCTCTGGTCTCCCACAGTACACAGAACATGGAAATGCATTTGTTTTAGTAAATACCTTTTATTATCAGCAGTTAGAGCAGTCTTGTGACTTCTGTCAGTGTCCAGCAGAGCACTAGTTAAAGCTTGTAGCAGGAGTTTTCATTATGCTCTAGATGGATGCAGGACCCCTGAACTCTGTCTGGATAGTGCTAATTGGCCCTGTGCTGATCACTTGCACTCTCCCATGAAAAAAAAACTCTCTCTACTAATACACAACAAACTGAGCATGTGCAGAGTGACTCCAAACCTCTGTTCTACCAGGAGATATTTAGGGGACAATGGAAAAGGGGGAGAAGGGGAGAATCAGAACATGGAAATGCAATTTTTTTAGTAAATATAAACTGATAAATACCTTTTCCCATCAGCAGTTAGAGCAGTCTTGTGACTTCTATCAGCGCCCAGCCGAGCACTGATTAAAGCTTGTAAGAGGAGTTTAGTTTTGCTCTAGGAGGATGCAGAACCCCTGACCTCTGTCTGGACAGTACTGATTGGCCCTGTGCTGATCACATGCACTCTACCAAGAAACAAAAAAAGCCTCTCTACCAGTACACACCAAACTGAGCATGTGCACATTGACTGCGCACGATATGTCTTAACAGGAAATAAGAGGGGGACACTGAAAGAAGGGGAGGATCAGAGAAGTCAGGATCAAATATCCTTTTTACACAATGTGGAGAATTAACCCTTTAGGTTCCACAGTGAGTATAACAAGTATGCTTTACTGCATATACAGACTGATTTTACTCTTGTGGGTTTAGTAACACTTTAACAGTTTAATGTTTCCAAACAAACAAAAGACTAATTCTAATTGGTTCTTACACGTTACTGTTGGTCGCACAATGCACAGTGCCCTTTGCTCTTAGTTTTTTGTCATTACTGATGCGTGCAGACCAGGGTAAGATCATTTCTGATACGCTTATGTAGTTGATTTGCTAAAGCCCCCCTGATTAGTTCCTGATGTCAAGGCAATGTCTGTGTACAAGTAAACTAATGTTGGGATCCCAGTGCAGGAAGGCTTGGTGTTTGGTGCAGAGGGTCCTGATGCAGGAGAGGTGAGCATGCAAACAATGAGTTTCCCTTACTTAAGGGTTATTATTACAGGAAGGGTTAGAGGTATACAGAGGGTTAGGGTGAGGGCGCTTTAGCATACGGCATTGCTCCTTGTGTCATAAACTACAAGCATGTAGTTTAATGTGGAATTCCAATATCTAACATCAGAATTTTGGAAAGTACTTCCTACTGCATACCTTTTATCCAAGTACTTCTATAACTTTTACTGATGGTACCTTCTAAATGCGTGTACATATCACTAAGAGATCCTTTATGTTTTGGAATAGTAAAAATATACCTGCTAATTTGCAGTTTGTATGATTTATTATCTTTTTTTGATATTGAAATTTTATTTTGCAAATTTACTCCTCTGAGTACATATACCACTTTTGAGAAATTATGGTTTACTACTAAAAAATACTTCCACTTAAAGTGGTGGTAGGCCTCTAACATGAAGAATAAAGAAAGCATCTCCCTCTATAATGTGTGCTTGTCTCGATCTAGAGCAAGTGTATTTTTTGTCTGCTGCCTCATTCCTCTGCTATATGCATGAGTCACTTCTGACAAGTTTTCCTGACACCAAGAGAAATAAGGTGACTGGGTATCTCCAGCACACAGTCTGTGATTGACAGCCTCAGCTCTGTTCCTGTGTGCTGTACTTTGGGGAAGTTTCCTTTCACTTTCTGTTGTGAGTTCATGAAAAATAACTATATTATATTCAAAACAAAAAAAAATTAGGTGTTGCCTTTAAATATATGATTGGTACTAACCTGGACTGTATTTGTCATTTGACTCTATCAAATAAGCCTGCACATCATTCTTTAATGTAAATAGCAATATTAGAATAAAACTTGCCTGTAAATATACTGTGTTGTTTCTCTGTGCTTATTAAAGATCAGTTCCACTTAAAGGTCAACTTCACCTTTATTTCCATTTGACATAGTTGTTGGAAAGTGGAAAGATGGTGTCACACTCTCCAGAGTTTTCACTGTGTAAAATAAATGTAGAAAGAATTAATAAATACAAGGCAGTGACATTTCATTATGGTCCTGAGGGAAAGAAAGAGACATTGACTTCTGATGAACATTTATTCAATGGTGTTTCAGTCCAGCAGTGCCCGTCCAAAACTGAAATATCCCTTTTGTGTGGCATCATTGTTTGTTGTGTTTTGCTGCAATGTGTTGATCATTTTGTTGCTGTATTACTTATGCTGCATTTCTATTTAATTCACAAGTCTATTTTCTTATTTTTGTAGGCAGCATCATCTGCTTTAAGCAGTTTAGGTCATGTCTACACAGCAATTGGTGACTACCCCAATGCACTGGCAAGCCACAAGCAGTGCGTTCTCCTGGCTAAACAATCCAAAGATGAACTGTCTGAAGCACGAGAGCTGGGAAACATGGGAGCAGTCTACATTGCAATGGGGGACTTTGAAAACGCAGTCCATTGTCATGAACAACATTTAAAGATTGCAAAGGACCTTGGCAACAAACGGGAAGAAGCCCGGGCATATAGTAACCTTGGCAGTGCCTATCACTATAGAAGAAACTTTGACAAAGCAATGTCGTACCATAATCATGTTTTGGAACTTGCACAAGAGTTATCAGAAAAGGCTATTGAGATGCGAGCCTACGCAGGCTTAGGCCACGCTGCACGCTGTATGCAAGACTTAGAGAGAGCTAAACAGTATCATGAACAGCAGCTAGGAATTGCAGAAAGTCTCAAAGACCGGGCGGCTGAGGGTAGAGCATCTTCAAATTTAGGTAAGATCTGTACATTCATTTATACTCCAACTGAATTTTAAATATAATGTCTTTGCATATCTGATTAATTTCTAAGTCATTATTCAGCGAATTCACTTACTGCATTGTCATAGTTACAGAAGTGTATACTGTATATAATGGTTACTGGTCACTTAACTACAGGAGCTGTGATGTCAAAATTTGTATAAAGGTAATTTTTGCGTGATAGAATTGAGTAATGAGGACTACAATATTGCAGGGGATCATACCAAAGAAAAGCAACAAGCTCAGAGTAGTTACAGAACCTAAAACTAGCATAATCCGTCTAGCAATACTAGGGTTGTTGGTTCGAATCACAACTATGACATTATCTGCCTGGAGTTTGCATGTTCTCTTTGTGCCTGTTTTGGTTTCCTCCAGGTAGTCTGGTTTCCTTCCACACTCCAAAGACATGCTGGCAGGTTAATTGGATCCTGTCTAATTTGCTCTAGTATGTGTATGTATGAATGTGAGTTAAAGGTCTTAGATTGTAAACTCCTTGAGGGCAGGGACTGATGTGAATGTACAATATATATGTAAAGCGCTACGTAAATTGACAGCGCTATATAAGTACTTGTAATAAATAAAATAAGTAATAATACAATGCTACATTATAAGTGTAGCATTTATATATCCACACATCTCATGTCATATGGGCCTAGGGCAAATCAAGTCCTCTGTCCATCCATCAATAAAAATGACTATAAATTGTTTGGTTACAATCAAGGGGATTTTACAAAAAAATAGATTGGTTTAGTACAGTGGGAGCTCCCACTGTACTAAACCATTCCCACAGTCCTTTGCAGACTGAAAATAAGCCACGCATTGTATTTAAAACAGATCTGTAGCCACCACAGTAAAGATATATTTGTATTTTTAATGCTGTATTTGAAATACAGGGCAAGGGGGAAATCTGTGACCACCCTGTTCAGAATCCCCTGTGAGAGAGGACTGTGTAACTGCCAACACACACCATCCCTTATCCTCAGCAACATTACATTTACACACCATTGCCAGTGTGTTTTCCTGAATCCTCCTTTGGACCAGTGTCTGTTTTGCCACCCTATAACCAAACACATTGGAAGGGTATTGGGAGTGCTATTCTTCCCCAAAGGGCAAGCCATTTTTTAAGGAGGACTCCACACCACGGGGCTTTCTTTCAGCAGAAAGCCCAGGAACACTGTAATCTTATTTTCTCACTCACTATACTGCATACCATTTAAGATAGAAGTGCTAAACACATCCGGCTCTTCACCAGCTTACCTGGTCTACCCTTGACGCCATACCATGTACACATGTAAAAAGCTTTCACTTCCATGACCTAATAGCCAGACTTACAGGACAATCTATGCTACAGAGCTCTCCACATTGAGAATGAGCCAGAAGGTGAGGGATACATAAAACACTAGTCCTCCCTCCATAGGGGCACCAATCCCACCACAGTCTCTCACATCCTTTACCAGCTGGCTGCCATTTTTTGTATAGAAGTGTCCCAACCCAAAATGTTTGTTAGTGTTGCTCACTCTGGTATGCTTAACCACAAAGGTTACTCTGTTACACTGATTTTGCAGGAGCTCAAAGCCTTTAGCCCCGAGGGTTCAATGGCTTTATCTCCCATTTTATACGCCCTTGTGATACACCAAGGTCACACTTTATTCTCTCGCTTAACATATTACATCTCAGAAAGTAACACAGACAACTCTTCCTTGGTTAAACTTTTTACTTGTAGACTTGATAAATTTACGTTAACATTTCACATCATTCTTCATCCCCATACGAACGCAATTGATAGTAGACTTTTGGCTGTGTGTTTTCCATAGAGGTCGATTGGCTGGGCTCCTGGAATAATGTACTGTCACTAGCAGTTTACAGAATAGGTGTATAGAGAACTCATGCGGCCGATACTTGAGTTGAAAGATTGTCCATAAACATTAGGGTCCACGACACAGTGAGCACTTCTTACTGCACTTCTCCCATATCAGACCCCCCCCCCCCAGATATATATATATATATATATATATCTACAAGGGACCAATTCTAAAACATAATTCCAACCAGTAAAAGGTGAAGCATGACATTTTCAAGATGGCTGCTGTTCAGCTTTTCTGGTCACACTAAAATAATAGTTTCCCAAGCTCATGGACAGCAATCTATAACTGCTAATCCCTATATTAAATATAAAAAGAAAAAGCATTGGGAGAGGAAACCAATGTGGCCAACATTTATTATGGTATACTAAGGAGCACTGTTTCAGCAGTTTAAAGCGAAACGTCATCCAAAAGGGGATGTTCTGCTTGCCTACCTCCTCCCTCCACTTTATGTTTTGGCACTTGTTTATTATTGGGTAGGGAGCTGGTACCTGGATTTTACAGGTATCCAATCCCATTTCTGGGATCACCAAGGTGATAGAAGTGGAGGTTTGGTCCCCCCCTTCCCCAACAGCCTTCTGGGAAACATCACAGGTCACAGAAAGCCGTGGGACCATTCACAAAGTTCAGCGCAATCATGTGCAGTGGGAATCTGGCTGTGAAGCCGCAAGCAGTCACAGTAGGCTTCCTAAAGTAAACATGTGAGTGCCTGGACCTGAAGTCAGCTGAAGAGCTGGCTCAGGTGATCCATAGACAGGTAAGTGTCATATTATTAAAAGTCAGCAGCTACAGTATTTGCAGCTGCTGACTTTTAATTTTTTTATTTTTAGGCTGCAGAACCGCTTTAAGGTCATCAAACAAAAAAAATTGTGATGGACACTAGGGGGTCGATAAGGCAAATAGGCTGCTCACTTTGAAAGGAACGTTGTACTTTACAATAAAATTTTCCTACAGTTTATTGAATGAGGTGCAGCTCTGCTGACTTCCATCATAAAATCATGTGCAAGCAAAAATCTTTTTTTTTCTTGCACGTGGTTGGATGTTCTCTGCAAAGTGGAACACATTTACAAGGTTCTAAAGCAAATTCCCATGCAAAGTGAAACTTTCCTTGCAAAGTGAACAACCTATTTGCCTTTAGAAAATCATCTCTTAATCCTCTTTTAATATGACTATAGTTGACATGCTTTCTTTTGACCATCTACTCTACTTATTAGGCTCACAATCTAGTGTTACTGTGGCTAGGCCAGCATGCATCACCTGCTTAAGACACACAGAACCTGATATGTAATGTCCTAGTACACTCTATGGTGCACGGCCACTGGCCATTATATTGCATTATATTGAGTTATGCATATTACTTGCTCCCAGTATTGTCTCTGCTCCGATAGGGCCAAAGCATTTTAAGAATGTTTTGCTGACTGTGTTAAATTCAAAGATTTCATTATAATATTTGCACAATTGGGTGCATTCAGAATAGGCTGCTAAGTTAAAGAAATCTCATCCTCGTCATCTATTTTTTATGCATGAGTTTAGCAAATATGTTACAAATGAGACGACTATTAAATTGGATTCAAGTGCGTTACTTATTATTTTGTTTTTCCACATGCTATTGATCAAATGGTTCACAGTGGTATTCCTGAAATGTAATAATAGACGTGTCTCAGAATATTAGTAGCACAGCGATTTTTATTAATAGCAGCCTTTGTTTTTCCGTTTTAGCTCTCTCAGCCCAAATTCCAAATCTAAAGGGAATTGCTGTGAAGTGTATGTGTGTGTCTGTGTGTATTTCTGTGTGTTCAATGCTTATTGTAAATTCTACAGTGTAATTACTTGCTTCAATGTTCTTCATTATTGTCTTTATTTTAATTGTTGCTGTGATGTTCTCTTTATAATATGCTCTTCTAAGTGCTTTACAGTATGTATTACACTATTTAAACATTTATAGGAAGGAGCAAAATTAAAAAGCATAATATTAATATTATTATTATACAGGATTTTTATAGCGACAACAGTTTGCATACCGCTTTACAAAATAGTTGTACAAAATAGTAATAGACCTGTTTATTGACTTTAGATGCCCATACAGCAAGATCTTCTTAGCTAACCTAAATTTGTGATTAGGGAATTGAGTTAGATACTCCAGAACTACAGTGAAGGAAATAAGTATTTGATCCCCTGTTGATTTTGAATGTTTGCCCACTCACAAAGAACTGATCAGTCTAAAAATCGAATGGTAGGTGTATTGTAACACTGAGAGACAGAATAGCAACAAAAAATTCAAAAGAAAGCCATGTATACAAATTATGCACTTATTTGCATGTTCATGAGGGAAATAAGTATTTGATCTCCTTCACAAAACATGACTTAGGACCTTAATGTGTTTCTTCTTGAGTCACTCCTTTCTTGCCTTGGCCATGTGTTTCCACAACCCAATATTTGACGGTGCATTGCCCCGTCCATCATCCGTTTGATGTGGTGCAGTTGTCCTGTCCCCTTAGCAGAAAAACACCCCCAAAGCAGAATGTTTCTACCACCATGTTTGACAGTTGGGATGGTGTTCTTGGGGTCATAGGCAGCAGTCCTCCTCCTCCAAACACTGCGAGTTGAGTTAATGCCAAAGAGCTCGATTTTGGTCTCATCTGACCACAACACTTTCAACCAGTCCTCCTCTGCATCATTCAGATGTTCAGTGGCAAACTTCAGATGGGCCTGGACATGTGCTTTCTTGAGTGTATTACCAATTGTTTTCTTGGTGACTGTGGTCCCAGCTGCCTGGAGATCATTGGCAAGATCCTCACGTGTAGTTCTGGGATGATTCTTCACTGTTCCCATGATCATTGACACTCCACGAGGTGAGATCTTGCATGGTGCACCAGACCTAGGGAGACTGACAGTTGTTTTGTGTTTCTTCCATTTGCGAATGATTGCACCAACTGTTGTCACCTTCTCACCAAGCTGCTTGGCGATAGTTTGGTAGCCCAGTCCAGCCTTGTGTAGGTCTACAATCTTGTCCATAACATCCTTGGACAGCTCTTTGGTCTTTGCCATGGTGGAGAGTTTAGAATCTGATTGTTTGATTGCTCCTGCGGACAGGTGTCTTTTATACAGGTAACACAATGAGATTAGCAGCACTCCCCTTAAGAGACTGCTTCTAATCTCAGTTTGTTACTTGTATGAAAGAGACCTAGAAGCCAGAAATCCTGCTGAATGATAGAGGATCAAATACTTATTTCCCTCATGAACATGCAAATCAGTGCATAATTTGTTAGACATGCATTTTTTTTTTATTTTTTGTTGCTATTCTGTCTTCAGTGTTACAATACACCTACCATTCAATTTTTAGACTGATAATTTTTTTGTGAGTGGGCAAACATTCAAAATTAGCAGGGGATCAAATACTTATTTCTTTCACTGTATGTACAAATAGGAGGACATTTTCACTTCTGTATAACTAAGAGCCAAGTTCTTGTACCATTAAATGAGTGGACTAAGTGTTGTAGCAGTAGCTTGAGGAGATTAATCTTCCTCTCTGAACAGTCCAAACAAAGTCCTTTCACTATAGACTGAGCTGTTCAGGACACTTTGTCCACTTTATAAACACAGCTGACTCTCTAAAACCAGAGGGGTGGCAACAGCACACAGTCTCTAGGATCTCTCACTATTGTCTGTACTCACAAATGTCTTCAGACATTTGACTGCTTCCTTCCAATGCCTTCCAGACACTTTCTTCTTATGATACCTGATCAGATCCACAGACGACAGGTCCCTCAATCACCTCCAGCAACGTCTAGCAAAACCCACCCCCCAACTTGTGCAGCTGAGATCTCCAAAATAAGCAAACACATGACAAGTGGCCTGGGGGGGGGGGGGGGCTGTGGTCTCCTCCTCAGGGATAATTCTGTTCCAGGTCTGAAACTATTTATACAGTTTCCCAGCACCCATCTGTGCAATCTTCCCACAGGGATTGGCTAAGACAGTATAAATATCCACGCTGCCTATTTGCCTTACTCCACACCTATGTCCCAGAACCATCCAGTGAGTTCTAGAAGGCAGAAGGCGTAATCAAACCTGCAGCCTGTGAAACACAGAACAGACCTATACAATCACCAACAGCCGAACTGATTACAGCAAGCCAAACTAAATTTGCCTAAGAACAAGAATGCAGCTCCACTGGATACAGTGAGCCAGAACTACATTTACCTAATCCTAGCACATATGTAGGAGGGGGCTTCATGGGTGGACTGGACAGTTTTGCTTTGTATATTTCTAGTGTGTGCTCGAAACAACAGAAGAGGTTTTGCAATGAATACATGTGGCTATCGCATTACCTGAACTTTTGCCTGTTATGAGAATATTCTGTTAAATGCTGAGAATAATACATATTCACTAAGGAAATGGAAAGTGTGTTAACCCCTGGCACATACTCCAACAGGGAAGGAACAAACAAAAGAAAGGTCTGCATCTATCAAACATGCCTGAAAGGGAAAGTATAATTGTTTTCATTGAGCACATATTTTTAAAGCAAATGGATTGTGGATTTGACTATCCTCTTTATAAACTTTCTCTTACTGTACGTGTTTATTGTATTGTAATAAATATAGAGATCTGTTGATTAGCCACTAGAGGTAGCTCTCAGTGCAATTACTCTAAAGATTTAAACACAAAAAAATTTAAACTGAACTCCAGCAAAAGCAGTGTCTAAATGTATTTAGTCAAAACATGAAGCAGCACCAAACCCAACCAAATTTTGAGCAAAAATAAAAATACATATAAAAACAAATATAGGCAGCTGCCTCTTTAAGTGAAACAACACTTTACATGAATGTGCAATTGATAAAAGTAGGCGCTCACCAAAATAGTGCAATTGTGATAATCATACAAAATAGATATCAATCAACATAACATAAATATTAAATACTGTGTCACGTTTTTTGTGACATGTTATTTTATATTTATGTTATGTTGATTCAAATCTATTTTGTATGATTATCACGATTGCACTATTTTGGTGAGCGCCTACTTTTATCAATTGCACATTCGTCTAAATGTATTTGCCATTTGTATTCTTCCTTGAATCGTGTTGTTCTTTGTGTATTTCTTCCAGATCTGTGATGTAAGTGTGAAATTGTTCCTTGCTGCAGGGGCTTAAAGTGTTACTAAAATCAGTCTGTATATGCAGTAAAGCATGCATAGAACATGCCTATAAATGTCCATGCACATGAACCCTAACAGCAAAGGCACTGAAACCTTAGGTTTCTCTATGAGAGCAGATCTTACCAGCTCTAAAGATCTAAACATCCAGCAGGTATTTCTAAGCTGTTAGAAATTCCCTGAAACCCAACTTAAAGTGTTACTAAACCCACAACAGTAAAATCAGTCTGTGTAGGCAGTAAAGCATGCTTGTTATACTCACTGTGGAACCTAAGGGGTTAATCCTCTGTATTGAGTAAAAGGCTATTTGATCCTTTCTTCTCTGCCCCTCCTCTTGTTGAAATGACCACCTGATACAGTCTGAATCCGTGGTCGCATGCACATGCTCATTTTGGTGTGTATCTCTAGAGAGGTTTTTTTTTCTTGGGAGGGTGCATGTGATCAGCACAGGACTAACCAGCATTGTCCAGACAGAGGGTCAGGGGTTTCACATCCTCCTAGAGCAGAAAGAAAACTCCTCCTATAAGCTTTAACCAGTGATCTGCTGAAGTCACAAGATTGCTCTAACTGCTGATGAGAAAAGGTATTTAGCAGTTTATATTTACTAAAATAATTGCATTTCCATGTTGTGTGTAATGTGGGAGACCAGATATATTGAATGCAGGGTCCTGGGTTTAGTAATACTTTAATGAAGACCAATCAATGCTGCTCTCTCTCCTTGTACGGGGTGACTGGTCTTGTCGCCGCCCTCCTCCTGTAGTTTTCTGTATGCAGCCTGCAGTGGGTGGGGCATGATGAGTCCCTCCCACAGTTCTGCTCTCTGCACAGGCTATATACAGCACAGTGATATTATTGCTACATTTACAAAGTAATGTCTGGGTTTCCAAAAGCATTTGGTGCACACAAAGTGGATTTGTTATCTAAGTGGCTCTTGAGAAATATATCTGATTGAAACTATGTTCACGTTTAAGTTTTGGATAGACTGGTTAATAGTTAAAAAGTCAGGATTGTATTGCTTTCTGTGTCTCATTGGGGAATTTTCCCTTCACTTCCTGTCCTGGACATTCAATAACAGGATAGGACAGAAGTTTTCATTTTCAGTTTCTATAACTAATAATATTGATCTATTGCTCCATATTGTCAGCAAGCAATAGATACCTATTGCAGTTATCTGCAAGGGAAGGCCAGGCAGAGCTGGATCAGTTTTAAAGGGTTTAAGTATGAATTCTGCATTCATATTCCCTGCATACATTCTATCGTAAATTGCTGTGTAAATATCTTTTTTCAAAGGTTTTCTAAGCGGTCATGTGACTGCAAAGCTACAGCTCCTTATTGTAATTGTGTAGCTGGAGTGTGAGCTCTCTCCTGCCGACATAGCCTAGAGTTATGGACGCCGGTGGGTGATGTCACTGCTGTAGGTGATTCAGCCCCACTGTCAGCCCTGCACATTTACATAGAGAAGACAGAGGATTTATAGGAAAATGTATGCAAAACAATGGGGAGGCAACATTTAATGTTGGTTTATTTGTAAGTCTTTCTTTCTACTTTAACTTCAAAGAAATGCAGACATTGCTTATTGTTAAACCAGTGCTAAAACATTTTAAAACGCATGGACATCAAACTCTCATTTAAAGCAGAACTAAACCATCTCATCCTTCACAGCTTAGCCTTTGTTCGATCTGCAGTTGCCTAGGCACTGCACGTGTAATCAGTTATGACATCAGCCATTTGATAGCTTGACAGTTTGGTTGGGAGCTCAGGCAACTGTGATCTTTATCAGTCATAACACGCCTTTAACCATTTCCCGACAGCCGTATAGCAGAACTACTGCTATAGGGCGGCAGGGCTGTGCAAAATCACGTATACATACGTGCGTTTGTATTTCCAGGTAGGGGGAGCATGCACCGCCCTACTTGTGCCGCCATTGGCGGCCACAGCTGTCGATCACTGGGTCCTGGCTGGAAATTCCCTGCCGGTACCTGGCGATCACCGAGGTACAGTGACAGGGGAGAGGTCTGTATGTAAACAATACAGATCTCTCCCCTGTTAGGACCGGTGCAGAGCAATACAAAGCAGCATGCTTACACAGTAAAACACACACAGCACACACAGTAAAACAGCATACAGTTAACCCTTTGATTGCCCCAGATGTTAACCCCTTCCTGCTCAGTGTCATTAGTACAGTGTCAGAGCTTTTTATTAGCACTGATCACTGTATTAGTATCACTGGGAATGACAGTGGCAGTTAGTCAGTTCCCCCCAGTGTCAGAATGCCCGCTGCAGTCCCGCTATAAGTCGCTGATCGACGCCATTACTAGTATATAAAAAAAAATTCCAGTATATAGCAGTCCCGCTATAAGTCGCTGATCGACGCCATTACTAGTATATAAAAAAAATTCCAGTATATATACTGCTATGTGTAGACACTAGAACTTTCACGTAAACCAATTAATTTACATGTATTGGGATTTTTTTTAGAAAAGACATGTCACAGAATACATTTTGGCCTAAATTTACGACGAAATTTGATTTTTTTTTAAATTTTTTACTGTATGTTTTATAGCAAAAAATCAAAAATACTGTTTTTTTTTTCAAAATTGTCGGCCTTTATTTGTTTATCACGCAAAAAATAAAAACCGCACAAGTGATCAAATACCAACAAAAGAAAGCTCTATTTGTGGGGAAAAAAAGGGACATATATTTCATTAGGGTACAACGTTGCATGACCGTACAATTGTCAGTTAAAGTAATGCAGCGCCGTATTGCAAAAAATGGCCTGGTCAGGAAGGCGGGTAAATCCTCTGGAGGGCAAGTAACTATTTTGGGAAACAGTTATATCTGTGGTTGGAGTTCCACTTTCAGTGAGGGAAATATCATTTGAGAATTTCAGCAATCATAAACCTGTAAAAATGTTGCCATACTCCAGGATAAGCAGATTTTTTCTGAATACAAGAGGCTTGTGTATTCTTATTTGAATCTGGGTGTGCTCTTTGATCTTTTTTCTAGATCTTTATACTAATCCAACATAAATCCTTGCCTCTGTGCAGGCTTCCTGCAATAAAGACCAGTCACTGGTCACTCTCTCTTTGTGCAGGGTGACTGGTCTTGTATCCACCCCCTCCTGAAGGTCCCTAGGTCCCTCCCAATGCTTTGCTGTGTGCACAGACTTTGTACAGTGCAGTGATGATATCACTACTACTTTTAGTAGGTAATAACTGAATTTCAAAAGGCATTGGTGCACTCAAATTAGATTTTTATCATTTGTGGTTACTGTGGTTACTGAGGAGGACATATTGACAAGAAAATACTTTTTTTTTTTCTTTTGTTTTCACCAGCATGTCTCCTTATGGGTGGCCTACCTAGACTCTTAAGGGTCTGTATAGCAGTGTTTTCACACAAGATTCATTAATTGTATAGAATCTTATGTGATAATGAGTGAATCTTGAGTAAAAGTTGGCTCAGCTCATTGACAAATAGAAATACTTGTATTAATATTAATGACAGAAACTGTATTAGGAATTTCTTAATATAACTGGATAGCTCTGATATTGCTCACAGAGGATTTATCTATAAATATACATGTCTATAAATATATTACGTCAGCCCAGGGATGCCAGTCCCAAGATGCTAAATTGAAACTGAAAAAATAGAAATGGATTAAAGCTGTCTTAACCCCTTTAAAGGATTTATGGTTAGAGTACCTTGTGGTTGATTTACTAAAGGTAAATAGGCTGCTCACTTTGCAAGGGAATTTTCCCTTAGCATAGTGAATGTGGTGAAAATGAACATTGTGAAAAATAACCAATTATGATGGAAGTCAGCAAAGCTTAATTCACTAAGCTAAGAGAAAAATCCCTTGCAAAGTGAGCAGCCTATTTACCTTTAGTAAATCAAACCCATTGAATCTGTAAAATATTTTGATAGTTTACGTGTTACACAAAAACATAGCAAAATGAACCACCTCCTAAGTAATTGGAAGATTCTCCTAGATTTAAACTACAAGTGGTTTTATTGATTGCTATGCAAATGCCTACATTATTCAATTCACTTAGGCGTTCAAGCATCACAAAATAGGAATAATTAACAGAGGCATTTCATTTTCTAGTTAGTGACCCCGAGAGCACCTTGGCTGTTTTCAGCTGACAGAGTGTGGTGGAAGAGGATATTACTCTGTGTATTACTGTTTTGTGTCTTCACTAGATCAATGTCACTTATCTACACTCACTAACAGAGCACACTTTTCTTGTACAAGCCTATAGATGCACCCTTCAAAAATCCTACAAAATCTGCAAGACTAATGCAGTTAATTAAAAAAAATCCAAATCAGTTTGCCTGTCATTTCACACAGAATTAGTATGTCTTGATTAGATGAATTGCAAATCTATGCAGTTCTCTAAAAATTCTCTGTTAAATAGAGGTCAGAGAGGAACTAAATTGTTCTCAACCACTGTGCGTAAAAATGACCCCATTGTTAACAGCAGACACGTTAATATTGGTGGCCATTAATATGGCCTCAAGGTGACAACCAGGGCAAAGTCATGCTTTTCAATACATTTTCATTGTTACAAATATTCATATACAGGCATACCTCGGTTTACGAATTTAATGCGCTCTCCGGGACATTTCGTATTGCGAAAAATTTGTAACACAGTTTCCCATAGGAATGCATTGAAAACCAATTAATCCGTTCCGGAGGTTAGAAAAAAGTAAAAAAAAAGTCCTTTATCTGTTCAAAAGTCTTTATAAAGTGCACTCTAAAGACATAAATACTGTACAGGGACATGATTAAAAATTTCCAGAATGGCTCCAAAACTCGATGCAAAAACCACTCCAACACCTTCACACTCGATGCCACATGCTACACACAGACTTCAGCATGCACGGGTTCAGCGCTATAAACCTCCCAGGCGCAATTCATCCTGGGGAAGCTTGCTTTGCATTGGAAAAAAAAATTGTAAATGCACTGAAAACCAATTAATCTGTTCCGGAGGTCAGAAAAAAGTCGAAAAAGTCTTATCTGTTCAAAACTCTTTATAAAGTGCACTTTAAAGGAACAGGGCCGGCGCTATAAACCTCCCAGGCGCAATACATTCTGGGGAAACTTGCTTTGTATTGCAAAACAAATTCATAAACCAAGGCATTATTATTAGCAATGGATTTTCATTCGTAAACCAAAAATATGTTAACCGAGGTGTTCCTAAACCGAGGTACACCTGTATGTGTTTCTGTTATGTATTCCTTTTGGTTATTTCCAAAGGTATCAGAACATTTTCTTCATTTAGTGCTGTTTTGAATCTCTTTTCTTTAAAATGCATAGAAGAACGTACCTGCTTGAGATTATGAACAGTGGCATTGCAATTTCTATTTTGTTATAAAAATGCAACATGTTGTACCATTCATCTGCATTTTTTAGAACTTTGTAGCCAATGGTAAACAAGTAAAATGTAGAGTCAGTGTTCATTCCATTGCACGTTCTCTTCAATGACCAGTGGAAAAACTACTTGAAAGTGGACTAATGAGAGAACAAAAATGGTGGCATCTTTAAAAGAGGGATTAAAAACTGATTGAAGTAGGATTACTGTTTGTACACCTAATGTGTTGCATTAATCAAACAGATGAATATGTCATGGAATCAAAAGTGTACACAATGTGTGATAAATACATCATACATCCAAAAAAAGTACTCCAAAATCCCCACGTGGGAATGTTTACATGAATATAATTGTTTCCAAAAAAGAGTCCAAAAGATAACACCGTGAGTCCCACACCAAAAAGACATTGCTGGAGGCTTACTGGAAGTATATGACTCTCAAGTTATAGAGAAGTCATATGACGCATGGCACAATCACAACTACTAATCGGCAGGCTCAAGCTTCCATCTATGGATTAATGGCTAGGAAGATAGAGGGATACATCAATATGAATATTTGTCTCCGGTCAACATTTGATATGTATATACATGTTAAAAAGAGAAGGGAGGCTGGACGCTCCACATAGTGTAAAATCCAACAAACCTTTTTATTAAAATAAAAAAATGTACTTACAAATATGAAAATATTACAGTGCTGTATACTGAACCCTCACAAACAGCTAAAACACACTTCTGGGGACACTTGTGAAACTGTGATAACATCAAGGCACGGAGCTCTGCTGTTCGTATGTTGTCAGAGTTGGCATCTTCCATGAGGGGGGATTACGACAGCAGTAATACAATCTCATATTTCTGTTAGCCTTCAAGTAGTAAATCAGACTAAAGGCAAAGTAGGGGAGGGATATAGCCCCTCTCATTTGTTTTTTTGGGGGGGATTTATGTCCTGTTGAAGCAATTTCCCTTCACTTCCTGTGTCATAGCCAAAACAGGAAGTTAGAGGACGTTTCTCTAAAGTGAGTGAGTCTGTGGTTATCTCTATTGTCCCCATTAGAACATTACTCCTCTATTCCTGTTCTGGTGAAAACCCAGAAAAATGTGGAATTTTCTTTCATTTTCACGCTTGGCAATCACAGTTGCCAGGACAAATAGAAATGAATCACTCCATATAACCATATTATCCTCTTGCAGTTCCAGAGCTCAGATTGGGAAAGGAAGGGAAAGAACAAAGAACTAAGCAGCTGTAAGGAGAGCTCGTTAGTATGCTTCTCCTTTCACTGTCCAGCCACAGGCAGGGGAATACACATGCCTTTAAAAGAACTTGCCTCCTCAAAATGTGCCTTTGGACCCTGCAGAAGTCTGTTTGCAAATACTTCCTGAATGTCAAATTTGAATAGAGTTGGATATGACCCCTTGTAAGAATGATAAAGATGTCCCATTCTTCTTCCATGGATGAATGTGACATTGGTACAGGTTTTTCCTCCTTGGAAAAAAAATGGACCCATTTAATGCTTAAGTGTGGGCACAGGTAAGTAGACTAGCATCCATCTATACCTGCCCGCCTCTGGTCAAGTCAGTTAAAGTGCACCAGAGGGCAAACTTTTTCTGCTGTCAGTCTGATGGACCTGAATGGACCTGGAGATGGGCCAGTATAAGCAGATGCAAGTCCTCTAACCATAGAGATGTACTTCTATCCATTTTGATCCATGTAGAAATAAAAAAAGATTAACAAATGGACAAACGAACGACCAGTGTGAAAGGGCCCTTATAGTTCTTGAAATGACTATTTTTGCACCAAACAAATTCTTTATAGCCTTGTTTATGTCCTTCTAGCACAACTTGATCATTTCATGCTCGTGGAAATGAAACTTCATAGTTATGAAAATAGAAAAGAATGACCCTATATGCTAAGGACCCATGGTTATCAATATTTACAGCAAATGTTATCTGGCCCTGTGACTTACTGTATGTCTTCAAAGTAAAATTCAGTGGAAACAGCAGCATTGTTAATTTTTTAAGCAGATTTGTTGGAATGGTACTTAAAATGGAATCTCTGGTGAATTGTAGAATTGGAGATGAACAAATAAAAACAGAACGCAGCTGTTGGTGTGATCTAAGGGGGATATGATATTGCTCTGTGAATCTGAAAGCTGAATGTAACAAACTAGATGCGTGTTGCAAGTTCTCAGACCTGTACAACAGGGAAATCTGGATTTCTACCAGAAGCCACGTGCTGTCATCATTGGGAGAGCAGATGGCTTCAGAGATTCTGGCATGTAGAATACTGTTCTACCTTGTTTGATAGCTTTAGGGGGATTTGGAAAATTGCTAATAATGGGCTTTATCTGGAGTCTCTGGTATACATTTAATTGGTCTGTATTGTAATTATGTTTCTTCATATCAAATGATTGTATTACATACACGTGACACAAAACAATTAAGATATTAAAAACATATTTTTTCACTTTTATTTCTCAAAGTATAACAAAAAGAAACAAGAACCAGTCCTAGTGATGTAATTAGGATTAGAATTTAGCATGTAATACTTTTGGTGCCAGTTAGGAAAGTGTTTGTAAGGATTAGTTGGTGATTTTAGGGGTTAAAGTATATGTAAACCTGATTTTGTAAAGCAACCCATTCAATTTAAAATAAGAATGAAAGGCAAAACATTTATTTATACATATAAAAAAAATTACAAATACCCTTTTTCCATTTTTAATATGTGATCACATGCCCTCTGTTCTCAGCTGCGTAAGAGCTGGGGGGAGGGAACAACAACACACTGAACTTACCAGTAAAAGGCTGTCTGTGTGTGTGTGTGGGGTGGGGGGGTCAGGACAAGTCTGATCATTGGAGCAGAGTAGGCTGAGTTCCCAGCACAGCTAGAGAACTGACCACGCTGTGCTCTCCTGCTTAGTGTGATCAGTTTTTAATAGGAAAGCAGAGGGACAGGCAGGAACACCTCCCGGCCATTTAAGAGGTTTCAGAAACTGGGAGGTGGGGCAGGGTTTTATGGTCATGTGACAGCAGTGATTCGCTGTCACAGTGGTCACATGTTCGGAAAAGGTCCCGATCGCTGTTGATGATAGTTTTAATGTGAGTGGGCATTTTTATTTGATTTAAATCAAATATTTATCATCACCTACTACACAATGGAAGAGTTTTTTTCTCTCACCCTGTGGGGTGTGAGATATTTTTAACAGAAAACCTTCCTGTGAAGCCTGTTTTTCATTTGGAGAGCAACTACAGGTCCCAGAATCACCTGCCACAGTTGGAGTAGGATCCTGGGAGATCCTGAAAGTGAAGTGGCCCGTTGGGGTGCAGAAGGGAAGTGAGGAGGCAGTCTAGCCATTTGAGGATCTGAGTGTGCTGACACATTCACAGCTACCTTTACCACATTTTGTTGCATGGTGTTTGAAGCACAAGTTTATGGACATTGTTTTGGATTTATGTTGTGTTTGATCACGTTTGTTCACTTCATCACTTAATACCCTATTTAGGGGTTCTTCTGATTTATCATTTAGTTGTCACATGGTTTTTAGTTGTTGCATTAATCACTGTATATAGAGCACCAAGTTGGTACATTATTCACTGCATATTAGAGCACCAATGTTTGGTCACGTGATTTATTTACCATTTTTTGTGGCACGTTTTATATCATATTTGGTTATTTATTGGCTGGGGGGTTTGGGGGGTTATCAGAGCGCTGCACTATAGTTGTTTGTATTGTTGATCACTGTTAAGGTATCAGTTTGAGTGTCAGCCGCTGTATGTTGTAGGTTACTTCCATAAGCGCAAGAGAATTTTTTATCATTGTTGTGTATAATACACACTAAATTGAGCATGTGCAGAATGGCTACAGTTCAGTCTGTCTTATCAGGAGATAAGACATGGGCATTTAAACAAGAGGAGGAGCAGAGAAGTGAGAATCAAATGGCCTTTTTACACAATGCAGAGGATTAACCCCTTAGGATCCACAGTGAGTATAACAAGCGTGCTTTACTTCATATACAGACTGATTTTACTGTTGTGGGCTTAGTAACACTTTAACTGTTAGGTAGTGAGCTAATCTTCAGGTCAGGGTAGTGTTAACTGTCAGGGTGAGGTGAAAGTTTTGGGGGAGGTCAGTTGGATAGCTGTACACAATTTAATTTACATCTATCCTGTTTTTTGTCCTCTTTCTGCTCTGTTCATGTAGGGAAGAATTTATAGGCAAGTAGAAAGGGGGTATTGAAAACTGGAGCAAAGAGTGGTGGAGCAACCAGTCAAATGACTTATTTCTGATGGCAGTTGATAAATTATTAAGGACAGCAGCTACTCTCCTGCTTTGTCACTGCTGTTGTTTTCATAAAGCACCCCCATGGGCTCTACTTGTCAGATCCAGGTCTTCCACCACTGTGGTATATCTACAGCATACTGACAGACAGAAAAGTGTAAACACTTATGAAAGATGATTACTGGATTGTTAGTGCAGTTCTAACCACACTTCATTCAAAATTAAAACATTATTGGATGTAGTTTTTCATAACAATGCTTTCTAATTTTAATATAAAGCTAGCAGTCAATGGACAGTTTGGGAAGGGTTCTCATAACTAAAGCTAGTACGTTTCCTAGTATTAGCAGAGGTTTACTAAATGGCTAAAAACAGAGGATTTATATTGGTTTGGAATAAAGCAACAGTGAACATCTGCATGTGGATCGGTGCAGCATGGTACGGTGACAGTAACTACAATGGGGGTGATTTACTAAAAGCGAATAGTCTGTGCACTGCAAGTGCAGTTGCTCTAGATCTGAGGGGAAACTCTAAAACGAGGGGAAGTTTTGATGATTTCTATCGTGCAATCACATGCAAGCATAAATGCTGTTTTTATTTATTTTCCTTGCATGTGTTTGGGTATTCTTTGCAAAGTGAAGCTTTACCTCATTTACTAAGCTCTGGAGCATGTGCACTTGCAGCGCACAGACTATTTGCCTGTAGTAAATCAACCCCAGTTAGACCGGTTGCAAAACTTGTATTAAAGGAACAGCCCAAAGATAGAAACAGTCCAGTGGGAGGGACCCTGTCTGGGAACACGCACAGTTCTGTCAAACTTGTAGATTGGAGAGGTTCTGATGCACCGACGGCATCTGTCTCAAAGCCTGAGCCCAATGGGGAGGATTCCGTGGCAGAATGGTGTGTCCATAGCTTGTCCCTACTTGTCCAGAAACTTTCCCTACCATTATTCACTCTCCATGACAAATGGGTACACTGTCCCAGTGCTATCCACTCGCCAAAAAGCGCACCAAAGCCTGAGGACAGGTACTTAAAAAGGCTCTGCTGACCCAAGATGGCCACTGGGGTCACCTGGATTCAGTGTAGCCAACTAAAATACTGCCCAGGGGACCAGGGACACCATAGAGAAACCAGGTTCCTCTTGACTCTCTCTCCCGCTGCAGTACCACTCTGAGTGAGCACCACCCACAGTGGAAAACAGAGACTGCACCTGCTTACATGCAGATCAACAGATCTGATCCCATGGAGTAACATTTCAAAAGTTTACTGCTAAACCCATGGTGCCCAACCTGCAGCTCATTGGCTCTTATTGTGCAGTCCTTGGGACTCCTGAAGATATTTGTTTGTGTTTTCCTTACCTAGGTGATTACTCAGGCCAGTGAAGGAATTCTTTTCTTTCAATTGGCTTCCAGTGAAAAAAGAGTTTATTTCTGTCAAACTGTCCCACCTTTTTGTGTTGTCTATCCTTTAAACATCCCTTGGTCAAAAGGGTTATATGATTATTGAAAGGGAGTTTGGTATCAAGCCTTACTTCCTGGCAACAAGAGATGTGGGGCCGGTCATTTGTGTCATTGAATCTATTTAATGGAAATGTTCATTGATACATCATACAAAAATGAAAGTATAATCATCAATTGTGACGCTTAAGTAGTATAGTTCCCAAATACCCCCAGTTATGAATAGATTGGAACAAACTATTTACAGTGGTTGTACTTGGACCGTCAATTCTGTCAAACCAATTATTATTTTTGGTTGATGTTTTTAACATAGGGATATGTGAAAATTTGGTGAGCTAGGTGACCCCCCTTTCTTTAATAAAAGAAAATTAGTAGATGAACAAAAGGTGGGGTAGCATTAGACCTGTATGATGTGGTACAGGTTGAACTGTACACTTAAAATTTAAATCTTAAACCCAAAACAAATATGTGCTATATTGACACTAACCAGTCCTTAGATGTGGTAAATATACTCATTTTCAGTTTTTCCCTTTAATTGTCACCTGGTCATCCTGCCAGTAAAACATTTCCAAAGGTGACAATGCTCACTTACCATACTGTATTGCCATAACATAGGGTGAAGGTGATCTGTAGTCCAAAGAGGGAACTAGGCAAGGCTAACATCACTGAGGTTTCAGTTCAGCACAGGCACAGTGCACAGTTTTGAGCTCAAGCTCACTGGATTTCTGGCAGGATTACAGTAACACCTCCAGTGGTATATTTATCAGAGCAAATAAGAGAAGTTGATTGTCAGGTTGTACATATGCTGTGATAACTAACCTTATTTTGGCCTAATTATCCCCAAGTGGAGGGAACGGTTGACCGCTCCTTTGTTACTATAAAAATGATTACAACAGTGAGAATATATTGAAGAGTAAATATCATGAGGCTTAACCAGTCAGTGGCACCTGAGCACTGAAACATTAGGAAACCTTCTAAGATTTATATGACATATTTCTCCGTAATGTTTCTTATAAATGGTTACCCTATTTCAAATTAAACCTTCCAGCTGTAGTTTTACTGCATATTGCCTGAAGGAAGCTGTACAATCAAAACATAAAACAACCACTTTTAATGCAGTAGAGTAATATCAGTTTTTTTCTCAAAAGGATCAGTGTCTCCATAGCCTCTTTATAACAATTAGTGGTTTAATTTTTTCTAGCTTTTCAGCTGACACAAAGACTGACCAGAGACTGGCAGATGAATCGTATAGAAGGACATCCAGAGTGAAATCTGTCATTGAATGCAGCAGTACCCATTGCACTTTATCAGTGCATGTGGTAGTACACACGCGGTGTAGTAATTAATTTCCTCTTCTCTGTGAAGAGTCATTCTTATTGCTCATAGATTTTTTTCACAAGGTAAAAATCTTTTTATGTGATAATGAGTAAGTCTATCTGAACTGCTCATAAGTACCTCCTTGAGTAGCCCTCCATGGCCTGATAACAGAGCAGATCACACTGTAGGACTGATGGGGGGCATTGGTGTTTTATTTGTAGACAAACTAAAGGCTCATTCTTGGATGTGGTGCCCTGCTTCAGACCGCTCTTCAGAGGGCATGTGACAGGTGATAATTAGGTGATATATAGCCCTCTCACTGCCTATTTAAACCTCTTACACCCTGCAAAATGCCACAACTGTGTGCATGGCAAAGCTGCCTTTGCAGGGGAGCAGATGGAGGCACTAATATCACAGCTCAGCCATGCATTTTTACGGCCTTCCCCACCCCAACCACATGTGTAAGTGAGGCCTAAGGCTGCCAATATACGAGGCCTAAGACTGGCCCACGTGCCTTCGAACACAGCGGATGACAAATGAGTATACTGGGCCACTGCTGGTACTATATGATCGCTGTGACCAATCACAGCAGATCACATGGCAATTGTACACAATAAATGGATTCCATTTATTGTATACTATTGTGTTGATCTCTGTGATTAGTCACAGTGATCACATGGTACAGACAGGGCCAATCACAGCCCATCTGTACCATGTGATTCGCTGTGGCCAATCACAGCTAATCACAATAGTACACACTGAACAAATGATGTCTCCTAGATTGTAAGCTCGAAAGAGCAGGGCCCTCGAACCCCTCGTGTATTGTCTTGTTACTGTATTGTCTCATGTTCTGTCCCCCACTATAATTTACAGCGCTGAGCAAACCTTTCTGGCGCTATATAAATACTGTATAATAATATTATAATAATAATGTCATTCAGAAAAATGGCTAAGCAATCATAGCATGTTAAAAAAAATCCTGATTATTATTATTATTATTATTATTCAGTATTTATAAAGCGCCAATAGTTCGCTCAGCGCTGTACATTACAAAGGGGGACAGAACATGTGACAGAACAATACCAATACAATGCAAAACATGAGGGGATCGAGGGCCCTGCTCTTTCAAGCTTACAATCTAGGAGGGAGGGGATGGTGGCACAGGAGGAGATAGCTGTGGGGGATGGAGTGGTAGGAAGAGTGGAGGAGGTCGGCAAGTTAGCAGGGGGCGGGGTAGGCTTCCCTGAAGAGATGGGTTTTCAGGGTGCGCCTAAAGGAGAGGAGAGTAGGTGATAATCTGATGGGTTGGGGCAGGGAGTTCCAGAGGATGGGTGACACCCTGGAGAAGTCCTGGAGGCGGGCATGGGAGGAGGAGACCAGGGAACTAGAGAGAAGGAGGTCTTGTGAGGAGCGGAGTGTGCGTGCTGGGCGGTACTTGGATATTAGGTCAGTGATGTAGTTCGGGGCAGTATGGTGGACAGCTTTGTACGTCAGTGTTAGGATTTTGAATTTGATCCGTTGCGCAATCGGAAGCCAGTGGAGGGATTGGCAGAGGGGGGTGGCGGAAACGGAGCGGTTGGAAAGGTGAATGAGTCTGGCAGCCGTATTCAGGATGGACTGAAGCGGGGATAGCCAGCGGCGAGGCAGGCCAGTGAGGAGGGAGTTGCAGTAGTCGAGTCGCGATATGATGAGGGAGTGGATGAGCTGTTTAGTGGTTTCTGGAGTTAGGAACGTGCGGATTTTGGCGATGTTGCGGAGGTGGAGTCTGCATGAGTTTGTTAAAGAGTGGACTTGGGGCTGGAAGGATAGGTTGGAGTCCAAAATGACACCAAGTACTCTGGCCTGCGGGGCGGGTTTGATGGTGGCGTTGTTGGACATGATGGAGAAGTCAATGGGGGGTGGTGTCCGGGCTGGAGGGAAGACAAGAAACTCGGTTTTGGAGAGGTTCAGTTTAAGGAAGTGGAGCGACATCCAGTCTGATATGTCGCTCAACAGGTGTGTGATTCGGGCGGAGACCGAGGGGGTGAGGTGGGGGGTTGAGAGATAGATTTGTGTGTCGTCGGCATAGAGGTGGTAGTTGAAGCCGTGAGAGTGTATGAGTTGGCCAAGGGAGGAGGTGTAGATGGAGAAGAGAAGGGGCCCGAGGACAGAGCCTTGGGGGACCCCAACAGAGAGGGGGAGTGAGAGGGAGGTGGTGGCATTATAGGTAACGCTGAAAGAGCGTTGTGACAGGTAGGATGAGAGCCAGGAGAGAGCAGAATCTCTGAGGCCGAGGGAGTGTAGTTTTTTGAGGAGGAGGGGGTGGTCGACTGTGTCAAAGGCCGCAGAGAGGTCAAGGAGTAGGAGCACTGAATAGTGGCCATTAGCTTTGGCGGTTAGCAGGTCGTTGGAGAGTTTGAGTAAGGCAGTTTCGGTGGAGTGTAGGGGACGGAAGCCGGACTGTAGGGGATCGAGGAGGTTGTTGTCGTTGAGGTGAGAGCATAGGCGGGCGTAGACTAGGCGCTCGAGGAGTTTAGATGTAAATGGGAGCAGGGAGATGGGTCTGAGGTTGTTCGGGTCATTGGGGTCCAGGGAGGGCTTTTTAAGTATGGGGGTGATGTGTGCATGTTTCAGAGGGGAAGGGAAAGTGCCGGAGGAGAGGGAGAGATTGAAGATGTGGGTGAGGGAGCGTAGGATGGAGGGGGAGGGAGGTTGTAGGAGTTGTGTGGGGATAGGGTCAAGGGGGCAGGTGGTGAGGCGGGCATCAGAGAGGATCTTGGAGACTTCTTCGATGGTAGTAAGGTCAAAGGTGCGGAGTGTTGGGGGAGCTTCAGTATGAGGAATGTAGGGTGGGGTGGGAGAGGAGGTCAGAGCAGTGGTGGGGCCGTGGGAGAGGGGTGTAGAGGGGGTAGCTGAGTGAGGGGGAAGGGGGTTGGAGGGAGTTTGAGCAGCGACGAAGTCCCTGTGGGTTATGTCGAGGGGGAGGGGGGATGAGGGGGTAGCTGTGTGAGAGGGGACGGGTTGAGAAGGCGTGCGAGTTGCGGCAATGTCCTTGCGAATTGTGTCAATCTTGTTTTTGAAGTAATTGGCGATCACCTCCCCAAAGTAATACAGTGTAATTATGGTAACAGTGTATTGTTCTGGTCACAGTATGTAAAAAAAAAAAGTTGTAAAAAAAAGTAATAATTAAGAAAAAATGTAAAAAAGTATTACTTTTTTTACATACTATCAGCAGTCAGTGTCTCTGATCACTGCCACACCAGTTTTATGATGATGTTGCACTGCACTGGAAACAGTATATGCAAATAAAATTGTGAAAAAACACAGTATTGAAACGGTTCAGAATGAACACTTGTTCAAATTTTTAATCCCTACTGGGGTCAAATTGATGTTTGTTTTTAGACTGCAGCTAGGAGAAAAAGTAAGCATGATGGCAAATTATTCTCAGATAGATGGATTTCTAATAGCGTATGTGGTTTTTATTTGAGAAATTACTTTCATTTCAAAATTGAATGTTGAAAGCAAACAAAATTTTAGAGTACTTTCGAACGACATTTGTATGAATGTTTGTTTGAAAATCTACCAGTGTATGGACAGCTTTACCGTAGTAACACAAGAATGTGCAGATCATTGACTGCATGCTGTTACTGAGAACAGAGAAAAATAAAGATCATCCAATAGTGTGACAGCAAAGAAGTCTATGTTCAGAAAAAACTAACCAATCATATACAGTATATTCATGTCTCTATACAGGCATTAAATGGGTCCTGTGAAAGAATATGTTCATGTGGTGCAACGCTAAGTTTTTCTTCACTCTGAATGAAAAGCAAATGTTTTCAGGTGATTTCATCTTCAGAAGAAAAAAATGTATAAAAAAAAGAAAGTGTAACACACATTAACCTTATAGTTATCAGCTACTTGGTGTGTAAGTCCTGCTGTGATTTGATCTGGATTTGACTGCTGCTTCGTATTAAAGGGACATAGGTCAATTGTGTAAGTGTACAAGTATGTTTTCTGAAGCCGTTTTCGTCTATAATCTCCTTACCTCTCCAGAGTTTGTAATGTAGTTAATACTCCGTGGAGACCATGGTGTACAAGTGCTCAACATGGGTGCCTTTAGAAGAGGTTAAGGAACTGGCAGTAATGAAAAGCAGAGATTTGTCCTCTCCAAGACCAATAACTCTTGTGTTTCATGGCTTGTAGATATCACAAATGGTTCTAATTGTTAGGTGCTGACATGTTCTACCAGTTAGTATAGCCCACAACACACACACACACTGGAAGATTTATCGTCAGAATGTGTGTTGGTTTATGAAACTATTGCAGAGGATGTATAAAGCGTTTATGTTTGAAAGCTATTCATTACATTATTAATGACTTAAAAAGACAATCCTTACGGCTGTTTTAATTTTAAAGGAAAGCAGATGAGTCTTTGGCTGTGGTGGTACTTAGGAAGGCAGCACTATAACTCTTTGTAGATTAGACTACTATGACGTTTCATGGCCTTTTTTAATGAATATGCTGCTGTGGTCTGCACATAATATGTCACAGCTAAGAGGATCCCTCAGTCATCATTAGTTTTAGAATCCTAATAAAAATGCTAATAGAAAAACAAAAACCTAATTTAGGATAAGCTCCAAAAAAAAATAACAAGTATTGCAGATGGAAGTGTTAACAGAAATGTATGGTTCATATTTATTTCATTTGTGTAGTAATACATGGTAAAGGCTAAAGCCCAGTTCCTGGCTTTGTTCCCTGTCCCCCAACCAATCCCCTCCCCAACCTAAGTCCCCTTGGGTGTTTTTTATGCTTTTTTTAATACTTACCTTTTCCAGATGTCTTTAGCTGGACTAATACTTTTATATGGCTGAACTCTTAAGCCGGCCATACACAGGTTGAATTTCGAAAGAATTGTCTTTCGAAAATCTTTTCTAAGAATTTTAGTTTGAATTTCGCACCATTAGTGGGTCACAGAAATGGCTAATTTTCGTGTGACCATCAAATTTGAGTGATCGGGCAAGTTGGAAATTTTTTGAAAAACGAACAAATTTCAAATCAATGATGGAAGAATTGTGCAAGAAATATAAACGAGAAAGGTGAGCATGAGCTGTGACCTGGAAAGAAAAGTAAATTCTTGACCACGAACATTCTTTCCTGTAGCAACATGAAGTGAAATTGAAGGCTTGGTTGGTTGAATTTGGAAATCAATGGTGTCACCATCGGATTACAAAATGCATGAAAATTCAGATTTTCTAAAGAAAATTCATTTGGAATTCGACCCGTGCATGGCCTGCATTAGTAAGAACATGTTGATACATAAGTTTGTATATGATCATTGACAAAAAAGGTTTAGACGAGTGTTTGATACAAATATGACATATTTGTCTCCTTGGGATTATTCCAGCTCCATGCATAAAATATCAGAATCAGATAAATCCCTTAGAAAGTTGATAGCCTGAAGGCTGATGGCTAAGGGCTCATGTACACTGGGTGTTTGGAAAATTCTTCTGAAAGATGGAAACTGACTGTTTGTGAACCGCGTTTATGCACATTTATGGGCGTTTGCGTTTAGAAGCATTTTTAAAAGATAACCTCCCAAATGCCCAGTATGCACTGAAAAATAGTAAAAAATTAACTATTTCAGACATTTTGAGAGGGATAGAGAAAGCAGAAGCAGAGAGAGCAGTATGTTTTGAGATGACCTGTCTTTTCTGGTTGTATTCACTATGGATCCCATCATGAGCATAATGCAGCACGTTCTACCATTTTTTCCTTCACGCAAAACCTGCAACTGACTGCGCTGGTGTATTGGGTCCATTTGAATACATGGAAAATGCTTTGCATGCATTTCTGATGATGAAAAAAGTCTCTGGACAGCATCTGGATAAGGAACAGTTAAAAAACGCTTCTAAACGCAAACACTTATAAACACTGTTAATTGTGTTTACAAGTGTTTACACGCGTTTACAAGTGTTTGAAACGCCAGCAAAATCTACTCCTGAACGCAAGTTTGGTGCGTTAAAAAAAACGACTGTAAACTCAACTCCCTGTAAACAACTGTAAGGGCTATGTGTACATGGACACATAGGAAAATATTAGGGAGAGTTCAGGGGCTGCTGAAAAAATGCTGAACTGCTCCTGAACGTCAGTTTAGGAGCTGCAGTGTACATGAGCACTAACAGAATCAGGCTATTCTCTTGAAGTATTATGTGCACCTTAAAGGGAAAACAAAGGATCCCCCAACACCACCAGTATCACCCAGTGTCTCCAACAAAAACAGCAATACCAAGCTGGAAGAAAAACACTGTGTTGGCTCTGGACAGCCTTTGCAGCGTAAACAGCATTTGTGCTGTTATAGCAGCATGTCTACTGACCTCTGCACATTTTGTGCTGATTTGAAAATATTTGGAATGAATTGGGATTATATTTGTTTTAGACCCCTTCCTTTGTTATTTTCAGTGTATAATTCTTTGAAGTCCTATATTGCTGCGTGTAGATTGTATGTGCATTGCTAGCTATGTATTATGAGTACAGCAATAGCTACGTATGTGTTGGTGACATATTCAGGTTGTAACAACATTTCCAGACTGGCTTCTGTCTCTATGCATATATATAGCTGACAGCTTTTGTAAACCCTGGTGCTACAGAATGCAAGTCATTTCTAAACATTTGTCATAATAAAGCAGTAAATAAAGTACCATCTGTAATTCTTTCCTCTTAATGCCTTTATATCATGTAGCTATATTTAAGACCAACTGTTTTCAAAAGGTTTTATTGGAACCCTATTATTCCTCCAGAAGTTTCTAAGGGTTCCACGAGTTGTTGCGTATGAGCTTCCATCTGATGGTGCCTGTGTAGTTCCAGCTCCAACACCACTTGGCAAAGCCAGCAGAATGACAGCAATTATATTTTTACCTGTATGTAAGGGTGGCATTCTGACCACCACTGGAATGGGAGATTTTTCCCAATAACCGGTAATGTAAGGCGCATTATTCCCACTGACCACTAATGTAAGGAGCATTTCCCAATGACCGCCTATGAATTAATCTTATCAGGGGTTCGCTGAGACCTGAAGATACTTTAGAGTGACTAGAAGAGATCAAGTGCCTCAGAAACTGCAGGTTGAAGAATGAGCAAGAAGAGCACTTCCTAGCTATCATGGCTCCTAGCTGATTTATTTCTTAAAGTGCTATTAAAGGCATATTTTAAAAAAATGAGCAAACACATCATACTTACCTGCTCTGAGCAGTGGTTTTACACAGAGCAGCCCCGATCCTCCTGCTGCTGTCTCAGCCAGTGAGGAAGGAGAGCCGATGCTCTTATGCACATCATTGGATCTCAATGGGGCGCAGGTAAGTATTAGGGGGACTGAGGAGGCTGCTGCACACAGAAGGTCATTTAATAAAGTTAAAGTGATACTAAAGGTTCAGCTTAAAAAAAAAAATACATGTCATACTTACCTGCTCTGTGCAATGGTTTTGCACAGAGCAACCCCCATCCTCCTCTTCTCTGGTCCCCTATTGGTGATCCTTGCTCCTTCCCCCCTCTGTGTGCCCCCAGAGCAAGCTACCTGCTCTGGGGGCATTCACGTGTGTTTGCTCCTGCGCCAATGGCTCTCACTGCTGTGTCTTAGCCAATGAGGAAGGAGAGACCCAGGAGAGTCACTGCTCTCATGCACAATGCTGAATCGAGATCGGGCTCAGGTAAGTATTTGGGGAGCTTAGGGGGGAGCTGCACACTGAAGGTTTTTAACCTTCATGCATAGAATGCATGAAAGTAAAAAAAGTTGAGCCTTTACAACCATTTTAAGCCCGGGTTCACATATATGTGGTGTGGTATATTGCATGTGATTTGCACAGGAACCGCACCGCATTCCTGTGCAAATAACATGCGATTTGTGTGCGGTGCGATTGCAGTTATACATTTTGTATGGCTCTAATCACACCTCACCCGCACCAAAAAGGTGCAGGACCCTTTTTTTGGTCCGCACTAGAATTGGAGCGCATGGGTATTCACACTTATGCGATCCGATTCTGCACATTGCATTATTTGTGGACCGATTTCGGGGTGTTGTTAACTTAACATACACACCCGCAGCGGTTCACATGAACGGGGTGCGATTCCGATGCAGTGCGGAGTTCTCACAGAAAACGCTGGGAATTTTGCACCGCATCAGTGTGAACCCAGGCTAAAGGTGGATTCATATTTTGCAATGTAGCCTCAAAAGCACTGCAGACATGATTAGTAGATACATAGGCTCCTATGGACTATTCCTCTAGCCGCGGGTCTGTATGGAGGCACGCACCTTTGGTGCTGCAGAAAAGAGTCAATGGACTACGTCACTGTACTTGTGCTACACTGAATACTACAAATACTACAAGTTTATTTTGTATATAATTGCAAGAGATGAGTAAATGGGTATCGCTGTACTTTTAGCAGCCAAGTAGCGCAATAAATGAGTAAATCGCTTCTTGCAGGAGACAAGGAGGAAAGCAAGCAGAAAGGAGACAATGCAATGAGACAGGGAGAAGGTGAAGAGGTCAGGAGGTGACCTTGATGACTGCAGTCAGCCAAACAGCTGTGAAGCATCTTTTGCTGCTGGCAGAGTGAACAGATGTCATGGCAGGAAAGGGGGAGTTACAATATGAACATGGATTTTGGCTACTTATGTATAGAACACATTTGTTGGAAGCAAATAGACCCTGGCAAGTAATGTAGATAATTATTACAGCCTACCAGGGAAATTAATTCTTGTTTAATGGCATCTTGGTTTGAACTGTCAGTTGACCTTATTGCTTATTTCTGTGTATCAATAATGCTTATTGCAGTCCTGTCTTGTGCTACAGATACTGGCCAAATGTATTGCTAACTCCATTGGTGCAGCTGCATTCCCATGCTTGTTGTCCAATATTTGTTTCTGCAAACTATGGTAAAATGACATTTTATTTTTCAGAAAAATTTAGACAGAGGGGTTGATTTATTACAACTGGAGAGTGCAAAATGGTGCAGCTCTGCATAGAAACCAATCAGCATTCAGGTTTTATTGTCAAAGCTTAATTGAACAAGCTGAAGTTAAAAGCTGATTGGATACCATGCACAGCTGCACCAGATTTTGCTCTCTGCTGTTTTAGTAAATCAACCCCATAGTTTCTCATTTTCTCAATTTACGCCACGCTTTTTATATATATATATATATATATATATATATATTGTAAAGCGCTGAGCAAACTGTTGGCACTATATAAATCCTGTATAATAATAATAATATTATTGTACATTCACATCAGTCCCTAACCCTCAAGGGGTGTACAATCTAAAGTCCCTAACTCGCATTCATACATAAACATACTAGGGCCATTTTAGACAGGAGCCAATTAACCTAACATCAACCGTTTGCACAGCACTTTACAAAATGAAGGTAGTCATTACAGTTCCAATACAATTTGGTACAAGAGGAAACAGAGGGCCCGGCTCGTTGGAGCTTACAATCTAGGAGGATCCAATTAACCTACCAGCATGTCTTTGGAGTGTGGCAGGAAACCGGAGTTCCCGGTGGAAACCCACGCAGGCACAGGGAGAACATGCAAACTTCAGCCAGGTGGTGCCGTGGTTGGGATTCGAACCAACGACCCTAGAACTGCCAGGCAGAAGAGTTGTGATTTCATTTAAAAATAAAATGTAGTCAATTTACCAAGTATGGCCAAGCATAATCACATTTTTTACCTACATTCAGTGGTATTGTATTTAACTAGTACATTAGAAAATGTTCCACTAATCACATGTCCATTAAAGTTGGTAGCAACAAATACTAATTTGTGTTTAGTCTAAGTTTACTGCAAGTTTTACACAAAATACAAAGACGTTCAATAAAGAGCATCAAAATTAGAATTACAGAATAGGAACACGATCAGGCGGTATGTGGAAAAATAAAAATAAAAAGCAAATCAAATAAACATTAAAGAATGACCTGGGACCGGGGGTCGGCAGTATGCAGTACAGAATATAAAGCCTGTGTCCGTACAGAAAATGGTATACCAAGAAATAGGCCGTGGTAAAACTCCTTCACCATAAAGTAATAGGGACAATGAATAGCTACCTAAATATATAGGAGCCAAAGAATGTGGGTATGTTGAAAATAGGCCTGAGGGAGAATGGACGAAACATCAGGGGAAGGGCCAACCTACCACCCCACCAATTAAAAAAGCAAACCAATTCATTCACACGTATTGGGATTTTTTTTTTAGCAAAGTCATGTAATAGAATACATTTTGGCCTAATTTTATGATGAAATTTGATTTTTAAATTTTTTTAATTGGATGTTTTATAGCAAAAAGTCAAAAGTATTGTCTTTTTTTCAAAATGTAAAAAAAAATGTTTTGTTTACAGCGCAAAAAATAAAAATGCAGAGATGATCAAATACCACCAAAAGAAAGATCTATTTGTGGGAAAAAGGGGCATAAATTTCATTTATGTACAGCGTTGCATGACTGTCACAAAAAATGGCCTGGTCAGGAATGGGGGTAAATCCTCTGGAGAGCAAGTGGTTAACAACTACTGAGATATCAGTTTATCAGTGATAGATGGAGTTCATTGCTTTCATTCTCTTTTTTGGTTGAATGGGGAAAGATTAGAACATTTGCCTGGTTCTTGCTGCTATCCAAGGCTACTCTGAAGAGATTGTCTCAAATGTCCCAAAGACAGTGGTTTGACTAGAAGAACTGAGGGAGTATATCCAATATCAACACAGACAGAAATAAAAATGTTCTTTTTAGTAGAGCAGGGAAGGCTAGAACCCTTCTCATCTTTTTACTGCTGTTGGTGTCCCTGTTGTGCAACCCAGCTGATGGAGTTTTCCTGATTTGATGGTGACCTGAAGTTTCCTTTTACTTTTCCATGAACTTCTTTCTTGTCATTTAACTAAGTACCAGGCAGCAGCCACAGAGATTTACTAAAACTGGAGAGTGCAAAATCTGCGGCAGCTCCGCCAGGTTTCATTGTTCAAGCTTAACCACTTCAGCTCTGGAAGGTTTCACCCCCTTCATGACCCTGACATTTTTTGCTATTCAGCAGTGCGCTATTTTTCCTGGTAATTTTGTGGTCATGCAATGCTGTTCCCAAACAAAATTTATATTTTTACACAAATAGAGCTTTCTTTTGGTGGTATTTGATCATCACTGTGTTTTTTATTATGTAAATGAAAAAAGACTGAACATTTTGAAAAAAAAAAATTTTTTACTTTCTGCTATAAAACATATCCAATACAAAAATTAAAAAAAATCTAATTTCTTCATAAATGGAGGCCAAAATGTATTCTGCTACATGTCTTTGGTAATTAGAAATCCCAATAAGTGTATATTGATTGGTTTGTGTGAAAGGTATAGCATCTACAAACTGTGATATACAGTATATACTGGAATTTTTTTTTTAAATGACTAAAGGTGGTAATCAGTGGCTTATAGTGGGACTGTGATAGTGCAGTGGGCACTATCACAGTCCCACACTCTGACACTAACTGATACTGGGTGGGAACTGACTAACTGACACTGACATCTCCATGACACTAATACAATGATCAGTGATAATACTATACACTGTCACTGTACAAATGATGCTGGTTGGGAAGGGGTTAACATCTTGGGTAATCAAGGGGTTAAATGTATACCTAACAAGTGTGAATTAGTGTAATGTGTGCTGATCTTTACTAAAAATACTTTTGTTTCTTTTCTCTGCTTTACAGGCAGATGAAACAGAGATTATTCCCTCTGTACAGAGCCCTGTGTTGAATGTCAACACAGGGCTCTGGGCTGTGATTGGACGCAGCCGATCAGCAGGTCCCGGCCATGAATCATTGGCCAGGACCTGCTGACAAACTCCCACTGTGTACAATCACAGAGGGAGTTGTCAGCCGGGAGCGCACGCTCATGTTCTCTGTACCCAGAAAAGGCCAATGACGTACAGGTACGGGCCACCCATCTGCAGTACATTGTGGGCAGGTGGTCTGCAAGTGGTTGAATAAGCTGAAGTTATAAATTGATTGGCTACCATGCACAGCCTCACCAGATTCTGAGTGCTCCAGTTTTAGTAAACCTCCCCCATTAGGTATAAGACATCACAGATGACCTATTTTGAACATTTGGCCAGTATATAAAATACTCCTGTACTACTGCAGCCCAAAAAATAAAATAAATACATGTTTGGTATGGTTGATACCAGTTAGTTGGGCCTGCATCATTTTCGTTTAGAAGCCGTCTCCTCTGTGTCTCTTCTAAAACATAGTTATGAGTAAAATTTCATCAAGAGAGCCAAGGCTGGCTCTGTACACCTAGGAGTAAGACAGATGTGATGCAGGTTGTAATATTCTCTTGTAAGATGTATTCACCAGAGGCCTCAATAAACTGAATAATCCAGTTACAATGCTACATTGGTTACATTTTTATGGGCTCTGAAGTAGATGAATCCAGAAAACACTGCAGTAGATGCTATCAAACTGTCAGAGGTGTTGGATGTTATAAGTGTGGGGAAATTTAGGTCATCTACAGTAATGCACAGAAGTGCGAAGAAGGAATTTTTATGTTTGAAACTTTTATATCACATTTACATATGTAGAAAAGTTACTTTATAGTAATTATGGGCTTTATGTGACTGGCACAGACAGATGTCTGAATTAGCTTTTCTGATAAGTCTGTTGTATTTTTATAGCCAGACATAGAGTGGAACATCTTTGACAAATGTCTTAAGTATTTTATTTTCTGGGTGAGTGAAGCCTGCTAATCTGGCCTGTAGTAATTTATTAACGACACGCCATTAATTGTTTCCATATGCAATTCCTTGCAGGGTGCCTTAATTTGCTGCTTCATTCAAGCAATACTGAAGGTTCATTCACTCTGACGACCATATGCTAAAATTCATATGTTGTAATTTGTTCCCTTTACTTTAACATTTTTTCCTTTTAGCATAAATACAGTTAGGGATAAATACACAGAAATAATTTTATGGGGGGCTAAATAACTCTTCATACATTCTTGTCTGTACTCACATACCCGCTTTATAAAATTAGAACACTATGATGTGCCCACAGCAGCCAATCAGATCTGAGCATTTCACTCTTCAGTTTATTACATAAAAGTTAACAATTGATTGGTTGAGTGTAGATGACGGCTACAAGTATTTGTAAACTCCGTTACGACAAGATTTATTATTTTATTTTATTACAGGTACTTATTCAGCGCCGTCAATTTACGCAGCGCTTTACATATATATTATACATTCACATCAGTCCCGAACCCTCAATGGGCGTACAATCTAAGGTAGATTTACCATGTTATCGTCATTTTCAAACTTTTTTGGACACTGCGTACTTCTTGATTCTTCCCGAATTGGGTGACAACATTTAGTCTTTGTCTCCCAGTTGTTCCTCTGAGTTATCACTCGCAAACTCTTCCAAGGGGGACTACAAACAACATTGCTGATGCATGACCCACAGTCATATTTTCAACACCAGGGAGCCATTTACAGAGACTTGCTGGAGCACATGTGGGTAGACAGGAAGTGTCTGCAATTTGCCTGCAAGAAATCAACAATGTTGATATGCAACAAAGGGCAAAAAAAATTGAAATTGCTAATTTATGTATAGGTTACGGTTTTGCTGAGCACAGTTGAAAGAACCACAGTAGGAGTTGGAATTATGTAGATGCTTTGTATAAGAGCCAATTGTACAGGTACACAGTGTAACCACTGCTGATATGGTGTAGACCGAAAAGCAGCAGGTGAAGGGTCTTAATGGCTGTCTTGAAATAGGCCTGAAGCAAATGGGGCTCAGGCTACTTCATGATCGCTTTCCGTCATGGCTTCACCTACGTAACATCTGTAAAATTCACCCCTTTTTATCTAATGAAACTACCAATCTACTCAATCACTCCCTTGTTATTCCCTCTTCAGTGTATCATGAATGCTGCTGCCAGACTCATCTACAGTTGTGACCAAAATTATTCAACCCCCAATGCTGTAAAGGGGTTTAGGGACTATAGTGTACATTTGGAATTGTATTCAGAATCAAATCCTACAAGGACGTTGTAACTACCCAAATGCAACTAAAATGACATCAATTGTTTATGTAATACAGTAGTAAATGGTTCTTATGTGGTTTCTTCATTGCCACAATTATTCAACCCCTTAAAGACTACCACTCTGAAGAACAGAGGTTCATACAGGTGCTTTCCATCAGGTATTGAAAACACCTGTGGATGTCACCGAGCAGCAATCAAGCATAATAAGCACCAATTAGGCAGCTTTAAAATGACTGTGATACTCAGCTCCTTCTAGACATTTACTGGTGTGGTTACAAACATGGTGAAGGCAAGAGAATGGTCCAGGAAGACAAGAGAAGAGGTGATTTCTCTTCACAGGAAGGGCAATGGCTATAAGAAGATTGCAAAGATGTTAAACATACCAAGAGACACCTTAGGAAGCATCATTCGCAAATTCAAGGCAAAGGGCACTGTTGAAACGCTACCTGGTCGTGGCAGAAAGAAGATGCTGACTTCGACTGCTGTGCGCTACCTGAAGCGTAGAGTGGAGAGAAGTCCCCGTGTGACTGCTGAGGAACTGAGAAAAGATTTGTCAGATGTGGGTACAGAAGTTTCAGCCCAGACAATAAGACGCACACTGCGTAATGAAGGCCTCCGTGCCAGAACTCCCAGGCGTACCCCCTTGCTGTCTCCAAAGAATAAGAAGAGTCGACTGCAGTATGCCAAAAGCCATGTGGACAAACCACAAAAGTTGTGGGATAGTGTTCTGTGGACTGATGAAACAAAATTAGAACTGTTTGGGCCCATGGATCAACGCTATGTTTGGAGGAGGAAGAACAAGGCCTATGATGAAAAGAACACCTTGCCTACTGTGAAGCATGGTGGAGGGTCAATCATGCTTTGGGGCTGTTTTGCTTCTGCAGGTACAGGGAAGCTTCAGCGTGTGCAAGGTACCATGAATTCTCTTCAGTACCAGGAGATATTGGATGGAAACGTGATGCAGTCCGTCACACACCTGAGGCTTGGGAGACGTTGGACCTTTCAACAGGACAATGATCCCAAGCATACCTCCAAGTCCACTAGAGCATGGTTGCAGAGGAAAGGCTGGAACATTTTGGAGTGGCCATCGCAGTCACCAGACTTAAATCCGATTGAGAACCTCTGGTGGGACTTAAAGAAAGCAGTTGCAGTGCGCAAGCCTAAGAATGTGACTGAACTGGAGGCCTTTGCCCATGAAGAATGGGCGAAGATACCCGTAGATCGCTGCAAGACACTTGTGTCAAGCTATGCTTCACGTTTAAAAGCTGTTATAACTGTAAAAGGATGCTGTACTAAGTACTAAGATTGAATGTCACTTGGGGGTTGAATAAAACTGATAATGCTGTGAGCACAGAAAAGACATTTGTGGTTATTTCATTATAACTGTTATGTTATATTTGTCTGACCTACAAGTGCCTCTTTAATGTAAATGTAAGCAAGATGACTGAATGATCAAAAGCAATGTCAAACTGGCCAAAACACTCAATTTCAGTGGGGGTTGAATAATTTTGGTCACAACTGTACCTTATCAACTACTCATTGTCTGCAATCCCTCTCTGCCAATCCCTCCACTGTCTTCTTATTGCCCAGCATCCTAAATTCAAAATACTAACAACATAACAACAATACTAACAACAACATACAAAGCCATTAGTAACTCTGTCCTGATCTACATCACCAACCTTGTCTCCAAATATCGCTCAAACCATTTGTCCTGCTCCTCCCAAGACCTCCTGCTCTCAAGTGCTCTTGTCTCCTCCTCCCATGCTCATCTTTAGGACTTCTCCAGAGCCTCTCCCATTCTCTGGATCTCTCTACCTGTCCAGCTGTAATCTGTCTGGCTATCTCCTACTCTGTCCACTTTAAGGTGATCCCTGAAAACTCTCTTCAGAGAAGAATATAATGCCTCCAACTAACAACTGAATTTTCAATTCTTCCATTCAGCTCATCCCCCCCCCCCGTTAACCTTTTGTACCTTTTGCCCAAACCTACTAGATTGTAAATTGTGCAGGGCCCTCTTAACCCGCTTGCGTTTTATTGGATTGTATCTGTACTGTTTCCCTTTAGATTTTAAAGCACTGCACAAACTGTTGGCACTTTATTATGCCTGGTTCACATCTATGCAGGTTGTGGTTGATGCATTTTCCTGGTGCAATTTTTGTTTTTCCATACACATTTTGACAAGTTTTTACTGTGCTTTGCAATTTAAATTTTTAGGAGGTATTTGTTGTCTTGCGGGAGCAGTTAGTTTCGTATGCGTTTTCACTGCATTTTTATTGAAGGAACTATAAACGCAACCTGCTGCAAGAAAAAAGGCCCCCGACCCTTTCCAGAAAATGCACAGATGTGAACAAGACCCATAGGAAACCATGTTAAATGGGCTGTAGTGCATTTCTGCAAAACTGTAAACGCACTGAAAAATGCAACTTGGACTTTATAATCCAATGTGGTCCCCTTTATTTGGTAATAAAGTGAATGATACAACTTCTTGCCCATTTATTTCTACGTCTGGAACTGGACATAGTCATCCAGAAGTGTCCAAGAAAAAAGGTTTCTTATTGGGGTTATCCCATATAACTATGTTACTAGGCATGGTCCTTTACATTAAATGACTGGGTTTTATATAGATCATCTTTTTACTAACTTGAAAGGCCCTTTAAAGCAGCCCTTTCATCATTTTGTGCAATTTAATTGACATTTCCTTTGTGGATAATATGCAGTCAGCTTGTATTATTGTCATGTTCAGTTCATCAGTATCATTGGATGTGAATTGTAAAGACTGTTCTTTGTGCCTCTGGTAGGTGTCCATAGATACACAGTACATATTTGTATATTTATCAATACATATACAATCAATACAGGTGCTTTCAATTTACTTTTGGGTCAATGTATATTGTATGCATTTACTAGATGGGTTTCATTTAACCTTATGGTAGTTACACCTAAAATAAACTATTTACTAATGTCATATAGAACGATACAGCCACATATTTTCAAGATTATAGGGGCATTGAAGTGCAGCTAAAGGGAAAACCTTTTTTCTTAGTTTTGCATTGAGTGAAGAAGGATTAGAAACCCTGTCATGTTTTTTCACCCCTCTATTTGACCTGTATACTGTTACCACCAAGCGTGAAAGCAAAGGGACATCTCAAATTTTGGATTGTCACTAGAACAGTAATAGAGGTGAAATCAACCAATGTGCAGTAAAGGCTTCTTTCTGGCAACTTAACCATGCAGCTCATTTTTGTATGGTCGTATTGTGCTCCTTCAAAACAACAACACTGTCTTTTTCCACAGCAGCCTGTATTTCTCTTGTGATTACCTGTGGGTTTTTCTTTGTATCCCAAACAATTCTTCTGGTGATTGTGGCTGCAATCTTTTTTGCTCTACCTGTACTTGGTTTGGTATCGAGATCTCAGAATTTTCCATTTAATAATAAGTGATTTAAAAGTACTGACTGGCATATTCAAGGCTTTGGATATCTTTTTATGTCCTTTTCCGTGTTTATAAAGTTGTATTACCATATTACGCAGGTCTTTTGACAGTTCTTTCTTATCCCCATGGCTTAGTATCTAGCCTGTTCAGTGCATCCATGTGAGAGCTAACAAACTCATTGACTACTTATACACAGACACTAATTGCAATTTAAAAACCACAGATGTGGGAAATGAACCTTTAATTGCCATTTAACCTGTGTGTGTCACCTTGTGTGTCTGTATCAAGGCTAAACATGCCAGGATATGTAAACCTTTGATCAGGGCCAGTTGGGTGATTTCTGTTGTCATTATGATTTAAAAAGGAGCCAAAAAAACTACAGTTGCAAGAAAAAGTATGTGAAACCCTTGGGATTACGTGGAGTTTTGCATGAATTGGGCATAAAATGTGCTCTGAACGTCATCTAAGTCACAACAATAGAAGAACACAGTCTGCTGAACATAATACTACACAAACATTAGATGTTGCCATGGTTTAATTGCACATAACATGTAAACATTCACAGTGCAGGGAGGAAAAAGTATGTGAACCTTTGGATTTAATAACTGGTTGACCCTCCTTTGGCAGCAATAACCTCAACCAAACGTTTCCTGTAGTTGCAGATCAGACCTGCACAACGATCTGGAGTAATTTTGGACCACTCCTCTTCACAAAACTGTTTCAGTGTAGCAATATTCTTGGGATGTCTGGTGTGAATCGCTCTCTTAAGGTCATGCCACAGCATTTCAATCGAGTTGAGGTCAGGACTCTGACTGGGCCACTCCAGAAGGCGTATTCTGTGCTGTTGCAGCCATTGTTTTGTTGAATTACTTGTATGCTTTGGGTCATTGTCCTGTTGCATCACCCATCCTCTGCGGAGCTTCAGTTGGCGGACAGATGGTTGTATGTTTTCCTGCAAAATGTCTTGATAAACTCTGGAATTCATTTTCCCATCAATGACAACAATCCGTCCAGGCCCTGAGGCAGCAAAGCAGCCCCAAACCATGATGCTCCCTCCGCCATGTTTTACAGTGGGGATGATGTTTTGATGTTGGTGCGCTGTGCCTTTTTTTTCTCCACACATAGTGTTGTGTGTTCTTCCCAAACAACTCAATCTTGGTTTCATCAGTCCACAGCATATTTTGCCAGTAGTGCTGTGGAACATCCAGGTGCTCTTTTGCAAACTTCAAACGTGCTGCAATATTCTTTTTGGACAGCAATGGCTTCCTCCGTGGTGTCCTCCCATGTACTCCATTCTTGTTTAATGTTTTCCTTATTGTAGATGTGTCAACAACAATGTTAGCATGTGCCAGAGATTTCTGTAGGTCTTTAGCTGACACTCTGGGATTCTTCTTTACCTCATGCAGCATTCTGCGCTGTGCTCTCGCAGTCATTTTTACAGGACGACCATGCCTAGGGAGAGTAGCAACAGTGCTAAACTTTCTCCATTTGTAGACAGTCTGTCTTACCGTGGACACATGAACATCAAGACTTTTGGAGATACTTCTGTAACCCTTTCCAGCTTCATGCAAGTCAACAATTCTTGATCGTACGTCTTCTGAGAGCTCTTTTCTGCGAGGCATGGTTCACATCAGACAGTGCTTCTTGATACCAGTAAACCCAAAACAGGTGTGTGTTTTTTAAGGGCAGGACAGCTGTCAGCAGCACATCCAATATCATCACACTGATTGGAGTCCAGGTTGGCTCACTCCTGGCTCCAATTAGCTCTGGGAGAAGTCATTAAGCTAGGGCCTCACATACTTTTTCCTCCCTGCACTGTGAATGTTTACATGTTATGTGCAATTAAACCATGGCAACATCTAATGTTTGTGTAGTATTATGTTCAGCAGACTGTGTTCTTCTATTGTTGTGACTTAGATGACGTTCAGAGCACATTTTATGCCCAATTCATGCAAAACTCCACATAATCCCAAGGGGTTCACATACTTTTTCTTGCAACTGTATGTGATAATAATTGGCTTCATATGATCACTATCCTTAAATAAAAGACATACTTTTTTTGTTTTAGAACAATGCTAGGTGTCAAAGCCAGGTCTTTTTTTAGTGCCATCAATTTACACAGCACTTTACATATATATTGTACATTCACATCAGTCCCTATCCCTCAAGGAGTGTACAATCTAAGGTCCCTAACTCACATTTATGCATACATACATACATACATACTAATGCCAATTTACCTACCAGCATGTCTTTGGAGAGTGGAAAGAAACTGGAATACCAGGAAGAAACCCACACAGGCACAGGGAGAACATGCAAACTCCAGGCAGGTGGTGCTGTGGCTGGGATTTGACCCAATGACCCTAGTGCTGGCAGGAAGAAGTGCTAACTATTTAGCCATTGTGCTGCCCCATTATATATGTATTATTTATTACAGGTACTAATGTAGCACAATCAATTTACACAGTGCTTTACAGATACACCATATTGCCAAAAGTATTGGGGCACCTGCCTTTATACACACATGAAGTTTAATGGCATTCCAGTCTTAGTCTGTAAGGTTCAAAATTGAGTTGGCCCACCCTTTGCAGCTATAACAGCTTCAACTCTTCTGGGAAGGTTGTCCACAAGATGTAAGAGTGTGTCTATGGGAACGTTTGACCATTCTTCCAGAAGAGCGAGGTCAGGCACTAATGTCGGACGAGAAGGCCTGGCTCACAGTCTCCACTCTAATTTATCCCAAAGGTGTTCTATTGGGTTGAGGTCAGAACTCTGTGCATGCCAGTCAAGTTCCTCCACCCCAAACTCACTCACTCATGTCTATATGGACCTTTGTTTGCACAGTCATGTTGGAACAGGAAGGGGACATCCCCAAACTATTCCCACAAAGTTGGGAACATGAAATTGTCCAATATGTCTTGGCATGCTGACACCTTAAGAGTTCCCTTCACTGGAACCAAGAAGCCAAGCCCAACCACTGAAAAACAACCCCACACCATAATCCCCCCTCCACGAAACTTTACATTTGCCACAATACAGTAAGGCAAGTACTGTTCTCCTGGCAACCCAGACACGTCCATTGGATTGCCAGACTGAGAAGTGTGATTCGTCACTCCAGAAAACACGTCTCCACTACTCTAGAGTCCAGTGGTGGCATGCTTTACACCACTGCATCCGACGCATTGCACTGCACTTGGTGATGTAAGGCTTGGATGCAGCTGCTTGGCCATGGAAATCCATTCCATCAAGTTCTCTACACACTGTTGTGCTAATCTGAAGGCCACACAAAGTTTGGAGGTCTTTAGCTATTGATTCTGAAGACAGTTTATGACTTCTGTGCACTGTGCGCTTCAGCATGCGCTGACCCCGCTCTGTCATTTTACGTGGTCTACCACTTTGTGGCTGAGTTGCTGTTGTTCCCAGTTTCTTCCACTTTGTTATAATACCACTAACAGTTGACCGTGGAATATTTAGTAGCAAGGAAATGTCACGGATTGACTTATTGCACAAGTGGCACGCTTGAATTCACTGAGCTCCTGAGAGCAACCTATTCTTTCACAAACATTTGTAGAAGCAACCTGCATGTTATGGTGCTTGATTTTGCGCATCTGTGGCCATGGAGGTGATTGAAACACCTGAATCCAATGATTTTCAGCGGTGTCCCAATACATTTGGCAATATAGTGTATATATTGTACATTTACATCAGTCCCTGCCCTTAAGGAGCTTACAATCTAAAGTTCCTAACTCACTTTCAAACATACATGTACACATTTGCATTTACATATACTCTGAACACGTCTAAAGGCATGTAAAGGCATCTAACTCAAGTACATTTAAATGCAAAATGACATGATCTAGGAAGCATAACATTTTATTATTCTTAACAAATAATTTCTCCAGCCTTTAAAGTGGTTGTAAACCTCAGATATGAAATACGAACAAAGCATATTCCTCTATATTGTGTACTTGTCCCAATTAAGAGCACTAAGTGTCATTTCTGTCAGCTGCTTTGTTTCTCTGCTATCTGCATGAGTCAGTTCTGACAAGTTTTCCTGACACCAAGAGGTAAAATAGTGATGGGGCGGGACCTCCCGCACACAGCCTGTGATTGAGAGCCTCAGCTTTGTTCCTGTGTGCTGTGTGAAGGGAGGTGTGTCCCTTCTCTCCAATCCGCTCTCAAAGCTTTCCTCACTGAGCTCTGCAGAGTGTAATTTCAACTGTCCACTCCCTTTTTTCTGAACTCTCAGACACACTATATAAATTCAGCGTTTTAAACAGATATAGAGAAGATAATACTGCAGATAAACAGGTACAACTTATGTAGGAGGATTTGTTTCATCTCTGTGTAACACCTGTGGCTAGTCACTTCACTGGATATATATAAGGGTTTACAACCACTTTAAGCAAACCAAAAGCAAGAAGCTAGTGTAACTGTAACCTTTGGGCAATCCTTTCTGCAGTGCAGCCAATTCAGCCCTTATCATTTGAAGTGGAGCACTGCAGTTAAAAATCAGGTGGGGAAGTAAATGCCACTGAGGCTTGTTTATTCTGCCTTTCTTGTGTCAAACTATATTTGTCTGTGTGTCTGTCACTGCTGCTTGAATTGTTTTTTTTACGTATGGCCAAATAAAAATTAACTCTCGCTATGTATTATCATGTTCTGTAAACTGTAAAATATACATATAGCTAGACTGTGCTGTGGTAATGCTGAACAGAACTATAGTTCTTTGTAAGGCAGGGGGTATCTGATCACTGACCACTGGTACACACAAGGCAGTGCAGTCCTCATCTATAGCTGTACTGAGAAGCACAGGCTTTTTGACATCTAGACATTTTTATGGGTTCTTATGCTGGTGTTTAAATGAGGTCTGAATTTTATGGCAGCTGACAGTAAATCAAACTTAGTAATTTACACTATACTACAAAAAGGAATAACAAGCATTGAATTATTATTTTATTACTTATTTTACTTTGTATCTTTCCTAATCTTTGTATACATTTAAATTATTTCTTTTACTGTGATTTGCCTACAACTTGTATCAGAATGAACCAGCTATTGCTGAATAGAGCAATTTACATATTTTTGAGTGTACTTGGCAATCACAATTACTTTCTTCCTGCATTTGTTGTACATCTAGAGCCTGGGTTAGCTCCCTATTTTCAGCAATTTGAATTTCCTCCATGCTCACTTCATTAAGCCAAGTTATTCCTTTATAATCTGCAGCACCACAGGAGTTACAGAACAAGCTCAAACAAAAATGCTTTGCCAGTAATTGAAAAGCAATATAATAAGGCTGGTCTAACGATACCATATATTGTCATATAGCGAACATATATTTTGTCCTTCCACTGCAAATTATTTTTGCTGCTGAAAAGTGTGTCCTGCTGCTACAGTAGTTATAGCTGTAGGTGATGGGTGGAAAATAAAAAACAAGAAAAGGCAAGGAGAATGGAAGCATTAAACATTACCTCTGCTATTATACAGAACCAAATGCATGACATAAATAAGATTTATAATGTCATAAGCTGAGAAAACTACCCAACTGCCTTAGGATGTAGTAAACTGAACAGAAGGCTCTTAAAATACAATCGACCTACAAAAAAAATAAAAAAGGTTTCGGGCTGGTTTTATTTCTGGTGATATGAATAAATCAGCATGATAGACCTTTGCAAGACACGTAATTAACAGTTACTTCTTTTGGATTCTGATCTGTTTGACTATATTGAAAGGTCAATGACAAAAATCCTACCCCCAGAAATGATTATAGTAAAATAATTACATTATTTATTACAACACTTAAGGTGATTGTAATGGTATTAGTGTACTATACCAACAATAATGTTGAATACTGTCCACAACTTTACTATTTGTCCTAACAGTTCTATTTTCAGGACAAGCTTTCTAGGCCTACTCCCTTCTTCTAAGGTGTAAGTAGTACTCCTTACAACACAGTTGTTCATTACTGGTAAACTGATAGTACAAAGGCATATTACCAAAACTAAAGTGGGCCTGACATCAGATTTTTTTTTTTCATTTTAATTGTAGGACTAAGTGATTATTAAAGTAGTTCTAATTGCTTGATTTTTTTAAATGTAAAATAATAAACACATCATACTTACCTGTTCTGTGCAACAGTTTTGCACAGATCAGCCTTGATCCTCCTCTTCTCAGATCCTAGCTCCTCTCCCTTGCCAAGTTCCCCCAGAGCAAGCTGCTTGCTCTGGGGGCACTCGTATGTGCTTGCTTCCGAGCTGCCTCTGTGTGCCAGTGGGACATACAGAGCAAAGTTAAGTCCAGCCCCCTGCTCCCTCCTCACTGGGAGGCTCCTGCTGCTGTGTCAGAGCCATTGCCGAAAGAGAGACCCAGGAGAGCCTCTGTTCTCGTGCACATCGCTGGATTGAGATCAAGCTCAGGTAAGTATTAGGGTGGCTGCACACTGAAGGTTAGAAACCTTCAGCCTTTAGAACCAACTTAAATGGAAGACTTACAGGTATTTATTTCCTCTTACAGAGATCATGGTACTCCCCCTGACAATTCCTTTATCTGCTTTTCTCTTGAGAAGGACAGAGACATATTTTTTCAGACATCTACCAGGGTCAGAATCTATGGCCTCCACTGAGATGCAGGATCATAGACCTCTGCACACCTGCAATGGCTATTATCAGAAATCTTACCTTCAGCATTGTATTCCCTACATTGTTGAGAATACCGCAGCTGGAGCAAGAGTCCCTTGTTTGGTTTATATTAGTTGAACTAAATGCTGATTTAGGAATTTTCTGACAGATATAAGAAGCCAATGAGTGACTGATAACTAGCCACTCAACACTGAAATATATTGTGCAAGTGAACCTAGGCTTTAAAGAACATTTTGCAACTAATTTCCTTCCCATTACTACTTATGACCATGGACTCTTTTTATATGTGCAGTTGTCAAAATAAAATAAAAATCAACTCTCAAAGGTTTATCTGGAAAATGTCTCAATATTCTTCTCCATGAGACATTATGTTTAATGCATGGAGATTTGTATTCAATTCCTTGTGTACCTGCAAGTTCTAGTGATGGAAATATGACCTTGCCTATGGTATATAGCCAGAGCTGGATTTCAGATATGTAGACATAGGCCTCAGTGTTCTTTTCTGACCAACAATATCTGGGGCTGAGCTCCCAGTAACTCTTTTTATAAAATACATGCATATACAGCTATATCACAAATGATGAAAGAGAATGCTTTACAACAGTAGTGGCACTGCCAGAAACTGCCGCCATTGCCTGAAACGAATTTGAACTTTCTTTTGCGTATACAATGTATATATCCCCTCTTGTTTTGAGAAAAGAGTGTTGTGCAATGTGATCTTTTGAAGTTGTACCTGCAGGTAAGCCTATAATAAAGCTTACCTGTAGGTACAGTGAATATCTCTTAAATTTGTGTTTAGGAGATTTTCACACTGGATGCAGATGGTGACATCCCCGGCGCATGCACTCTGAACAGGTATGCCGATCCTTCAGATCTGTGTGCCGTAAACCGTGGCTGCTGTGCGCATATATGGGAGTAATGTCATTGCGTCTCGTTGTCTTTTTTTTTTCTCTCATGAAAAGCAGCTGTTTACTACCACTTTACCATATGAAATAACATAGCTCCAATTAAAGTTTAGATAAATGACTTATGCATTAAAATGAAAAAAGAAAAATTCTTCATGGGGTCCCCATGTCTCTACATATGGAAAAACATTTAGATTAGATGTTATTGGTGAGCATGGCATGGGTTACACTTCCAATGATCTTAAAGTAAGGCATCAAATTATTAGGAGATCAGTTAATTTTGAATATTAGTTGCCCTTCAAACTTCACTAACAGAGATGTTTTTCTAGTATGCATTATATCAAAACAAAGACTAAATAACAAAGCTGCAACATTTTAAATACGTAAATGAATTGATGAATACAAGCTCTCAGTACACACTAATTACATTTTTTCTTGTATAATAAAAATTTAACGGGCATTTATTCCCTTTAACAGATGCAGACATAGATGTCCAACTGAGATCTAATTTCTTTTACTTCTTTCAGCTTACTGTTTTTACTTTGCATCGGTGTCAGCAATTCTCTTATAAGCCCTGTGGATCCGTGCCCAGGCTTCATTGTAGCAATCTGCAATATTTATAACAATGCTGCTGCTGCTGCTACCACTATTACAACTATTCCTACGACTAATAATAATAAAATGATCCTTATTTAAAGTGCCTATTTTAAACAGTTTGTGTGCCTCTTGTTTTCTTTTCCCTTTGCCATATTTAGCAGCAATTCAAAGTTTAAGGTTCTAATTCTGCTAAAATATTTTTGTGCAGTAAAATATTTTCCCTTGAATATATATTAGTATAAAAAGCAAATACCAAAGCTGTGTATACTTGGATGCTTTTTTTTAAAGCATAATAAACACTACATACATTTTTAACATACATTATGCTACACATTTTTGTCTATAGTTTGACTTTGCTCCCTTCTCCAAAAATGTCACACAATTTTATGTTGATCATTGAGTTTTTCTGAATTCCAGGAGTTGGTTGGTATCCAAAGAGGAGTACCAAATTACCCAACAATACATATATATCAGATAGAATACATAGATATCTGCATAGAAAAGTTTATACAATGATGAAGAAAAATAGTTAGGTATAAAAACAATTGAGTACTATCCATAATACTTTTTTTATCTGCATTATTATTATTATTATACAGTATTTATAAAGCGCCAATAGTTCGCTCAGTGCTGTACATTACAAAGGGGGACAGAACAAAATTTTTAGGGCGTTTACCTCCTTCGTTAAGGTCCACACAATACTAACATCCAAAGTTTTAGAAGGATTATGAAGACAATCTCCTGAGGAAAAAAAACACAAAAAACATACACAACAATGGTAATTAAACTTGAGTTAATGAGATACAGCAGGGAGAGAGTTATGGAATGTGAGGAGTGTAGTGTCACAGGTGAGAGAGGTTGTAAATCTGTTGGATAGTGCATTGGAAAGCTGAAGTCCACATTTAGTCGATTATCTTTTGTTTCAAATAGAATTATTTTTTTTAGTTCAAAATTTTTCTTTCCTGACTAGTTTTGAAGTTCCCTCTAAGAACCAAAACATTCATGTCTTCCATAGTGTGGTCTGGTTTTGAGAAACGATGTTCACGGGTTGGCAGAAATCATCTTCCTTATGTTCCTTAATGGCGTGGCTGTGTAAATTCATTCTTTTTCGTGATTTATGTCCTGTTTCAGCAGTGTAAGATTCCTTGTTGCATTTTTTGCATTGATTGAGGTATACAACACACCACGTTGGTGAAATTTAGGCCTATAAGACCCCCTAAAAAAGATTTGGTCACACCAACTAACTTTGGAAGTCTCATAATTAGTTGAAACTCCCATGGAGTACCAATACATTTTTTATAACATAATGGAAATAATATGCCACCCCTGCAAACCTGACAAGAAAAGGTTGCCCACCAAACCATACAGACTAGACAAGGAAACTATTAATCAGAGATGCTACAAAAACACAACAGATAACACTGAAGGAGCTACAAAGATCCACATTGGAGATGAGAATATCTGTCCCTAACATGAGTTAAGCTGCAAGCTGCACAAAATGGGGCTTTATGGTGGAATGGTGAGAAAAAGAACAATGCTTTAAGAATACACATGTGGAGTTTTGAAACTGCATGTGGGACTTTTTAGCCATCATGGGACATGCTATGTGTGGCATAAACCCATTACCCTGAGAATACCATCCCCAAATTGAAGCATGGTGGTGGTAGCATCATGCTTTGGGATGCTTTTGATGGACAGGGACTGGAAAACTGGTCAGCGTTGAAGGAAAGATGGCAGGCAGTAATACAGGGAAATTCTGAAGAAGTCCTGTTTCCATCTGCCAGAGATCTGAGACTGGGATGGAGGTTCACCTTGCAGGAAAATGAGCCTAAAAATACTCCCACTCCATACACCGGAGCAAGGATAAAAAATTACAGTAAACATTTTGGAATGGCCCAGTCTGAGCCAAGACCTTTATCCAATTAAGAATCTGTGGCATGATGTGAATGTTGTTGTACGCCATCACAATCCATGTAACTTGAAGGAACTCGAGCAGTTTTGCCTTGAAGAGCTACTAGAGACATCATTCCCCAAGAACCTTGCAGTTGTAATTGCAGCAAATGGTGGGTCTACACAGTATTGTTAACTTCTGAAGGGAGGAAGGGATACTTATGTACACTCAAGGTGCATCCTAAAGCAATATTAAACCCCCCCTCCCCCCAAAAAAAATGTTATATATATATATATAATTGCAGCTTACCAATTCTTAGATGGGGTGGTGGCTTTAATTTTCTTCTTTCCTTTTTTCACCTGGTGAACCAGCCACTAAGTCTGATATTTTTTTTATGATTTACCACTGAGAGGGGTGCCTATAATTATCACTTTCTATTTATTGGGGAACCTTCATTCCAAAAGCAAAAAAAGCTGTCACTGTAACTGCTTACAAAGTGTCATCTGGAGTTCAGCTTCAATTCATTAGTCAAGTCCATCTAACTCTTTTAGGCTAACACTACCCTCCCCCAGACTGACAATGTGTTATCAAAAAGGTGTCTGCTTTACTATCTCATCCAGAATGCAGACACCGTAAGACAGGAAGTGTGTTACTGGCTGGATCACCAGGTGAAATAATGGAAAAAATCCTGAAAAAAGAAAATGAATTCAGCCACCATATCTAAAGATTGGTAAGCTGCAATATATTCAATTTTTGTTTTGGGGTTTAATACTGCTTTAATTATTGTTTATATTACAATATAAAATATTTGACTCCTTCAAAGTCATTGATATGCTGTGTACATAACATGGTACCAAGCCCCCAAAATCCAATTTAACTACAGGTTGTAATGGAACAATGTTAGGGGGAAGGGTGAATACTTTCTCAAGGCACTATGCTGTTTTTTTTTCTTTTCCTTGCACATGATTGGGTATTCTTTGCAAAGTGAATTTTCACCACATTGATGAAGGGAAAATTGGGAAAATTGCCTTGAAAAGGGAACAGTCTAATTGCCTTTAAGAAATCTGCCACATTGTGTAGTGACAGATTTGCTATAGGAAAAACTAATGTTGCTGTATCAACACTGGCTCTTTCATTGTCTGTAAAAGTACAATGGATAACTGCAGAGAACTTCTGTAGTCTACTCAAGTCTACTCTGATCGCTATAATGATGATGGTGAGGTGAAGTTAGAAATTACGAGTTATGTGTATGGTATGCAGATCATTCACCACCTTTGACACTGATTAATGCAAAATCATCAGCCTTTGTCTGTTTTAATATGGAAACAGATTACTTTTTATGTTACTCCTGAAAAGGTTTTGTGAACTTTGTGAAAGTCAACTGAAAGCTTAGATACACATTTGAATATATAGCAAGGTCATCAGAACAATTCAACAGCCCAAATTATTGACATTCAAATTTTAGTAGTCAAATTCTGCTTATGAATCATATTCATGATCACTTATCACTGTTGCCAAAATACCTGAAGATAATTATCTCAGGCAAAGATTGCCTTTTGCAAGGATAAAAGACGATACCCAGGCCATTAGCTTCTGACACCGTTATCAGATATATTTCTAAATTTGTAGTACAGTATACATTACTGCAAATGAACAACCTCTCACAATGAATATCAAGAAGATGTAAGCCTTGTAAGCACATTTTGCAAAGATAAAGCCATAAACACACACAGATCTTCAAACTCTCCTTGTTTTTCTGGGGCAGTCCAGGTTTTAGGACCTCTGAAAGCACAGAAAAGGAAAGTGACTTTATATTACTGAAACATATTTAATTTGGTGGGAGATGGGGGGAATCACACTTAAAGTGATTGTAAACCTCAGACATAAAATATGAACAAAGCATATCCCATTATAGTGAGTACTTGTCTTGATCCAGAGCACTACGTGTCATTTCAGTCTGTTGCTTTGGTTCATTGCTATCAGCATGAATCTCTTCTGACAAGTTTTCCTGACACCAAGAGAAAAAAAGGTGACAGCGGAGGGACCTCTGGCTGATTGACAGCCTCAGCTCTGTTCCTGTGTGCTGTTTGGAGGCGTGTGTGCCCCTTCCCTCCAATCCGCTCCCATAGCTCTCCTCACTGATGTAACTTCAGCTCTCCGCCCCTTGCTTTTCAGAGCTGAGAAATCCTGAGTAAATTCTTCACTTTGAATGAATGTAGGGAACAGACTGCTTTAGATAAACAGATACAACTTATGTAGGAGGGTTTGTTTCATCTCTGTGTATCACCTGAGGCCAATCACTTCACAGGATATATGGAAGGGTTTACAGACCGCATTAATGTTTTAGATCTTTAAATATATTAATGCTGAATAGTGATGGGCTTTATGTTTGAGTCGAACGTAAGTTAGACTCGAACATGGGCCGTTTGTGTGTTCAGCGTTCAATTGTAAGGGCGTTCGGCGGGCTGTTCACCTGCTTTGCCCCGCAATGCACTGTGCCATTTTTTTTTTATTTTGGTGTGGGGCTCCCCCCTCCCATCCATACCAAGCCCTTCGGGATGTTTTTTAAGAAGAATGTTTAATTGTCGGACAATGCCGACAATTCTTTTGACATTCAGCTATCAGCGGGGAAACCTGCTGGCAGCTGAAAAATTAAAGAATGTTTCACTACTAAAATACCGCTTGACTTAATAATATAAGTCATGCCATATTTTAGTAGCTGAGCAGGATCTTACCGCAAACTCAGATTTGGTAAGTAATTTCTTAGTGAATTGTCTCTATTCGCGGTCAAATTTTCAGTAGGTTTGAATGTTTGACCGCAAACCGAACTGGAGGGGGGGGGGGGGGATACCGACCCATCACTAATGCTGAACTCTAGACAGAAAGAAGACACAATGGGGTTGATTTACTAAAACCGGAGAGTGCAAAATCTGGTGCAGCTCTTCATAGAAACAAATCAGCTCCTGATGCGTGATGTTAGGGACCTACTTTCATATCCGGTGGACTTGCCCGGTAGCCTGAGCCTTTTGGGTTGAACTTTTTCATATATTATCCAGGCTCTTTACGAAATCAACACCTGACCCAATTGTAGCCCTCCTAAATCTGCGCCCTTCCAGCATTTCTAAGCCTCAATTTAAACTCCTCTTGTAGGTCACCACAGCAGCTAAACATATCATAGCCATATTGTGGAAATCTCTGTCTTTGTGTATTGTAGCAGCTAGGAACAAGGTTACACAGCCTATGATTCACGCTAAAGTGGAAGCCACCATCCTAGACACCATCCCTAGGTTTTTGTCAATCTGGACCCCATAGGTGGAACATTTACTCCGACCGAACTTTGACGATTCATTACTCCTTCCTTAAAATTTCCTAATCCACTACTTTGGCCATCCATTATACATTGATATGGTCTTGAGTCTCTCTATTCCCCTCTAGAAGTCACACGTTCTCTCTTCCCTTCTTCTATTACTTCTTCAATCTCTCTTACTCGTCCCCCTTCTACCCTACTCCCCCCTGTCCCATTTTTACTACCTCATATGGAACCCTCATATGATTATGGGGACCGGAGCCCCCTTTCTGTTGTATACCAGGATCCTGTCTGCCAGTATACCGTTATATCTCTTTATGTTTTCCTGCAGTTCCATACAACCCGTTTTCATATGTATACCCCCCACTTCAATAGGACAACATTTCTGCCTGTTTACATTTGTATCTATGTACACATATGGATTTTCCTAAACCTGTATTTCCCTGCCTTTGAAAATAATAAAATGTTTGAACAAGAAACAAATCAGCTCCCAGTTTTTCTTTTTTTTTATTTGTCAAAGCGTAATTGGAAAAGCAGAAGCTAAGAGCTGATTGGCTATCATGTACAGTTGCACCAGATTTTGCACTCTCCAGTTTTAGTAAATCAACCCAAATGTATTGCAGCTCTGTATTTAATGAAATGAATACATCTGTGATTGTATTTTTAAATGTAAGCAGTGTAATACCTAAATTTGACTTGATCTTGCAGTCTCTGTACAGCTGACCTCAAACTGGGGGATAGAAAAACAGGATTTTGATCTAATCAGTTGTCAAGTAACCGCAAAACTTCAGCTCCTCAGTGTAAATGTGGTGGGCCAACAACAGAGCTGGATAACATAGCAGAGAGATCACCCCAACATTTGGGGTGAAAATTATGTACAGCTTTCTATACACTAGTTACTAGGGTAAAGAAGTATGTTTGGCATTCCAGAATCCAATGGTCATTTTGTTATAGCCTAAAAAATAGCATCTTTACTGGATTGCTAATTTACAGTGTAAGGGCTTGTTCACACCAGTAGCTGTGTTGGAACGCAGCCACTGGTGCACAGTAGAATGAAAGCAGTGCCAATACCTTGATCACAGTGCATAGTACTGTTTCCTTTTTTTGGAAAAAGACTTTATTCGAAATTATCATTCATTGGCTGTAGTGTGGTGCAAGGCAGTGAATTGCGCCACACTGAGCTGCGCTGAAAAATTAGTGCATGTGGTTCTCTTTTCAGCACAAACCACTGCAACGCAGCCAGGTAGGAGACAAAGCATTCTGCCTTGTGTTGCAGTGGGACTGCAGTGGAATAGCCCCCCAATGCAGTCCTACTACACCTGGCATGCACAGGTCCTTAACCTCCTTGGCGGTATTCCCGAGTGTAGCTCGGGGTAACATTTCAGTACCACAAACGGTAACCCCGAGCTACACTCGGGAATACCATGCGGCACTGCTCCGGCATTTGTTCTTCACTTACCTTACCCTGCGCTCCCGCGATGTGTCCCCTGCAGCGTCCCCGGCCATCTCTCCGGCCGATGCCGGCATCCGGCTTCTGTGTCCTGTCCCTGTGACGTCGGGACGTACGGGCGCCGCTGGCGGCGGGAAATTTAAAAATTTTAAAAAATGTCTTTTTTTTTTTTTACATTTTACATAGTAAAACATTGCTGCCTCAACCCATTTCACATACATTTTGTCCCTAATGCTTTGTCCTGTGCCCTGCCTGCATTTTGTCTGTTCTTTCTGCCTGGAAACTGAGAAATGTCCATGGCGTCCAAAAAGTGTCCCTTTAGGTCAAAAGCGGTTTTAGATCAGCTAGGAGAACAGCGATAGTAAATCAGAACCACTTGCAGAATAGAGTGATAATGATTCGTGGGGGAAATTCGTCATCAGACACTGAAAACGATTTTGCGACTTTGCTCAGCAATGTGCTAACTTGGCGCTATATTTCACATTTCAGTGTTTTTGGTTTGATTATATTATTGAATTAAATGTAATATTATTATATTATTTTTTATGATTATTTATTAAATTATAATTTATGATTACGTGTTTCAAATTTTATCCTACCCGGGATGTTTACTAGACTCTTGTTCGGACAGATTTCAGTGAGTTATTCCTAAAAATTACAGGCCTACAATAAAAAAAACTACATATTTCCATGCAAAAAAATGGTACCGCTTTCAGCACCAAAAATCGGAAAGAATCATACCGCCAAGGAGGTTAAGCATATCCTACTCCAAAAAACAATATTTTGTAATATTTTGCAGTTATTACTAGTTCTTAAGGAAGGTGGCTTCATTAGTGTTTTTTTCCCTTTATTTTCACCTGAAAATAACACTTTACCTGTTCCTAGGTGATTACCTTCACTCCTCCACTGTATCTATAAAGGGAGCTGTAGTTGTCACCTAGACTGGACGTGACAAGGGGAATGGTGAAATTAGCAGGTTTCAGAAGGATACCACTTTCAGTTCAGCTCACAAGAAGTAACAAGGATGCTGCATTTTTGACAATATCAACAATTTTCTGTATTTCCTTAGAATGTTTTAAGCTGCAATAAATTACATGTTTGTTCTAAGGTTTAGCTATCCTTTAAAAATCCCACCCATGGAACTCCACACCTTTGACCGGTCAGGTTTTGTAATGGTTCCCTTAGACTTAGAAAGGTATCTGGAAAGGTATGGTGTTGGTTTGTTATGGTTTCCTTTAGGGATGCACCAATACTGTTTTTTTTTATCGGCGAGTATGAGTACCGATACTTGTGCTCAAGTACTCGCCGATCGATACCGATTACCGATACATTTGCCATAAAAAATGAATGGCTTGAACCCTAATTTCCATTTTCCATTTATGTGGCTTGCTCTGTATTCAAAAGCCTTGGGAGAGGTAATATACCTGTGCTGTATTTTTCTCTATAAACTTTCTGTGTTGTAAACTATTTTCAAGGTAGGTTATTCATTCCAATTTGCGTTTTGCATGAAATGTGGATAGAAAGTGATTTAGTAAGCTAAGTTTCAGGATGTGAACTCAAACTGTCAGCCCTAATTATGAAGTTCCCTTTTCTTGCATTTTCAAATTGGTTCATGTCACATATGACAATGTAGAAAAAATCAAGCCAGTAAATGAATAGCCACTGGTTGGCAGTTTACATGTGACTGCAGACATCTGAGTTCCGAGGGAAAGCAGCAAGTGGTCCCACATGTAACGGTTCATCCCTCAATGCTGCTGCGCAAAGGGTTTTTGAAATGAAGGATATAAATCATTAGCACTGCATCTCTAGATCCCTTAAGCTCCTTTGTAGCATCCAGTCTTTTATCTTTCAGCTGCCGATAGATGCACTTCAAAGAAGATCTTGCCCTTACATCAACTGCTCATTCAAAAGGAAATTTAGTTCTTAGGTGTGTAGACATTGTAATAAATAAATCATTCATTAATTGAGATCAAATGAGCATAAGAAAAGTTATTGCAGCTACTCAGATCACAATCCATTGGAAGGAAAATGTGTGTAATTTCAGTCATTTGTTGTTAAATTGAAAGATTAATGAACTACAACCTTCAATAAATACATTATCAGTTATGTACTCTAAAAATGTGGATACTTTCTTAATAATTCATAGGTTTGTTTACTTTATATGTCAAGAATGTGTTCTCCTAATAGGCAAATCATGAATTTTGTCTGTACAGAACGTTCACTTTGAAAATACTGACATTCCATTTACTTAGGATAAGCTGATTTCACTTAAAGGGTAACTTCACCCTAAAGGATTCTACTCGGATTGCACTTCAGACTGCAATAGACAGGTGATGAGGAGACGTTGTATCTACTTGTCACCTCCTGTTTTAACCCCTAATTACAGACAACTGCATGCATTGTGCACTGTTACGGGGCAGTTACAGCACTTCACCTTTCACTTGAATGAGTTACACTTGGCAGGCAGTACCGCTGCACCTGTGAAGTAAAGCATCATGACCGCAACTTGTGTACACCCTTCCCTGGGCTGTTGCCTCATCTGCTCAACCGTGGGGTTTTATCGCCCTTCAATTGACAGTCTAAACAAGGCCTTAGGGTTTATGTATGCTTTAAATTGTAAGAGTCTCCCTCCGGGTACCATACATTTCTGCTTTTAAACCATGTCTAAAGCCATTTTTTTTAAATTTTAGATAGAGTAAGGAATATTTATAACCCTTGGCAAGTTTTTTATGCTGTCTGTGTAACATTGAAGGATTCTTTTTCATTGCTTGGCTTGAGACACACCACAAAGCATAGGAAATCCTGTTTTTAGGCAGTTAACACCAGGATATGTCTCCATTAACAGCTTTGCCTCTAGTTCCTGCTCTATATTTTAGATTTTTCTTCACTTTAAATCTCAGTGACAATGAGCACTAGGACACATAGTTGAACTGGACACAAGGCACAACAAAAAACCTGACAGATGGTCTAACCTTTCACCACTCTCTTTAACCCTTCCCGCTGCCGCCTCCTAGAACTTTAATTTTTTTGTATTAAATTTTTTAAACGTTTTTTTTTTAAATGTGTTTTGTTTTTCTTTCATCAGATTAGTTTAGTGTCACTGTAGTGACATTTTTATATATATACATATATATATATATTTATTTATTTTTGTACACTTTGATTGCTGTTACAGTGATGATCACTGTAACAGCAATGTTTCAAACTGTCATGAATGGGTTACATTCATTGCAGTTGTGATTACTATTGTGTGTTGTGATTGGCCCAGGTGCCATGTGATAGCTGTGGGCCAATCACAGCATCACTATAGGAATCACAGCTGTTATGAATAACATTCATAACAGCTTTTCTGACATGGTGATCATGTAAACGCATAGGGATCACATGACCCCTCAGCTACTCAAAGTGGCCAGGTACCAGGAGCCATAATCTGCTGTGTCCGGTGGACTCAGTGTTTACAGGAGCAGTGCTCTTTGCACCCCTCAGTGGGTGGTGTACATGTACAGTGAAGGAAATAAGTATTTGATCCCCTGCTGATTTTGAATGTTTGCCCACTCACAAAGAAATGATCAGTCTAAAAATTGCATGGTAGGTGTATTGTAACACTGAGAGACAGAATAGCAACAAAATATTCAAAAGAAATGCATGTCTAACAAATTATGCACTGATTTGCATGTTCATGAGGGAAATACGTATTTGATCCCCTATCATTCAGCAGGATTTCTGGCTACCAGGTGTCTTTCATACAGGTAACAAGCTGAGATTAGAAGCAGTCTCTTAAAGGGAGTGCTACTAATCTCATTTTGTTACCTGTATAAAAGACACCTGTCCACAGGAGCAATCAAACAATCAGATTTCAAACTCTCCACCATGGCAAAGACCAAAGAGCTGTCCAAGGATGTCAGGGACAAGATTGTAGACCTACACAAGGCTGGACTGGGCTACCAAACTATCGCCAAGCAGCTTAGTGAGAAGGTGACAACTTTTGGTGCAATCGTTCGCAAATGGAAGAAACACAAAACAACTGTCAGTCTCCCTAGGTCTGGTGCACCATGCAGGATCTCACCTCGTGGGGTGTCAATGATCATGAGAGCAGTGAGGAATCATTACAGAACTGCATGTGAAGATCTTGTCAATGATCTCCAGGCAGCTGGGACCACAGTCACCAAGAAAACATTTGGTAACACATTATGCCGACAAGGATTGAAATCCTGCAGTGCCCGCAAGGTCCCTCTGCTCAAGAAAGCACATGTTCAGGCCCGTCTGAAGTTTGCCACTGAACATCTGAATGATGCAGAGGTGAACTGGTTGAAAGTGTTGTGGTCAGATGAGACCAAAATCGAGCTCTTTGGCATCAACTCAACTCGCCGTGTTTGGAGAAGGAGGAATGCTGCCTATGACCCCAAGAACACCATCCCAACTGTCAAACGTGGTGGTGGAAACATTCTGCTTTGGGGGTGTTTTTCTGTTAAGGGGACAGAACAACTGCACCACATCAAAGGGACAATGGACGGGGCAATGTACCATCAAATCTTGGATGAGAACCTTCTTCCCTCAGCCAGGGCATTGAAAATGGGTCGTGGATGGATGTTCCAGCATGACAATGACTCAGCACACACGGCCAAGGCAACAAAGGAGTGGTTCAAAAAGAAGCACATTGCATACTAGCATATAATGAAAGACTAACCTGAAAACAAAGCCATTCAGCGCTGATAGAACTTCCATCTTCACCTGGTCTTCCTTCTGGGTTCACAGGCTGCAACTGATTGAATGGCGAAGCCATGATGACGTCACACCCATGCATGCATGTGGGAGTCACGGTGGCAGCACAGCTCTCAACGGATGGCATGTCGTCCATTGAGAGCACAGTGCGCATGTGCCGGTGACCTCACCGGCTGCAGCTAAAGTAAATATCTCTTAAACTGTGCATGTTATTATTATTATTATTATTATACAGTATTTATATAGCGCCAACAGTTTGCTCAGCGCTGTACATTATATTGGCAGATAGTACACGAGACAGCACAGTAACAATACAATACAATACACGAGGGGTTTGAGGGCCCTGCTCCTTGGAGCTTACAATCTAGGAGGGAGGGGAGAGTGGTACAGGTGGAAATAGCTGTGGGGGATGGAGTGGTGGGAAGAACGGAGGAGATCGGCAATTAGGTGAGGGCGGGGTAGGCTTCTCTGAAGAGATGGGTTTTCAGGGTGCGCCTCAAGGTGAGGACAGAAGGTGACAGTCTGATGGATTGGGGTAGTGAGTTCAAGAGGATGGGGGAAGCCCTGGAGAAGTCCTGGAGATGGGCATGGAAGGAGGAGACCAGGGAACTAGAGAGTAGGAGGTCTTGTGAGGAGTGGAGAGTACATTTTGGGTGGTATATGGATATCAGGTTGGTGATGTAGTTTGGGGCAGTGTTATGAACAGCTTTGTATGTCAATGTTAATAATTAGAATTTTATGCGTTGGGCAATCGGAAGCCAGTGGAGGGATTGGCAGAGGGGGGAGGCGAATACGGAGTGGTTAGTAAGGTGGATGAGTCTGGCCGCAGAATTCAGGATAGACTGAAGCGGGGATAGCCTGTGATGAGGTAGGCCGGTGAGGAGGGAGTTACAGTAGTCAAGTCGTGATATAATAAGGGAGTGAATGAGTTGCTCTGTAGTTTCTGGAGTTAGGAATGGACGTATTTTGGAGATGTTGTGGAGGTGGAGTCTCCATGAGTTTGTCAGTGATTGGACCTGTGGCTGGAAAGACAGATTGGAGTCTAGAATGACACCTAGTACTCTGGCTTGCAGGGTGGGGCTGATGTGATGTTTAGGAGATATTTACTGTATGTACAGCTAAGCATTCATATAGGCTTACCTGTAGGTATAAGATAAACAAGCAGACTTTACTATCACTTTAAATAAGTTTAAGTGTTACTAAACCCAGGACCCTGCATTCACTATATCTGGTCTCCCACAGTGCGCACAACATGGAAATGCAATTATTTTAGTAAATATAAACTGCTAAATACCATTTCTCATCAGCAGTTAACCTGTTCACGCCGGCCGCACACAAATGTGGGTCCTCCCGGCACCTGGGCCAAGATGCCGAGCGGCTGCACATTTGTGTGCAATTAAGAAAAACATATGTGCTGAGAGCGCGCGCTCCCAGCACACATGTCCAGTACTCACGTAAAGGTCCCCATCTCCTCTTTCGATCGGGACCTTTCCCGATCATGTGACCGCCATGACAGCGAATCACGGCAGTCACATGTCCCTAAAACCCTGCCCTGCCTCCTGGCTTCTGAAACCCTTAAAGGGCCGGGAGACGCCGGCGCCAAGGAGTTAAATCAGTCTTGTGCCTTCAGCAGAACATTGGTTAAAGCTTGTAGGAGGAGTTTTATTTCTGCTCTAGGAGGATGTGAAACTCCTGACCCTCTGTCTGGACAGTGCTGATTGGCCCTGTGCTGATCACATGCACTCTCCTAAGAAAAAAAGAAAACCCCTCTAGCAATACACACCAAACTGAGCATTTGTATGTGACTACGGATTCAGTCTGTATCAGGTGGTAATTTCAACAAGAGGAGGGGCAGGGAGGAAAGGATCAAACAGCCTTTTTACACAATGCAGAGGATTAACCCCTTAGGTTCCACTGTGAGTATAACAAGCATGCTTTACTGCATATACAGACTGATTTTACTGTTGTGCTTTTAGTAACACTTTAAGAAAGTGGAATGGTAACTTAGCTTTTTTTAAACAAGGTGAGAATATGTTCACTACAGTTACCCAATGCAAGCAAAATTCTGGATTTTTTATACTGTATCTCTTTTACATGAGTGGTTATTCAAATTAACGCCCGTTAGCAACCTATCAACTGAACATTGGGTTTGCTAAGTAAGCCACCTGTACTCTCTTAGTAAATCAACCCCAATAAATGGTGTTCATGTTCCAGGGTCAATGTTCAGGATCATTCCATATCCAGGGATTTGCTTGTTATCTATTTTATTTCATAAAATGTGTTGTGAACATTCATACATTGCTTACTATAGCATTATGTTGCATGATTATTATTATTATACAGGATTTATATAGCTCCAACAGTTTGCTCAGGACTTTACAATATAAAGGGAGACAATACAGCAACAATACAGTTCAATACAAGAGGGTTAGGAGGGCCCTGCTCCTTGGAGCTTACAATCTAACAAAGTGGGTTTATATTAAAGCATGTAAGAGATTTCATTCGAATAAGTGACCCAGGTTTCCTGCATGAAAATCCATAAAAGTCAGTGTGGAGAGGCTGAAATGCAGTCCATTGTAAAGGCTTTTCTTGTTGTTCTGAAACATAAGATTAAGTGGAAGCTTACAATCAAAGAAAAGCAGAGAGTATTACTGATCCCTGCAGTGAGAGATACCGCTCTTTGTGTGCTTAATCTCATTTAAAGAGTGCAGCCTCTACCCTGATTTTCTATTGGAACATCCTCATTGGCAGTGCTTTATATTAGCTTGCTGGATGTGAAATGGAGAATCAATTAAGCCCAGGGACTAAACAGAAGACAGGAAGAAAACATATGTCCACAGCATGATGAGGAAAGCAAGCTTTTGCCTAACATGCTTATGTGCAGTTCAGCACAAAGCAAGAACAAAGAAAATGTTTCTAGTCTCAGTTTATAGAATAATATGCAGCTCTTAGTATTTGGGGCCCCTTTTTTAGGGACGATTGGGGGTTCAGTAGCATGTATCTAATGCAATTAAAGCTGATATGTTGAATGCCACATATACAAAGCCTTTAAAATGTTAAACTATTCAACTGACAGTGATTTAAATTAAAATAATTTTGGATTTACAAGACTCTCTTGACTGTGTAGCTTGTGTTAATGCTTGCCCTACATGGTTTGTTTTTGTTGACCCATGTTTTCTCTCTCTTTAATTCTGTGGGGGCCTCCTTAACACCTCTGAAACACATCTGAACTGCACATCCATTAATTTGTGTTTATACATGAGTCTAATGTGATTACAGATTAAGAAATGCTGGTGCAGTGTTCTGCTTTACTTGCTTAAAAGATGTCAACCACGACTCCCAACAACATGTTACTTAAAGCAATGCTAAAGGTTGATTTTCTTTTGTGGAAAATAACAAACATGTTATACTTACCTGCTGTATGTAGTGGTTTTGCACAGTGCAGCCTTGATCCTCCTCTTCTCGGGTCCCCTGTCGGCGCTCCTGGCTTCTCCTTTCTGTTGGGTGCCCCCATAGCAAGCAACTAGCTATGGGGGCACCCACGCAGGCTGTTCCCAAGCCACTGCTCCGTGTGTCCATTCACACATGGAGCCATGGCATGCCCCTCCGCTCTCTCCTCATTGGCTGACTGGCTGTGATTGACTGCAGCTGGAGCCAATGGCTACCACTTGCTGTCTCAGCCAAAGAGGAGGCAAAGACGTGGGACAGCTGAGGCTGTTGTGCATATCAATGAATCGTGATGGGGCTCAGGTAAGTATTGAGGGGGCTGGGGGCACTGCTGCACACAGAAGATTTTTGTACCTTCATGCATAGAATTAATGAAGGTAAAAAACTTTCAGCCTTTACAATCACTTTGAAGTGGTTGTAAAGACAGGGTTTTTTTTACCTGATCTTGATCCAACACTGTGCCTGAGAGAAGCAGCTCTCTCCTCTCTCTCACTCCTCACTGGACCTGGAGGCAGCAGCAGGAGCCATTGGCTGTCAATGAAATCAAGTAAGGAGAGAACAGAGGGTGGGGCCGAGCCCTGCTATCTGTGTCAATGGACACACACAGCCTGGCACGCGATCGTGCCCGCATAAGTGCCCTCATAGCAAGCAGCTTGCTATGGGGCACTCGGAAGTGAGGAAAAGCCAGGATCACTGGCAGGGGGCCCCAGAAGAGGACTGCTCTGTGCTAAACCATTGCAAAGAGCAGGTAAGTATGACAGATGTTATTAAAAAAAAAACATTACCTTTATAATTTATTTTATAATTTATTTAATGAAGGGAATTTAGTACTAATATTTTTTTCTATATTGTACATGATATATAAAGAAATGTAATTGATAAATGAATACCGATCTCCCACACAACTTCCATGTAAGCAAGTGAGACCTTGAATCCATGATGTTGCTTGGTGAAGCCTGATCATTGATGTCTAATTACATTCTTAATACTCTGCTGTAGCTGAATGGCTGGGTTGCAATATCGGGTTTTACTTTCAGGTGGCAACTAAAATTTGTGAAGCAGTCCACACTCTAAACCCAAACTCTTCAATCAACATCCACCACTGTGTAATTGCTTCAAGCCACTTTTGTGATGAATCCACTATATATAATTCACCACTATTTTCACTCGGTGCTTATAGGTGTGCGCTCACCTCAGTAGATGGACCCCTAAATCACGAAGGTCTAGAACTTCAATTTCCCCACAGGGGTTAAATTTCCTTTGGCATTGTCTTTTTTTAAAATCATAGCTCAAACCCAGGAAACAAAACGAAAGCTCATAATGCTAATGGAAGAATACTTAAAAGTACACTGAACACTCACATAAAATGGTTAAAAGTAGCATATATTATTCCATCTGAATCGGAAACCTTATCCCCAGGACACACTTAGCCCTTCAATGCATCATCTGACAGCAATGGATTCCAGTACTAAGCTCTACTGTACTTGGTGTAATGATATCATCTGGAAACTCCACCTTACGCGTTACGTCCTACGGGACCTAGTCAGAGGTACCGCAATGATGCAAAGAGAGGGGCTGGTGTAATGACAACAGTGCCCTTCCCTGCAACATTACACTGTGAGTGAAAGGGCTTTGTGATGGTACCCCTTCAGGGAACCGGTGCCTAACATTTAGAGGATCTCCCCAGTCTCAAGCTGGACGTCATTCAATCCAGAAGTCTGAAGGCATCTCGTGATGAAAATGTATTCCTGTGGAGAGCTATGGACTGAAGATGACTATTGTATTCTGAACTGATTTTTCTATATGTAGCACCTGCTGGAGGACTGTTTTGTTGAAAATAAACATTTGCATGGAGCTGGGCTTTAACTGATATGCAAAAATAGTAAAAGAAAAAAGCTTTGTAAAATGGTAATGTGTAAATCTCTTGATTTACTATTCAGACTTTGTATCTCTAGTTAGTTTTCAAGGCATGCATTCTTCTCAAGGTATATACATTTTTCTTGTATTACTTTCTCTTAGTGGAATACAGCAAAATGTCAGTTGTTAAAGATTATTGTTAGGTCAGCAAATACTAAAAATATTTTGAATAGTTAACATGGAAATGTCATTGAAATGATGGACGAGGAAGTGTCCTTCTGTATCAATAACCGTTGCAATCATTTACAGCACGGATGCACATGATGATGTTGTAATTGAGCAAGGAACATAAATAATGTTTTGAAATGGAACAGAAATGATAGAAAAGCTTATATATTAAGTCAATGATTTGAACTGCAGTGGTTATTATCAGAGACTTAATGTTGTGTCATTTACACACCTGAATAAAGATTTGTGAACAAAGAAGACAGCCATTTTAATCATTGGAGGATTGCAGTTGGAGTCTGTTGCTCGGTTTATTGCAGATGGGAGAGGTTAGGGAATTAGGGCATGTAACATTTCCTGAGGCAGCAATGAAAAGAATGTACAGGTGAAAACCAAATACTGAATAATCAATGCAGATCCTCTAAACAGGGCAGAAGTCACAACTGAAAATATATTTAGGGTTGTAACAATTTAAATGTATACCACAATTTGTTTTAATAATAATCATTGTAACCTACTGTATGCCATTACTACAAAAATTTATTTATAATGAATGGCTTGAAAATCATAGTATATTAGTCTGCAAACAGATATGATCTTCCCATAAGTCTTCATAGAGTTTAAAGTGTAACCTTTGATAGTAGGATTGTAAGATTTAGACACCATCTGCCACATTGTACAAACAACCAAAGTTAAGCTGGCTACACTAGTAGAATTTTGTTTGAAATGTTTCATTTAAGAACATTAGTTGGGTTTTCTAATCATTATTGGGGTCAGATTTTTTCATGAGCAAATGAATATCTAACAGTAAATGTGTTTTTTGTTTGGTGAAGTTCATTCATTTCAAAACTGAATGTTAAAAACAAAGTTTTTTCTAACAACATTAATAATGCCGTCAAGTGTACATCTACATGTTCATTTTAGAAACTACTAGCTAACAGCCAGCTTTATTTAAAGGAATTAGAAACCTTCCTACCTGCACCCTGTGTTTTTCACCAGAAGATGTGCATTGATCATGTTTTCATGGTATCATTAGTTGCTCTGTACACACAGCCTATAGTAGAGTAAATTTTCACAATCTGGTGTCAGCAGGTTCTGCCTGTGTTCAAACATGAGGCATGCTGCATGGCACTGCACAGACTAATGCATGACCTCTGTCTGTAGTCTGAGAACTGACACTTCCTGTGACAAAACTGTATATCCCACAGTCCCTGGGTCTCTCAGTCTAGTGTTCTACAGGTGAAAACTGCATAGCAGCTAGATATGAAAACAGACACAAGCAGGTAGATCAATGAAGAGAATAACTGTGGTCCATCACATTAGTACTCCCACATTTGTGATGCAACACAGAGGAATTGGCGAGGCATTGACTGGACGCTGTCTAACCTGGAAAAAGAAATTGCCTATCCCTTTAGTGAATATGGACAAGATAGGTGAATGAATAGATGGGCAATCAATCAAGTTGACAGTACAAACTACAGCCACAACATGTGAGCCCATCATTACAAGGTAAGGCAAACAAACAGCACAGGGAGAACAACTACACTATTACCTTGTTAAATCAACAAAACATTTGAAAGTGTTCAATGCTTTTGAAACTATCACCTATCCCATGCTGGGCAAAGTGATTATGTTTCTGTAAAAGGCCTCCTCGTCGCCCCCCCCCCCCACACACACACACACACCACACACCCTTATATTCATTTTGCCCATGCTCCTTTCTCTGTTGCAACCACCAAGAGTACTTCCAGGTATGGAGAAGCATATGGGGGCATATGGGGGAAGGTGGACAAGGGGTGTCCCTTTGTAGAGATACTGTCACTTTGTGTTTCATGGAACATGATCATGTCACTTTAAAAGTTCTTATGTTCTCAGTAAACCTCTTGAAGCCTCAGTATGCATAGCAACAATAAATTAAAACTCAGAAACCCTTTCACTGAAGGTAGTGTTAATAAGTGCATCAACCCATATAGGTAAGCTGCTCATTAAATCTCAAATATCTGGTATAGTTTTCCTCATAGTAACATAAAGGGGTTGCTCTCACTGGCCATATAGCCGTATATGACATTTTCTCCAAACAGCAGCAATTATTCATTCCTTTTACTATTCTGCTTGTCTGAACTTTCTGGATAACAGGTTTCCAGATGTATTAATGGATCATGTTTAGTTCCACATTAATGTGTATTTGTCAGTAAAAAGTGTGTGTTGAAGCAACGTGAGAGATACCACTCTAGAGGTTATTTATGCCACTACCATCAAACTGTAAAATCCTGACCTTTATCAATGCTAGTAAAATGGCCAGTCTCCTGAGACGAAAATGTTAGTGTTATAAACCAAACAAATTGACCCTTCATAAAATTGCCCTTTTGCACAGGTGTCTAACATTTAACAATTGAACCCTTAGTGACCCAGAAGTAAATTTAATTTTCCATGTGTTTCACAAAGGCTTTGAGCCATTCTGTAATTTAACAAGCTGTGTACCATGTAACATATATTTATATCTTATATGTAAAATACAGACTGTACAAAAACCTCTAGGATATACACTGCAGGAAACCTAACTGCATCCATATGTTTCATATGAGCAAAATATGCAACCCCAGGCAGATAGCACCTGCTTAGAATGTAATTAAGCACATTTGATATGACTAATTAGAAAAATGAAATTGCAATGGTTGTTATAGGCTGTCTTTCTGTGGGGCCCAAAAGGGCATCTGTGTACGCTCATGGAATTTTTTCGTTGTTATGAATCTTAAAAGTGAAGAATGTCCAGTTGTAATAAAGAGTTGTACTTCCTGATATCATCAGGTAATAGAAAACAGACTTCAGTTGGCTATAGAGGGGTTTTAAAACATAATTAATTATATATTTATAGACAGTACTATATATACAATAAAATCAGAGAATTGTCAAAATTAGTATAAAAAGGTAGAATGTATGCATAGTAGAATAGGAACATCCTGGTTGTACTCCTGTTCTTACTCATAGTATAGTAGAAAAGGAACATTCTGGTTGTACTCCTGTTCTTACTCATAGTATAGTAGAATAGGAACATCCTGGTTGTACTCCTGTTCTTACTCATAGTATAGTAGAAAAGGAACATCCTGGTTGTACTCCTGTTCTTATTCATAGTATAGTAGAAAAGGAACATCCTGGTTGTACTCCTGTTCTTACTCATAGTATAGTAGAAAAGGAACATTCTGGTTGTACTCCTGTTCTTACTCATAGTATAGTAGAAAAGGAATATCCTGGTTGTACTCCTGTTCTTACTCATAGTATAGTAGAAAAGGAACATTCTGGTTGTACTCCTGTTCTTACTCATAGTATAGTAGAAAAGGAACATTCTGGTTGTACTCCTGTTCTTATCCATAGTACAGTAGAAAAGGAACATCCTGGTTATACTCCTGTTCTTACTGCCTTAGTCCACTGTCGGTCACATAATTTGCATGGAATGACTTGTCCCTGTCTGCTCTCTGTGTCCAGTGGAGGCATGTGCCTATGTCTGATAAAGTGGTCACTATTTTCTCTGTTGTCACTATCCCTTTCTTTGATTAGCTTGAGACGTATCATTTCCAGGACAGTTGGAACTCTGTTATGAAACTCTACATAGCGGAGAAAGTGGAAAAGGCCAACTATGGGGCCACTGGACACATGAAGAGACTTGATTCAGGCCAACTTTGGTTGGGGGAAGGAGCATAGTGAGCGCAGAAGTAGAAGATGCTAATCAGAAGAAACCAATAACACTGGATAGAAGAAGAACAGTGAGCACAGAGGAAGAAGAAACTGCTAATAACACTGGGGAGAAGGAGAATAGTGAGCACAGAAGAAGAAACTGATAACACTGAAGAGAAGGAGAATAGTGAGCACAGAAGAAGAATAAACCATTGGAATAAAACATTGGAGAGAAGGAGAATAGTGAGCACAGAAGAAGAAACTGATAACACTGGAGAGAAGAATAGTGAGCACAGAAGAAGAAACCGATAACACTGGAGAGAAGGAGAATAGTGAGCTCAGAAGAAGAAACCGATAACACTGGAGAGAAGAATAGTGAGCACAGAAGAAGAAACCGATAACACCGGAGAGAAAGAGAATAGTGAGCACAGAAGAAGAAGAAACCGATAACACTGGAGTGAAGGAGAATAATGAGCGTAGAAGAAGAAACCGATAACACTGGAGTGAAGGAGAATAATGAGCGTAGAAGAAGAAACCGATAACACTGGAGAGAAGGAGAATAGTGAGCACAGAAGAAGAATAAACCATTGGAATAAAACATTGGAGAGAAGGAGAATAGTGAGCACAGAAGAAGAAGCCGATAACACTGGAGAGAAGAATAGTGAGCACAGAAGAAGAAGCCGATAACACTGGAGAGAAGAATAGTGAGCACAGAAGAAGAAACCGATAACACTGGAGAGAAGGAGAATAGTGAGCACAGAAGAAGAAGAAACCGATAACACTGGAGAGAAGGAGAATAGTGAGCACAGAAGAAGAAGAAACCGATAACACTGGAGAGAAGGAGAATAATGAGCGTAGAAGAAGAAACTGATAACTGGGGAGAAGGAGCATAGTGAGCACAAATGAAGGAGAGACTTGTAACAGAGGGAAGAAGGAGCATAATGAGCACAGAAAAGAGACAATGCTATTACAGAGGAGAAAGGGGCATAGTGAATAGAGAAGGAAACAATGATAACACTGGGAAAAAGGAGGATAGTGCACATAGAAGAAGAAAAATAATGACAGTGAGGGCAAGGAGTAGAGCAGTCTTAGCAGAGACTGAAAGGGTAGCAGACAATCAGGTGACTTCCAGGGACAAATTGAAAGAAGTCACCATTGCGAATGAGTCCTAAGAATGGGGAAGCAGGATACTGAGGAGAACAGAATGGGAGGTGGTGCTTGCTTTTTCTAGACGTAAACCTGCATGTATGCAAGAATCATGTAGCACCCTAACAGGGAATCCTAATATTCATTAAATGTCTACTGCTACTATATCTACTCTATAGGCACACATACATATAGCTGATCGGTATCATAAATAGGACATCTTGATTTTAATAAACATCTGTCCACAAAGCGGTGAGATACAGTAGAATTTCAAATAGCATCCTTTTTTTAATTTGAGGGCTTAGAGATTTGCATGACTGAAGAATTTGCCATAGAGGTTTCTACAGACACATTTCTCGCCAGCTGTATAATCGACCTCTTTTTCATGAGCCACGTTCTCCTGAACACTGATAATCTTCATTGATTTGTTCAAACAGGCAGATGATTTAATTTTCCATCTGTGCAATCTTGTTTGAATGCTTCATTCCAACTGTTTTTTTAAACCTCCAAATCTACAGCTGTAACTGTTCATAAAAAAGTACATTATGACTTACCTTCTAATATGTCAGTTTATTTTTCACTTAGTATCTTCGGCATCAGGGTGAACAAGAAAATAAAATATTTCATCATACTATGTTTATGTAAAAAATATAAGATAGACTGCAGGGATGTTGACTATAAATCCTAGTATAACATCTGCATTTAAATTTTATTACATAGAGTACAGTGTAAAAATATCTAAATGGATATGCATTTGGATGTTTGGATTTGATTTTGTGGCTTAATACTGAAAATTGTAAAACAGATGTATGTCACCGTCCTAATGGTGTTCAGGGAAACAAATAGGTACCTTGCACCTTCTAACCTTTCAGCCGGTCACTACATTTGACAATTATGCCTGTAATATTGGTTTCTCATGTGCTGTCATGTATATTTTAGGTAGCAGTAATGCTAAACCAGAAAGTAGCAGACAGATCTTACTGCATAGCAGAGGTGTGTATTACAAGAACGGCTGGTCAAAATATGCATTTCTGCTGAGTATTATGCAGTTTAACTAAAGTTTCACTTTGAGATTGGGATTTTTGTTTGACCTTTGGGCTACGAAAGCAAGAAATACAAGAAACCAGGTTTGAACTAATGGTGAATTACAGGGCGTTCCCTGAACTGAAAAAGCGTATCCCTTTTCTGAAACTTCTTTTTTAGATTTGTTTTTCCTTTATTTTTTTCCTGGTGATCCAGCCAGTAAGAACTCATTCACATGGGCAGAAAAAAGTTGCCTTTAGATGTGTACAGCAGATAGTTTTGTACACATCTAAACCCAACACTATAGTAATCAATAACCCCATACACATAGATGCATCTACATATTAAAAATGTGTGCTGCGTTTAGCTGTACATAAAAAATGCTGCAGATACACACTTGGATCCACAGATTTTATGGGAAATAAATGGGCATAAACGTGTGTACTTTAGGCACATATTTTCCACAGGATCTTCTAGCTCTGCCAGGAAGAACCTTTTGTCCATGCATAAAATATGTGTATGTCCATGTAATGAGCCCTAAATCTGTTATTTTTCAATTTACTTTAAGTGCCAGTTCACATACTGTATGTCTGGTGCACTGGTGATGCAGATTCAGTGCAGATTGAAAAAGAGTCTAGACCTTTTTCTGAGCAGTGCGGTCCAGTTCAGGTGCGGGTTACAGGCTATTGACTTCTATGGAACCGGTTTCTAAACTGCATAAGTGTGAACAGGGTAAAATTCTGACCTAATCCTGTCCTGAATCTGATGTAAACCTGACCAGAACTGCTGCACAACAATTGTGTCAATTAGCTGTGCAACCTGAGCTTCAATCGGCACCGCACGTGTGAATTGACTCTAACAGACCAAGCTGTCCAGACAAAAGAGACCATTTAAGACTGACGGGGAGCATACAATGATCATCTTTTCTTTATTTATGTAAAACCTTTATCCCAAAAGGAAAAAAAACTGTAAGTTCTTATAAAGTGTTAACTGGAGTTCAAATATAATTTGTTAGGCAAGTCCATCTGCTGGTACATCTAACACTACTCTACCAGTGGTTGAGAATGCTATGTTCAAAGGTGTCTGCTTTACTATTTCATCCAGAATGCAGATGCTCTTAAGACAAGAAGTGTGTTACTGGCCTGATCACCAGGTGAAATAAAGAAAAAAAGTCTTAAAAAAAGAAACCTAATGCAGCCACCATATCTAAGGATTGGCAAACTGTAATATAATGCATTTTGTTTTTTGGGTGTAATTCCGATTTCGTTTTGTTCCATGTAGTCTACAGTGCCTTTTGCCTACCAACACATCTACCCAATTTAACTCTGATTCTTTTCTCTTTTACCACCCCATTCACAGAATCACTCCTGTGATCACAACATAAGCTGGTATTTGTTCACCAACAAATAATTATGGACAGCTTTAGTAATCTGAGTGTTGCAATCAGTGCATTGTCTCTTTAAGAAAAACAAAGTTAGAATAAATAAATTATAATAAGGCCGTTTTTAGCAGTGCAGCATTCCTTTTTTCCAACTCCCCAAAATATATTATGGACATGCAGAGCCAGTGCTAGATTATTTTGTGCCCTAGGCAAGACCAGCTACTTGCACCCTCCTAAAAAAAATTAACATAAACATTTTTAAAAACAGTAGAAAATATTAAATCAACAAAACATGAAACTGCTAAAAAAAAATTAATTTGCAAAAATAGGCTCTGACAGATCCCAGGCTGGAATTCCCCAGGCAATTGGGGGACAGCAGGCAGCCCAGCCCATACACACAGAGAGAACACCTGAACTGAGTGTTCTCACACAGTGACAGATCTGACACAACACACCACCACCAACACTGACACAGATCAGCAGGCCCAGCAGGCATTAGAAGAGCAGGCTGTGGAATCGTGATAATGTCATCACTCACTGACACATTGTGCATGTGATGGATGGCCGGCCGGGTCACACAGACATGAGACATCAGGGTCAGACATTACCTTCCTCATCAGGCACAGCTCCACCTCCGCTGAAGAATGGGAAGAGAAGGGTTGGAACTCCACAGTGATCAGCAGCCGCCAGCTGGCTTGCAGTAAGTCACTGAGTCTGAGAGGAACACTGGAAGGAGCGGCAGCTCAGCTACTGGCCCCAGACACCCGGCATCTTACCCTGTCTTTTCTTCCACCCCCTTTACCGCCCCTCCCTTCAGCTGAAGGATCATTCATGATGTGGTGGCGTCCCACACAGAGAATGTTGCACCCAGGCACCCCTAGTGGCATTCCTTTTTTTCCTGTTAGTATTATTGAAAGATTCTTACACACATTCATCTTTACACCCTTAGGACTCATGCACCACCCTCTTCTCTGCTCTTCTTCCAATTTTCACAGTCTTTACCCCCAAGGCTGTTTCTTTTTGCTTACTGTGACACTGGCGGTTCTTAAGGCCAGTTACTTTATTTGTATAGGGTCCATCGAGTGACATTCCACTCAATGTTACTCATGCATTTTCATGGCCCATTACCTGCTACGTTTCACAGCATACTCCTTTGGAATGAACAAATCTAGTAAAGATTGTTCGCCGGAAATTTCATTGTTCACAGGAATCATTTAAAAAAAGGGCATGGGTAGCAGAGCACTACCATGGGGAACATGTACCAATACATACATTTTCCTATTAAAAATAAGGTTCAGCGGGAAAGAATAATTTAATGTGGCTAAAAGGGCAACATTCAAATTTCTTCAAGTAACATGCATGGGGATGCCACACAAAAAATTCAAAGTTAACAGCTACAAATACTGTAGCTGCTGACTTTTAAAAAAGGGGCAGTTACTTGTCCAGGGATCCAGTGCGGATCTCACCCTGGCCAGTACTTCGCTGGTCTTCGAGTCCCTGGCTCCAGCATGTTTATTGTGAGAAGCCAGCTGTGACTCCTGGCTTCACAGTCAACTTCCCTCTGCTCATGTGCAAGCCGCATTGCGCTGTGTGAATGGTCCTGCAGCCTTCTGGGATCTATGATGTATCCCAATAGGTTGAGGGAAGGTCCAGACTTCCAGTAGAATCACCTAGGGGATCCGACCAAAAGGGGGAGCTGGTGCCTACAACAATTTGTTACCCTCCCACACCCAAAAAATGCCAAAAAAGGATACGGGGGGAGGCATAAAGTGGAACTTCACCTTTGGGGTGAAGTTCCGCTTTAAATCTGCATGATAGACAGTGCTCCATTCTGCACATTGTGCAATACTTCTCCACACTGCTCTAAGCTATATATCCCCTTTTGTCCCTATATTTTGCCCCTTCTGATTCCCCAATCTCAGAATACCTTAATTATTACAGTTCCTCCTTTGGCCAAATGGGTAAACATTTGCTAGTTTTTTTTGGAAGGCATCCTTTTTACACTGCCTGGACCTTTTCTAGAAAATAAAATTAATCAGGTTTAACCTGTCAATGAAAACAATGTTAATTAAAACATTGCTGGATGATGAATAATTTATATGTCCTGTGTTTTCTTTGTTATAAAGAAGATTTCTTACAGCCTGAAGGTATCATTATACCTTTTGTTTTTTGGAGAGCTACATTTCTCAATTAGCAATGTTTACAATGCATCTATTATAGAAGGAAGAAGAATAAGGAAGTCAAATTATTTTTTTGAGAACAAAATTGTTTTGAAACAAATTCCTTCCTAGTAGAATTTACTGTGAGTTAATCAAAAGTCATTCAAATTCATGGACTAAGTTTACTAAAGTATAAAGATTATTTGTCATCGCAGCTTTTTTTTTTACTCAATGGACACTGATAATAACAGTCACACAGCTGACAATAATAGCAATAACCACAGCTTTACAGTTTAGTAAATTAAATTTCATGACTGGAACTTAAAGTGCCAGCCTTTGATGATTGATTTTGTGCTTAAAAAGGCCTAATTCTAATGCTTTTCAATATCCATTCTGTGCCTTTGTATCCCCATTTTAGGTTTCAAAACCTTACAAGAATCTCCAGTTATTGTTATGCTTAGATTCATCGACCTTGTATGTTTCTGTAGAAAGTAAATGAATAAACCTCCTAGTAATGCTATTATTAGGCTGCAGCTAGAGGGAGCTCTAATGATTTGTAGTGTGAGTTCAGGAGACTAAGAAGCAATAAGCTCACATAAAACTCGGAATGAGCAAGTGAGCACTTGTTTCCTGTTCTCCTCTTGTACAGGTTAGGCACACATGGCTGAAGCTGTCTTAGTTAAAGTGGTAGTAAACATGTTTTTTTTTCATATTTTACCTACAGGTCAGCTTATAATAAAGCTTACCTGTAGGTAAAATGAATGTCTCCTAACTTGCACCATTTAGGAGATATCCTCTTTTTTTTAAGCTGGCGCATGCGCTCTGAAATAACGGCATACCAGTGCTGTTCCATCAGTGCTGTGTGCTGTGGCCCGGGACTCCTGCACACATGCGAACCTGGAATGAAAATCCGAATGGTGATGGAAACCTCTGCAGTGATGCGATGCATACTAGCACATTTGACATTACCTTGCAGGGGACTTTTTCTTTTCTGTGCTTTACTACCGCTTTAAGTTTTCTGTTTGTTAGGACACTCCCTTTCTATTTTTATTATCCTATATGTTAGTAATGGTAACTCTCTAGCACAAAGAGATGTGCTTTTCTATGTGGCCTGTGCTGCACTATAAAGAAAGTAATTGTCTGTATTAATTGATCCATTTCTGTTTGTCAAATCAACTCGGAATGAGCAAGTAGGCAACCTGTGTTTTCTGTTCTCCTCTTGATACAGATACTGCAGGCTGCATCTTTGTCATACCTCACACTCAGATCACTAATTGTTTTCTTTTTTTCTAAGTGATCACATGACCTTTGTTCTCAGTTGCATAAGGGGCTGAGAAAGATAGGGTTGGAAAAACAGCAGAACACCGATCCTCCCAAATAATTTGTTCTGCAAAGGGGCGTGTAAGCACAAGCACAAGTCAGAAAACTGACCACACTAGGATGGATGTACTTCTATGTGTAGTGTGGTCATTTTGTAACAAGAAAGCAGGGGGACTGGCAGAATCAGCAGGTATTTCACACAAAGGAAGCAATACAAAGAGAACAGCATAGCCTTAACTTAAGTACATGGTACAACAGACACATATCTGGAATATGAAATGTTGGGGTAACATATTCTTTAACCAGTTGCCGCCTGGCCTATAGCCAGATGGTGGCCGGGCGAGCAGCTCGTCCCTCCTGGTGGACGCCATATGGCGTCCTTTCAGGCATGCGCAGTGTGCCTGCCCACAGGGCCACTCTGCGGCGTGATCTGTCACCGGCCATGTACCTCGGACACGGTTGATGACAGATCTGTGTACTGACCCCTTTTCCAGTACCATGTGACCTGCTGTGACCAATCACAGCAGGTCACATGGCAGTTGTATACAATGGATGGCTTCCTTTCATACCATCCATTGTATACAAGTGTGTCTAGCTGTGAATGGTCACAGCGATCACATGCACAAGCTGGGCCAATTACAGCCCAGCTGTGTCATGTGATTAGCCGTGGCCAAATCACAGCTAAGCACAAAAAAAAAACCCTGAATGAATCGATTTCATTCAGGTAAATGCTTGCTTATAGCAAAGTCAATCTTTGCTATAAGCAAATTGTGTAAAAAAAAATAAATACTGATCACTTCCCCAAAGTAGTACAATGTTACTATGGTAACATTATACTACTTTGGTCATAGTGAAATAAAAAAAAAGTCTTAAAAAAAGAGAAAAAAATGTAATAAAAAATTTAAACCAATAAAAAAATTTAAATTTTTTTTTTAAATTTAAAAAAAAATTTTCGTACCGTCACCAGTCCCTGATCACCGCCATGCCAGTTATATGATGACGCTGTACTGCACTGGTGACAGTATGTAAAAAAAAAATAGTGAAAATTGTTTTTCAAATTTTTTCATTTTCCGAAAATTATGACAAAAAAATTACAACTTCAAAAAACTCGCCATGCCTCTTATGAAATACGTCGGACTGTCTGCTTTGCAAAAAGTGGTCATTTGGGGGATATCTGTACTGTTCTGACATTCTTGGACCTCAAGAAATTATTTATTTGCAAACTTTTATAACAGAAACAAAGAAAAACGTGTTTTTATTTTCAAAACGTTCGGTCTGTTTTTGTTAATTTAACAAAAAATAAAACCCCCTAGTGGTGATTAAATACCACCAAAAGAAACCTCTAGTTGTGTGAAGAAAATGATAAAATTTTAGTTTGAGTACAATGTTGTATGACCGTGCAACTGTCATTCAAAGTGTGAGAGCGCTGACACCTGAAAAATGGCCTGTGTAGGAAGGGGGTAAAAGTGCCCTGTATGGAAGCGGTTAACATAGAATAGTATATAGTGTTTTTACGGATTGTTTACTGATTTAATATGTTTAAGACTAACATTTTTATTTGTAATCAGGAAAATATAAAAAAATGCATTTGAAAACGTATACAGTATATACCATATGTAGCATGGAATATGTCATGATGGGGTTTATATGGAAAACTATAAAGCAAGAATACAGAATAACAGGAGGAGATGTAGTATGTATTGTAAATATTTTGTGTAGGAAAATAGCATATTGTCTTTCTTAAGCCAGCTTGAGAACTTGAGCCACTGCCATTCTGGCCCCAGTTGACTATAGACAGTATGTAGTAAAGGAGTAATTGCTCAGCAGTCCAGAAGACTAAGCCAAACAAATCTTGGAAAATGCTAAATATGCAGTACAGACAACAAATTGCAGTTTCTTGTTGCCCAGTACATGTTTTAAAAGGTCTGCGTGTCTGCAGATAAATGTTAATTTGAATATCTCCAAAGTGTATTTGATATATAACATGCTGACATTTAAAGGAGAAAAGGAACATATGCTTGTGTAGTAGAGTATTTATTAAAAAATATCTGTAAAAGACTAAGAGCTCGCCCCTTCTTCTGTCTATGAAGTGTGAAATGCCCCTGCCCCGTCCTCTACCCTTCTACATTGCCACGTTCGTATTTCTTAATGGTTACAATCTACATAGTATAAAAATAACACAGGGAAACATCTGTGCTGCTAATTCTTCCAAACATTTAGCCAATGGTGGGTACTGTTCACATTGCAAAAGATATATATATATATATATATATTATTTTTGTTTGTTTTTATACACAGTATATGTTTGTATGTTATTTCATTGATAGTGAGTTTTTGGTGGGGCATGAAGAATTGCGTCATACTCTTTTTCTAGTAATACCTTAAAAAGCCCTCCAAAGGGAATTTACCTCTTCTACAGATTAACCACTTGAGTACCAGCCTGTAATCCCCTTTGTCAGGTCTGTCTGGGTTTGACTGACAACATTGTACTCAAATGATTTGATATATTTTTTTTAAGCGAGAGCTTTCTTTTGCTGATATTTAATAACCATATTTTTTACTATAAAAAAAACCTTTGAAAAATAATGTTGCCCTTACTTTCTTTTAAAACTAAAATGCAAGAAAAGAACAAAAGCCCCTGAAATGACCTTTTTATTTGGAAAGTAGACACCCTAAGGTGATCTTTTTTTTGCCATGATTTTTTAGAAAAGAAGAAACATGCTGGTACTGGGGGAGGGGGTTTAAAAACAGAACTTGAGAATGGTGCACTATATACATTAATATACAGGTTATACACCGAGGAAGGATGAATGTTAATGTACTGGTCACATACAGTGGCAGGATGGGAAGGAAGGGCATAATGTTTAGATGTGCAGAATAAGGAAGGTGGGGGGTTAATATACAGGTCATGTGGAGACAGCATGGAGATAGTATGTGTAGGAGAGGAGGAGGACGTGAAAGGGTTAAAAACAAAATTATTCATTCTTCAGCTTCTGATCCATTCTTTCTTTCTCCATTCACAGGTACTCCAGCTCTCTTCTTTCCCTGTTGTAAGGGAAACAGGAGGGATCAACACAGTAAACAGTACCATGTGATTGCTATGATAACCAATCACAGCGATTGCATGGTACTCAACCCTTTGGATCAGCTTGGTACAATGTCTTTGTGTATTGGGCTGTCCAATGACAGATCAGTACACAGAGATTACCGGGCGGATTTGCCACCCAGTAGCTATTTATACAGTGTTTTATATAAAGCGCATTGGGCAAATAAAAGACTGCCAATCTGATCTGCCAATAGAAGAGGGGTTACGCCCTTCAATGTATATTTGTAAAAGCAGTGAAGGTGCTAAAATACATATATTAGGTTTGTCACCTCCTTGAGTATGCACTTCAGCTCATGTTTATATATAACAAAAGTTGCTGAACAGAATTTCTAATCACTTGTCAGGTAAAACAGTATTCCAACTGCCTATTTAAGCAGGCCATACATGGGTCAAATTCCAAATGATTTTTTGATCGAAAACATTGTTCGTTCTGTAATCCGATGGTGCCACCAATGATTTAGAAAATCTGACGTTTTTCACGAATATTCCAGCATGCCCGATAAACAAAATGGGGAGAAACCACGAAAATTGGCCTGTGCCATTGACCCACTAACAGGTCTTAGGTCCAATTTTCGAATAACAAATCGTTCGATCAACCCATGTATGGCCAGTCTTAGTTTCAAGTTTACCTGGAAATGTCTGACACTGTGCCTATTATACTCCCTCTGAGCTCTGACATTAGGTATATTGAAGTCAGTTGGAAGAGAGGAAGGAGTGCTGGAGAGGTAGGTATTATATGTTGCGGTGGCGCTGATGGTGGGTGCTGTAAATTTTGTAGGGCCTTACAATTTTTTTAATATAAATAGTTTTAATAAAACAAGAATAAACCATGTTCTCTCTGTACAAGTAGATCAGAGACTTAGTAGATGTAGAAAAACGATACATGTATTTGTTATTCATGATCCAAAGCTTCATTCAATATAAATATATTGGATTTCCTTGTCTGTGGCCTAATTTGATCAGAGACAAGTCATGACTACACAACAATCTATTGACTTACAAAAGTAGCCATTTTGTTGTTATTTTTGGTTGCAGGGTTTGTCTGTAATATAAAGGGAAAAGAGGGAAAGTGACGGTCATTGTTAAGGTCAAATCACTGCAATTAATCTTAAAGATTAGTAAAAACTCCATCAACCTAAGGGGATTAGGGCTCTTTTAATAGCTAATGATTGTTTTTAATAGCCAGTTTGATATGATAAGAAATTTGCATTTATCCAAAACCAGTATAGTGTGTAGCAGGAAAAGATATTTTAGATGAATGAGATGGATTTCCCATCACAATAAAGCCATACACAAGGGACAGGGCAAGGCAAACTAAGCAGAGACTTATAGGTAGGACTGCGCAGATATTGACTCTCTTCTAGAAAACAAAGGTACCTAGGAGATAGCTACTTCAATATTAACATTGATCTAAAAATTCCACTCTGACTTATATTGTTGCTTGACTTGCTGTATGATTATTGTAGTATTTATATACCTTTCAGCAGGGAAAAACTGGCAACTGTAAGTCATAAAGGGGAAACTGTTATTACCTACAAGTATTCATTTTTTATAGAAAATTATTCAAGTAATTTATGTACACAAAATCTTATAGACAAATGAACAGTGGAAAATTAGCTATTTAAATGGTTTCTCAGTAATGTAATTGTCCATTACTTTTAAAGACAATAAAAAAAACAGCACAAGGGACATGGGCTGCTATTAACATGGTGCCCTTTGTGCTGCTAGCTGCTTAATTTCTTAAAATCCTTATCCTCCGACCCCTCCCCCCACTACCACCACATAATATTTTGGTGTTGTGGGGGATAATAGAACTGAGGGAGCTGTGACAGGAACTCATCAAAGAGCCTGACTTTGCTCTGCCATTCACAGAACCCAAAAAACAGCTTCTATGAATGAAGCATGATCTATGAATGGAGAGAGCAGACCTTTCAATCATCTGGCTGTCCTCCATTCATAGATCATGGTTTATTCATAGAAGCTGTAGTATAGACAGACAAGGACCATGGATGGGTTCTTTTGATGTGTGCTCCTTCAGCTCTATTAACCACCACTACACCAGAAGATTGTAGTAGTGGGGGTGGAGGGGGCTTGCAGGGTGAAGATTTTAAGGAATCCAGGAGCCAACAATGCAAGGGACACATCAGAATAATAGGATGTAATGTCACTTGTGCTGATTTTTTTTTTGTATTATTTTGTCAAAACTAAGGCTTTAATGTTTTATTATAATATAGAATTGGTATATGTTAAAGCATATCTAAACCCAAGAGATAGAATATAATATATTGTACTTGTTCTTAGATGTTTAGATGTGCTGGCTGCAGAAAATGCTTAGCAAAAAATACCTACTGATCTTGCCAGAAATGCAATATCCTTGTTGCTTCATTTGAGCTAAAAAGACAGCAAAATGTATTGTAATCTTTCTTGTGAAAACTACCAAACCCATCAACTATTATTCCAGAGAGAAGAGCAAAGGCAGACGTGTTTAAAGTGGTAGTAAAGTCTTTTTTTTTCCTTTGTACCTACAGGTAAGCATATAATAAGGCTTACCTGTAGGTACAGTAAATATCTGCGGACGTGGCTGCCACGTGCCTGTGTGGGAGTAACGTCATTGTGGCTCAGCCAGTCAAACGGCTGCAGCCCTTGAACCCAGAAGGAAGACCAGGTGAAGATGGAAGCTGATGGAAGCCCCTGGAGGGCTTTGTTTTCAAGTAAGTCTTTCATGATGTGCTAATATGTCATGCATACTAGCACATTATGCTCTTAACTTGCAGGGAGATTTTTTGGTTGCAATTTTTTGCGAGACCAGAAATCCCTTGTTTAGCAAATCAGACTAGAAACTGCTTAACCCCAGGCATTTATTTGGCAAGTACTTATTTACCTAAACTTCTTTCTGTTATCTGTGCTGTTGTGCTCTGTATATATATATATATATATATGTATATATATATATATATATATATATATATATATATGTTACATCTTCTTTCTGTAAATATTTGTACTGCACCCTTTTAACCTTTTGGTAGTAAATCTTGCTTTCTGAAAGTGTTGAATTGTTTCTATAGCTCTTAATTGCAATTTACGAATCCCTGCCTCTAAAAAGAACACTACTATGAGTGTTTAACCCACTGTATAACCGGTCTGTAGAGATAGTGGTATACTGTCAATTAACCAATCATTCCGAGTGTATTGCTGAGTTTCCTCTTTCTCTGTATAAAAAGGAGGTGGTGGCAGTGTGAAAGGTTAATTGCGTAATTAACCAGACCCAGTAACAAGCACATTCAGGCTGCCGGTACATCGATTGTGGTCCAATTAGCTGGAAAATCATTGTGCAGGGTGCAGCTGGGTGTGGCATTGTTACGCATGTGACAGCGCGGTTTTAGATTGGCTAGTCCTTCGGTCACGAGTTTAGTGAGAAGGGCTGGGGTCTGACGCCGCGCCCGTGACATGTGGGGATTTAGTGAAAAACTGAATTATAGCAGCTTTGTATCCTAATTTCAGAATTCATTAATATTCAGTAATTGCCAACTTGGCCTTAGTTCTGAAATACTTCTTAAAGTGGCTGTGGCAGTTGGCTAAAAGGATATAAGATAGTGGGACCTCCAAAAACAAGAGGTTTTATATGCCTATCTTTACCATTTTCTGTTCTGCTATGCTCTGTTCAAGAGCTATGGCCACCTAAAGAATAAACGATGCTTGATCAGAACTTTCAGATGTAGTCCACCGCCACTTCCTTTTACTGGCTCCTAAGTCATTGCAGGACACAATGGTGATGTAGGTGGAAGAAACTACAGAACAGAGAGAGAAGATTATAGGAATATGTAAGGGAGGCAGGGGAATTTTGTCATACAAGCTACAGAGTCAAGTAGTCATTGTGATGAGATTTCTACTAACTTCCTGTTGTCCTTCAAGAACAGGAAATAAAGGGAAATCACCCAAATTTCCCACAGCAATGGAATATACAGTAGTTTGGTGAATTAAATAAATATGCAGTGTTTTAGTAGGCAGTAGATACATGCTCATGCAATAAAAGCTGAATACATGTAAATACAATCTGCCAGACATAAGACAAATCTGTTTTGCAGTTATAGAATGTGAAAGATGTATTTGAATCTCTGAAACTTTAGCCGAAAGCAGCCTGTCAGCTCTGCAAGTTGTTGAACCAATTGGTATCGATAATCAAATATAGACAGACATGAAAAAAATTGTTACTTAGTCTAAGTAGTGAGTATTTGGATTTCCAAGTACTCTTTTTAGGTCACATAATTACTTTAAAGTAAGCTTTCTCCCTTTTTACTACAGAGGAATATTTCAGGTCTCATAGAACCCCTGATAAAAAAATATTATATCTACAGATAGTTCATTAGCATGATAAGCAATTTGTATCCATTCAAAGTCCAGAATTGATAACATTTGTATGAGCGTTCAGAAAGCATGGGGTGGAGAACTGAAGTTACACACTGCACAGCTCAGTGAGGAGAGCTGATTGGAGGGAAGGGACACACCTCCTTCACAAAGGCTGTCAATCCCAGGCTGTGTGCTGGAGCTCCCATCCTTGTCACCTTTTTTATCTTGGTGTCGGAAGTGACTCATGCTGATAGCAGAGGAACAAAGCAGCAGACAGAAACATGTAGGTGTTGATTTACTAAAGGCAAATAGACTGTGAACTTTGCAAAGTACAGTTGCACTCTGCAATAGCAGTTGCTCCAAAGCATAGTAAATGGCAGAAGCTCTGCTGACCTCCATCATCCAATCATGTGCAAGCAAAAATGCTGTTTTTAGAGATGAGCGAATTTCTCAAAAATTCGATTCGGCTGATTCGGCGAATTCCAGTGTGAAATTCGATTCGATGCGAATTTCTTCGCTACGAAGATGACTTATAAAAAGGGTTTCTAGGCTTCAGAGAGCCTTTAAATTAGTGCAGAACACTGTACCTTTAATTTAAATGCCCTTGGAGATGAGGAAAGAGAAGGAGAAGGAGAAGGATGAGAAGAAGGAGAAGGATGAGAAGAAGGAGAAGGAGAAGGATGAGAAGAAGGAGAAGGAGAAGGATGAGAAGAAGGAGAAGGAGAAGGATGAGAAGAAGGAGAAGGAGAAGGATGAGAAGAAGGAGAAGGAGAAGGATGAGAAGAAGGAGAAGGATGAGGAGAAGAAGGATGAGACGAAGGAGAAGGAGAAGGATGAGAAGAAGGAGAAGGATGAGAAGAAAGAGAAGGATGAGAAGGAGAAGGAGAAGGATGAGAAGAAGGAGAAGGATGAGAAGAAGGATGAGAAGAAGGAGAAGGATGAGAAGAAGGAGAAGGATGAGAAGAAGGAGAAGGAGAAGGATGAGAAGAAGGAGAAGGAGAAGGATGAGAAGAAGGAGAAGGATGAGAAGAAGGATGAGAAGAAGGAGAAGGATGAGAAGAAGGAGAAGGATGAGAAGAAGAAGGAGAAGGATGAGAAGAAGGAGAAGGATGAGAAGAAGGAGAAGGATGAGAAGAAGGAGAAGGAGAAGGATGAGAAGAAGGAGAAGGATGAGAAGAAGGAGAAGGATGAGAAGAAGGAGAAGGAGAAGGATGAGAAGAAGGAGAAGGAGAAGGATGAGAAGAAGGAGAAGGAGAAGGATGAGGAGAAGGAGAAGGATGAGAAGAAGGAGAAGGATGAGAAGAAGGAGAAGGAGAAGGATGAGAAGAAGGAGAAGGAGAAGGATGAGGAGAAGGAGAAGGATGAGAAGAAGGAGAAGGATGAGAAGAAGGAGAAGGAGAAGGATGAGAAGAAGGAGAAGGAGAAGGATGAGAAGATGGAGAAGGAGAAGGATGAGAAGAAGGAGAAGGAGAAGGATGAGAAGAAGGAGAAGGAGAAGGATGAGAAGAAGGAGTAGGATGAGGAGAAGGAGAAGGATGAGAAGAAGGAGAAGGATGAGAAGAAGGAGAAGGATGAGAAGAAGGAGAAGGATGAGAAGAAGGAGAAGGAGAAGGATGAGAAGAAGGAGAAGGATGAGAAGAAGGAGAAGGAGAAGCAGAAGGAGAAGGATGAGAAGAAGGAAAAGGAGAAGGATGAGAAGATGGAGAAGGAGAAGGATGAGAAGAAGGAGAAGGATAAGGATGAGAAGAAGGAGAAGGAGAAGGATGAGAAGAAGGAGAAGGATGAGAAGGAGAAGGATGAGAAGAAGGAGAAGGAGAAGGATGAGAAGAAGGAGAAGGATGAGAAGAAGGAGAAGGATGAGAAGAAGGAGAAGGATGAGAAGAAGGAGAAGGAGAAGGATGAGAAGAAGGAGAAGGAGAAGGATGAGAAGAAGGAGAAGGAGAAGGATGAGGAGAAGGAGAAGGATGAGAAGAAGGAGAAGGATGAGAAGAAGGAGAAGGAGAAGGATGAGAAGAAGGAGAAGGAGAAGGATGAGGAGAAGGAGAAGGATGAGAAGAAGGAGAAGGATGAGAAGAAGGAGAAGGAGAAGGATGAGAAGAAGGAGAAGGATGAGAAGAAGGAGAAGGAGAAGGATGAGAAGATGGAGAAGGAGAAGGATGAGAAGAAGGAGAAGGAGAAGGATGAGAAGAAGGAGAAGGAGAAGGATGAGAAGAAGGAGTAGGATGAGGAGAAGGAGAAGGATGAGAAGAAGGAGAAGGATGAGAAGAAGGAGAAGGATGAGAAGAAGGAGAAGGATGAGAAGAAGGAGAAGGAGAAGGATGAGAAGAAGGAGAAGGATGAGAAGAAGGAGAAGGAGAAGGAGAAGCAGAAGGAGAAGGATGAGAAGAAGGAAAAGGAGAAGGATGAGAAGATGGAGAAGGAGAAGGATGAGAAGAAGGAGAAGGAGAAGGATGAGAAGAAGGAGAAGGAGAAGGATGAGAAGATGGAGAAGGAGAAGGATGAGAAGAAGGAGAAGGAGAAGGATGAGAAGAAGGAGAAGGAGAAGGATGAGAAGAAGGAGAAGGAGAAGGATGAGAAGAAGGAGAAGGATGAGAAGAAGGAGAAGGATGAGAAGAAGGATGAGAAGAAGGAGAAGGATGAGAAGAAGGAGAAGGAGAAGGATGAGAAGAAGGAGAAGGATGAGAAGAAGGAGAAGGATGAGAAGAAGGATGAGAAGAAGGATGAGAAGAAGGATGAGAAGAAGGAGAAGGATGAGAAGAAGGACAGTTCTGTGACAGTTTCTGTCTATTTCTTACAGTTCTGGGACATTCACTCCATACAGCTGTTTCAACCGCTGTATGGAGGGAATGTCATGGAACTGTCAGAAATAGACTATTAATGACAGTTCTGGGACTGTTCTTCCATGCAGCGGTTGAAACATTGTATGTATTTGTTTCCATAAATGGATCCATTTATGGAAACAAATACATACAATGTTTCAACCGCTGTATGGAAGGACAGTCCCAGAACTGTCATTAATAGTCTATTTCTGACAGTTCTATGACATTCCCTCCATACAGCGGTTGAAACAGCTGTATAGAGTGAATGTCCCAGAACTGTCAGAAATAGACTATTTATGACAGTTCTGGGACTGTCCTTCCATACAGCGGTTGAAACATTGTATCTATTTTTTTCCATAAATGACATTCTGCAAATACACTTAGAGGAGCGCTGCAGATACACTTTTTGCCGGCTTGGAATTAATCTTATTTTCATCCTACTTCTTCTTCTTCATCCTCATCCTCATAAGAAGAAAAAGAAGAAGTAGGATGAAAATAAGAATAATTCCAAGCCGGCAAAAAGTGTATCTGCAGCGCTCCTCTAAGTGTATCTGCAGAATGTCATTTATGGAAAAAAATAGATACAATGTTTCAACCGCTGTATGGAGTGAATGTCCCAGAACTGTCATAAATAGTCTATTTCTGACAGTTCTGGGACATTCACTCCATACAGCTGTTTCAACCGCTGTATGGAGGGAATGTCATAGAACTGTCAGAAATAGACTATTAATGACAGTTCTGGGACTGTCCTTCCATACAGCGGTTGAAACATTGTATCTATTTGTTTCCATAAATGGATCCATTTATGGAAACAAATAGATACAATGTTTCAACCGCTGTATGGAAGGACAGTCCCAGAACTGTCATTAATAGTCTATTTCTGACAGTTCTATGACATTCCCTCCATACAGCGGTTGAAACAGCTGTATGGAGTGAATGTCCCAGAACTGTCAGAAATAGACTATTTATGACAGTTCTGGGACTGTCCTTCCATACAGCGGTTGACACATTGTATCTATTTTTTTCCATAAATGACATTCTGCAAATACACTTAGAGGAGCGCTGCAGATACACTTTTTGCCGGCTTGGAATTAATCTTATTTTCATCCTACTTCTTCTTCTTCATCCTCATCCTCATAAGAAGAAAAAGAAGAAGTAGGATGAAAATAAGAATAATTCCAAGCCGGCAAAAAGTGTATCTGCAGCGCTCCTCTAAGTGTATCTGCAGAATGTCATTTATGGAAAAAAATAGATACAATGTTTCAACCGCTGTATGGAGTGAATGTCCCAGAACTGTCATAAATAGTCTATTTCTGACAGTTCTGGGACATTCACTCCATACAGCTGTTTCAACCGCTGTATGGAGGGAATGTCATAGAACTGTCAGAAATAGACTATTAATGACAGTTCTGGGACTGTCCTTCCATACAGCGGTTGAAACATTGTATCTATTTGTTTCCATAAATGGATCCATTTATGGAAACAAATAGATACAATGTTTCAACCCCTGTATGGAAGGACAGTCCCAGAACTGTCATTAATAGTCTATTTCTGACAGTTCTATGACATTCCCTCCATACAGCGGTTGAAACAGCTGTATGGAGTGAATGTCCCAGAACTGTCAGAAATAGACTATTTATGACAGTTCTGGGACATTCCCTCCATACAGCGGTTTCCGGCAAAAAGTGTATGTGCAGAGTTCCTCTATTCTGCAGATACACTTAGAGGAGCTCTGCAGATACACTTAGAGGAGCTCTGCACATACACTTTTTGCCGGCTTGGAATTATTCTTATTTTCATCCTACTTCTTCTTCTTCTTCTTCTTCATCCTCATCCTCATCCTCTTCTTCTTCTTCTGAGGATGAGGATGAGGATGAAGAAGAAGAAGTAGGATGAAAATAAGATTAATTCCAAGCCGGCAAAAAGTGTATGTGCAGAGCTCCTCTAAGTGTATCTGCAGAGCTCCTCTAAGTGTATCTGCAGAATAGAGGAACTCTGCACATACACTTTTTGCCGGCTTGCAATTATTCTTATTTTCATCCTACTTCTTCTTCTTCTTCTTCTTCTTCATCCTCTTCTTCTTCTTCTGAGGATGAGGATAAAGAAGAAGAAGAAGAAGAAGAAGTAGGATGAAAATAAGATTAATTCCAAACAGGCAAAAAGTGTATGTGCAGAGCTCCTCTAAGTGTATCTGCAGAATAGAGGAACTCTGCACATACACTTTTTGCCGGCTTGGAATTATTCTTATTTTCATCCTACTGCTTCTTTTTCTTCTTCATCCTCATCCTCATCCTCAGAAGAAGAGGATGAGGATGAGGATGAAGAAGAAGAAGATGAAGAAGAAGAAGAAGTAGGATGAAAAGAAGAATAATTCCAAGCCGGCAAAAAGTGTATGTGCAGAGTTCCTCTATTTCTGACAGTTCTCTCACAGCTTCTTCACATGTACAGCGGTTGAAACATCTGTATCCTAAATGGAAACTAATAGATACAAATTGTATCTATTAGTTTCCATTTAGGATACAGATGTTTCAACCGCTGTACATGTGAAGAAGCTGTGAGAGAACTGTCAGAAATAGAGGAACTCTGCACATACACTTTTTGCCGGCTTGGAATTATTCTTCTTTTCATCCTACTTCTTCTTCTTCTTCTTCTTCTTCTTCATCCTCATCCTCATCCTCTTCTTCTGAGGATGAAGATGAAGAAGAAGAAGAAGTAGGATGAAAAGAAGAATAATTCCAAGCCGGCAAAAAGTGTATGTGCAGAGTTCCTCTATTTCTGACAGTTCTCTCACAGCTTCTTCACATGAACAGTGGTTGAAACATCTGTATCCTAAATGGAAACTAATAGATACAATGTTTCAACCGCTAAACATGTGTTCCTTCTGTCAGAGAACTGTCAGAAATAGCGGAGCTCACTGCAGGGACACTTTTGCCGGCTGATCGGGAAATGTTCGATTCGCGCACCCGAAGTAGGCAAAATTTCGGTTTCGCCGCGAATCGAATATTTCCTGAAATTCGACTCGAATTCCGGTTCGCCTGGTTCGATTCGCTCATCTCTAGCTGTTTTTTCAATTTTCCTTGCACATATTTGGGTATTCTTTGTAAAGTGAAGCTTTACCTCATATACTAAGCTCTGATGCTACTGCACTTGCAGAGTGCAACTGCACTTTGTAAAGTGCACAGTCTATGTGCCTTTAGTAAATCAACCCCTTAGTTTTCAGGATTGGAACAAGTTCGTAGTTCATGTCAGAGGTTTACAACCATCTTAAACATTTAACATTTAACTGATGTATTTGAAAACCAAAGCCAATGATTTTTCAACCTCTCTCTCTGCTCTATAAAGAAATATTTTTTCAGTAATAATTATGAAAGGAAATTAACCACTTGCCCCCCAGAGGATTTACCCCCCTTCCTGACCAGGCCATTTTTTGCGTTACAGAGCTTCGTTACTTTAGCTGACAATTGAGTGGTCATGCAACGCTGCACCCAAATGAAATTGACGTCCTTTTTTCCCCACAAATAGAGCTTTCTTTCAGTGGTATTTGATCACCTGTGCATTTTTTATTTTTTGCGGTAAAAAAGACCAACTATTTTGAGAAAAAAAACAATATTTTTGACTTTTACTATTAAACAAATCCAGTAAAAAAATTTAAAAAATCTAATTTTGTCTAAATTTTGGCCAAAATCTATTCTGCTACGTCTTTTCTAAAACAAAATCCCAATATGTGTAAATTAATTGGTTTACGTGAAAGTTATAGCGTTTCTTTCCAACAGGGTCATACATATGCATATTATAGTCTGTTAGGACGTGAGTGGGCATTTTTATTGTTTATTTCCTAATAAAATTACTGTATTAGGCTATGGAGGATTTCTATTTGTGTTTCTGAGTATGACCCTGTGGGAAATTGGTATTACCAGAATAATCAGTGGCTGGAGGAGATCTGGATGACAGCGGTCTGATGTGGTATCCAGTACGGTCTTTTAGACAAGGTGGCTCCTGAGGGATACGCGCTATATACAACAAAGTGTGCTGGCCCTTGAGGTCATTGCAAGGAGGTGAGAGGGCACTCAGACCACTTTAGGATTGTGACACCAGTGGCACTCTCACGTTTATGAAGATTTTACACTTGTGTTTGAAGTGGACTGTATGTGAACTCACTATTACCACTTATTGAGTGTGCTACACTTGCACGGTTTTGTGTATTTGCTCTGGAACCACTGTATGCTCACTGAATCACCCATTGGCTCCCCTTATGATTGGGGTTATTGAAGGGGAGTTTTTGCGTTTATTTACCTGTGTGTTCTTTATGTGCATTCATTTGTCGGTTAAGTATTTTGTATTGGTAAGATTTGCACATATATACATTATGTTATCATGACCTAGCGCTACACCATACAGTTATTTAAAAAGATCACTAGGTTAGTTGATTGGAGAAGCTCCACTATTCCCACACCATTGGCTTTTTATTATTATTATTATACGGTATTCATAAAGCGCCAATAGTTCGCTCAGCGCTGTACATTACATTTGGTGAATAATGATGCCAGAACTATATGGGCAACCATCCAGCAATCCTGGAACCTTCTAAAGAAAACCTAGGGTATCGTGGATCCCTATACATAAATTAACATAAAAATGAACAGAAATAATTATTAGGAAAATCTGTTTTAAATCATGTGTGTGTGTGTTATTGTGGTATTGATATATGCACATCCATGTGCAACTGGTACATGTAAAGGATAGTAATGAAAAATAATAAAATTAGCACAACATCCATAATATCTTGCATTTGCATCTAGTAAATATTCATGAAATTCAGCAAAACATTCCAGCAGATTAATTAACTTTGTATAATTAGTATTCCTACTTATCTATAGTATTTTAATTCATTTGTAATTAAATAACTCCCAAATGATTGAATGGATTAGCTGTAAGAAAATTAAAGTTCAATCCCTTATATATTTAATCTGATATTCTTACATCCTATGTTACACACTGTAGGTTAAAAGATCAGTTCTACAATAACAGTACCAATGTATTGGAGAGCATATTAGTTCAAACATAGATCTTTTGTACTATCAGAATTTTAGTTTTTGCTTTATAAAAGTTTCTAATCAATGCAAATAAGAAAAGCTGAAATACCTGCATTCTGTAGAAAATACAATTTCGTTTATGTATTTAGTTATTTAAAGGGGTAGTTTACCTTCACCAAAGAACTGCCTTTGCAGGTAAGGGGCATCTGTGGATAAAAACAGTGTGTCTCTGACTAAAGTTGAACAATGCTCTTGATATAGGTGTAGGCCATTTATGTACCTTACGTGCACCTCTGCGGTTTATATTTTTTTGTGCTATAAACAAGAACAGACCGACAATTTTGAAAAAAAAAACAATATTTTTGACTTTTTGCTATAAAACATATCCAGTAAAAAAATTTAAAAATCACATTTCGTCATAAATTTAGGCCAAAATGTATTCTGCTATATGTGTTTGCTAAAAAAAATCCCAATACGTGTAAATTAATTGGTTTACACGAAAGTTATAGTGTCTGCAAATGGCAGAATAAATACTGGAATTTTTTTTTTTAATACTAGTAATGGCGGCAATCAGTGACTTATAGCGGGCATACTGGACTGCAGTGGGCATTCTGACACTGTGGGAGAACGGACTAACTGCCACTAATATCCCCAGTGACACTAATACAGTGATCAGTGCTAATAAAAAGTACTGACACTGTATTAATGACACTGGGCAGGAAGGGGTTAACAACTGGGGCGATCAAAGTGTTAACTGTGTGCTGTGTGTGTTTCACATCATATGATGTGTGTGTTTTACTCTCTAAGCATGCTGCTTTGTATTGTTCTGCTATGCTATGCAGAGTAATACAAAGCAGCATGCTGGTGCTGACAGGGGAGAGATCTGTATTGTTTACATATAGACCTCTCTCCTGTCAGTGTTTCTCAGCGATTGCCGGGTACTGGCGGGGAATCTCCAACCGGGACCCGATGATCAACAGCTGTGGCCACCAAGGGACACTGTGGGTAGGGCGGCGCGTGCCCCCTACCTGGAAATACAAAATCATGTATATATACGTGATTTTGTGCAGCCCTGCCAGCCTGTAGCAGTAGTTCTGCTATAGGGTGGTCAGGAAGCAGTTAAAGTTCTGTATATCTAAAACTAAAACCTTTATTTCATTTAGGATAGAGTAGGGTAGGTTGAAACCCCTGTCAAGTTTTTTTTTTCCTTTAGTGTCCTACTGGTGATATTTCTTTTCACTTTCTGTGCTGTAGACACAACAAGAATTGAAAGGAAAAATCCTTCAAAGTAAGGGATATTCCCTCTTAGACAGTTGTCATCCAAAGTGTCATTTTTTTTAAATATTTCCCCTATAATCCTGCTTTGATGGAAAATTTGGATTTTCCCTCAATTTCATTTCCTGTGACAATGATCCAATGGTCGCTTGGACAGAGGACTAGAGAGTAAATCTTCTTGCTGGGGTCACAGGCAGCAAAATGGAGGATGATGCTCATATAAATGTGGGCTTAAAAATATTGATTACAATATTAACAGAAAGTTGAACTCCTTTACATGTTTACTTAGAATCCCCTTTAAACATGTAAATGCAGGTACCTTTACATGCAGAAGAGTGATTTGAGAAGAATCAGGCCCTGTTCACATCTCTCAGTTTGGGATTTTGGGCAGAAGTGCTGGAAATCTACCCACGATCGTGTGACAATTACTGAACAACATGCAGTGCGTTTTTGGGTGCCATTATCCCTTAATGGCATCCCAAATGGAATACAATTCTGCCGCAATTGTCATGCAAGAGGATCGCGCTGCAGTCGCGTCAAGCCACACCTTTCAAAATTATGTGAAGCTTGTTACTTGAAAAGATTCCATGTCTTCTTTTCAGTGAATGGGCTACCATAGGCAACACGCAAAAAACATGGGACAATCACCTGTCAAAGTGGCATAGCAGGAACTATTGTTCCCTTTATGGGAAAGTGTGAGTGTAGCCTCAAGTTTGGGTATGCTTCCTAGATCAGTTTCTCCTGCGGTTAAATAAAACAAATGCAGGATGCTTGGGTGAATAAGGGATTGCAGATATTGATGTTATAATATTGGTGAAAACTGATCTCATTTACATGTTTATGTAGAATCTCCATTAAGACTGGTGACTGTGCGATTGACAGCAAGAAGCAATAGAGCCCCAACTGGTTCAGAACACTGACTTTCCCCCTTTAACCCCCAGAACATGGAATGACAGGAAGTTGTATGATTTATTTAAATTAATACATAACTGGATTACATGGTGTTTTTATTCAATATCTGCCTGGAGTTCAGTTCTTTGCATGGAAAATTCCACTGTGTTTGTAGGCCAGTTTGGGAATACAAGCTTTCCAGCATATTTTTGATTTGGCGTGGTACTTTGCATTGGGTACATCTGGTGAAGTTTCAGCTGCCAGAGGGCACCTGTGTACAAGATGTCCATATCATTTCAATTGTTCACGTGTAATCTAATGTGCTACAAAGGCCACTGTAAGACAATCTTTGTCATTGGACCTATTATCATGTAATTACAAGTAAGCCTGTAAGCTGTGAATTTTTTGGGTACTGCTTGTATCGTTAACTTTGTCCATTACATTGACGATCTTATCTAAAGGACATTAGCTTTAATTTTTTTTTTGAACAATGATAGAAGTTATAGCATTTATGTATTTTCTTTACTTCTCTACTATATTCAGAACAACAAAAAAAACCCTCTTACAGAAAAACATGAACTATCGCAAATATAGGTTACAAGCAAACATCTGGTACCACCAAGTTTCAGACAGCTGGTTTACAGCTGTGCTGTGAATACAGCCCTATATAGCAGGATCTGAGATTACAAACACAGCTGAATGAATCAGGAAAGGGACGGTACTCATTCTGTTGTCTCATATAGTTGGATCTTCAGTCTTTAGTAGCAGCTATCAGGTGTAGACCTAGTCTTGGGCTTGCTTGTCAGGTTAAATGCAGGCCACTTCTGACTATGCTGTTATGTATGGTCAGTTGTGTACAAAAGGGCATTCTTATGTACATATATTCATGGTGGAATATGCTGCACTGATTTTTGATCATATGACATTTTTTTTAGATATATTCTAATGTCTACTGCTTTTTATATAAGATTTTAAAGTGATATTAAACTAAACATGTCATACTTACCTGCTCTGTGCAGTGATTTTGCACAGAGAAGCCCGATCCTCCTCTTCTCGGGTCCCCTGCCGGTACACCTGGCCCCTCCATCCTGCCCTGATGGGGTGGGGCCAAGCCGCGGCTCTGTGTGTAAATGGACGAGCAGAGCAGCAACTTGGGAGCAAGCTTCTGTTTGGGTACCCCCAGAGCAAAGTAGTTTTCTATGGGGGCACCCAAACAGAGGCTTGCTCCCAAGTTGCTGCTCTGTGTGTAAATGGACACTCAGAGCAGCAACTTGGGAGCAAGCCTGTTTGGTTTCGGTTGGCCCCACCCCATCTCTTTTCTCAATGGCTCACTGGCTGTGATTGACAGCAGCGGGAGCCAGTGGCTCAGCCAACGAGAAGGGAGAGTCCCCAGAGAGCCAAGGCTCATGTGCAAATCGCTGGGGGCTCAGCTAAATATAGGGGGGGGCTGCTGCACACAAAAGGTTTTTTACCTTCACACATAGAATGCATGAAGGTAAAAAAACCTTGAGCCTTCACAACCACTTTAAGGCCCCTTTAGGAAAGCAATCCTATTACCTATTAATCCTCTTCATGATTTATTCTGCAATAATATCTGGCTTTACACGGGTTTGCATGCTTTCCCTGGAAAGTCAGATTTTGTCTTTGGAAATATTTAACTCAGAGTGTTTATTTACCTGAGTGGCATAATTGTGGAACCTTTTGGTTTACCAAGACAGCAGTAGGAAGCTTTAATTACATCATTGCATTTGACAAACTAAAGAAGTCTGGGAAAGAGTGTTATAGATGAGGTTCATAATAGCATATATGCATTCTGATTAACACAAATGGAACCTTCTGCTGGGAAAAGGCTTTTAATTGCATAATAACATGAACAGTGATTGAGAAATGAAGAGAGCAGAGTAGACAGTCTACAATACACCTCGTCCATGCTTCATAAATGGGAGCTGTGTGTCCACAAGAAAAGCATTTGGATTTTATGCTTAGAGTAGTGTCCAGAATGAAATATTTGGTGTAAAAGTCACCTCTACACAATGAACCTTTGGGGGTTGGTTTACTAAAACTGCATGGTGCAAAATCTGGTGCAGCTTCTAGGTTTTATTGTCAAAGCTTAATGCAGAAGCAGATTTATGCAAAATACCAAAATAACTATGAGGAAGTCTCTAGTATGTGCAACCTTTTATTGACAGTGTTGAATTAAAGAGGAACTCAATTAGGCCATATTTACATAAACAGGTCATATAAACACTGTAAAATGTCGGAAAATTATGATGTGGAAATGTACTGCTTCAGGTAATTGCAGAAATTAGAGAATGTTTTCCTGATTGAGCCATTTCGTGATCAGTCGGGGAATGTTGTTATGTCTTTAGGCCTTTCTCCCACACGTTTGCTGAGTTTTCCTTGTTTAAGGGTTGATTGGCCAGGGTGGATTTCATCATTTGATTGCTCTTGTTGTGAACAGAATGTTTTTCCTCTCTTCTCCATAGGAACAAGTGTGTAAATTCAACACCTGATGTGTGCACATATACTGTATGTTTCTACAGCACTTGATGGACCACACCATACAAGGGCCTGCTTGTTAACCACTTGCCCTTCAGAGGATTTACCCCCATTCCTGACCATGCTATTTTTTGCGATACAGTGTGCGTTATTTTAACTGACAATTGCACGGTCATGCAAAGCTGCACCCAAATGAAATGTATGTCCTTTTTTCTCACAAATGGAGCTTCATTTTGGTGGTATTTGATCGCCTGTGCGTTTTTTATTTTTTTGTGCTATAAACAAAAAAAGGCCGACAATTTTGAAAAAAACCCCAAAACAATATTTTTGACTTTTTGCTATTAAACATATCCAGTAATAAAATAAAAAAAATTTGAAAAAATCAAATTCTATCATAAATTTAGGCCAAAATGTATTCTGCTACATGTCTTTGCTAAAAAAAATCCCAATATGTGTAAACTAATTGGTTTACATGAAAGTTATAGCGTCTACAAATGGCAGTATATATACTGGAACTTTTTACTTATTTATTTTTTATACTAGTAATGCGGCGATCAGCCACTTATAGCAGGACTATGGGACTGTGGCAGGCATTTTGACACTGGGAATACCCGAAAATACAAAATCATGTATATATACATGATTTTGCGCAGCCCTGCTGCCTTGTAGCAGTAGTTCTGCTCTAGGGCTGTCAGGAAGCGGTTAATATCTCTGGTCACTTCCATGTGCCTCCTTATAGGTATACAGTGCAAAAAATCTAAAAAAGATAGGAAGACCATGCCATTTCTTAGGCATGACATTGTTGAAAAAATTCTAAAGTGGGAAATGAAAGCTCAGCTATTGTGATGCAATACTGATTCCCATATTCTGCTTATGCAAGCACTGCTGTCAGGCAGCGTGATTTATTGTAGGTAATGGGGATAGACAACCATGTTTTCAAGTTGTCACATACAGGTGTAGGTAATAAGTGCTCTCCTATTGCACGGAATGGAGATAGGAGTGTTATTGCCAGGTATTTTTGGATGTTTTTGACTTCTTATTTTAGAATAATATTGTGCATTTTCAAAGTTCTTCACTAAAATACAATTGTCAAAGGCTAACTGTTGGTGCTGCTTTTTTACACCTTTACTTACGAATGCTGTTACAGCATATGAGTGGAGGAAGCCATAACAGCCAGATTTTTAATTCTGGTTTAGGACAACCAGAACAATAAAAGAACAATAAAAGATTTTTGCTAATTTGTTTCTGTCAGTTGCTGTACTTAAAACCTGCTCTTTGCCATACTAAAATAAGCTTGATTGTGTTTACATTTTTCATAACTAGCATTAACTTCAAAGGAACCAATAGACTGTGGTTGGTTTACTAAAACAGTAGAGAATGTGCACATTGCAGAGAGAATGTGCAAGGAAAAAAAAAATCAATTTTCAAAACTAAGCACATTATTTCAAGTAAGCATTGATTAACTTATTTACTAAGCCTAGTGAACATTCATGTTTCTGAATGTATATTCTATACTTTCTAATGCCATATCCATTTACCTTGGAAAATGTCACATTTATGTTTACATCGGTACTGAGATAGGAATAGAAAGCTATTTTGACCTAAAAAGCACATTTTTCTGTATGTGACTATAACTTCCTAAGCACCCACTTCCCAATTTAAGTTATTTGGTAACTGTACAGATTTGGTAATGCATTGGAGATCCAACACCTACAGTACTGTATACCAAGGCTGCAGTACACAATATAGCTCTAGTAGAATGAAGCTGAACCAATCACACAAGCTTAGATACATGTTTTTATCATGTCAGATTTGCTGGAAAATGGCAGTTACTGATTTAGGCCTGGGCTTTATTTTTTTTTGCTGACACTAAACATTTGATTATTCAAAATCATCCTAATGTTATGATAGTATCTGGTTTCCATAGGGCTGGTTCACACCACATTTCAAGCATTATGGCATCTGTGTTGAGATATGGTAAAATGCTTTATGTCAATTTTGATTCATGTTTTCAATGGATTTGCAGTGCGTTTACTTGCAGTATGTGTATGTTTTTGTTGCTCTGCATTGAGCTGTGCTATCTTGTGGTGTGTTGTATGCTTATTTTCTGTGGGACTGCAAGAAAAAGGACATCCGCTGTACTCTTCAATCTTTATTAAGTGTAGATAAAATCAACATCACAGACAATGTCAGGAACAGCAAGGGTTAGCATGTTTCTTAACCAGTTTTTATCAGTTTTTCCATCCACTTAACCACTTGAGTCCCAGAGCCATTTTTTCAGTTTTTTTAATTTTTGGTTTACATGATTAAAAAATAATTTTAGGCCTGAAGATTACGTAAAACCCCCAAGCTATATATATTTTCTGAAAGTAGACACTTAGAGAATACATTTGTGGTAGTTCCAATTCTAAGTTACAAGTTTTATAAAATGCAATATTTCAGTGAAAAATACACTAAAGTTAAATTTAGGGTACACAAACACAATAATTTACCCAATTTTATTGGTAACTTGGTTACTTCAGTGGTGGGGCCAAATGACAACTCCTTCTTGGAGCTATAAAGTAAAGAATAAAAAAGCTGGCAATTGCATTTACATTATGTGATGAAAAACTGATGTAAACTGATCAGTTTGTTTCTGTGAAAAATTACATTTAAAGCCGGCAATGACAGTTAGTGCCAGGAAATGAAGGAGCCTGTCAGTATACTGCTCCCTCATTCTATATACTGCTCCTCTCCTGCCTTTCTTTGCCCCCCTCTATCTACAGTACACACAGCCCCACCAACCACTCGCCCTATGCACCCCCCCAGCCACTTGATTCAATCTGCTTTTTTTTTCTTCTTTTGCTTACTTTCTGCTGTCAGTGGGAATCTCCTAACAACCAATGCAAAAATGGACTGTTTGTCCGTTTACATCTGTTTATCTTTTTTAACAGACCAAAACCAGGACTTCTGATCCACTTAAAAAAATGGATGTGGATGCATGCAAATGAAAATGGATGTAAACAGATGATCACTTCTTTACATCCGTTTTTCCATAAAGGGGCGTTGATGTCCGTTTTTCATCCGTCAAAGGATTGATGAAAAACGGACAAACAGTCCGCAAGTGTGAAAGGGGCTGCTCTGCATGTAAACAAATCTGAAATAGATCCCATTTACTCTACAGCATTCTTAAATAAACTGAATTATGCATTTGATAGATTTTTGGACTGAAATTCAGAAAGATAGTTAAGTATCTAGATGAAGCAGTAAGACAAATTGCTCTTTCAGAATGTGTTTCAAGGGAACCATAAAATAATCATTTTGCACATTTTTCTTGTATGTAAAAACGATGTCACAAATGATTTCTACTGTAATTAAATATGCTAAGTTAAAATCAATGTTTTGTTGCTTTGCTTTACAGGAATAATTCATCAGATGAAAGGAGACTTTGATACTGCACTAAAATTACACAAGGCTCACCTTTCGATTGCCCAGGAATTAAATGATTATGCAGCTCAAGGCAGGGCTTATGGTAATATGGGGAATGCCTACAATGCGCTTGGAATGTATGACCAGGCTGTTAAGTATCATCGGCAAGAACTTCAGATATCAATGGAGGTCAACGACAGAGCTTCTCAAGCTTCTACACATGGGAATTTGGCTGTTGCATATCAAGCTTTGGGTGCTCATGATAGAGCTTTACAACACTACCAAAACCATCTGAACATTGCTCGGGAACTAAGGGACATTCAGAGTGAAGCTCGAGCTCTAAGCAATCTTGGGAATTTTCACTGCTCTCGAGGTGAATACATGCAAGCAGTACCTTTCTATGAACAGTACTTGAGAATATCACCTGAACTGCAAGACATGGAAGGAGAGGGTAAAGTGTGTCACAATCTTGGCTATGCTTATTATTGCCTAGGAAATTACCAGGATGCTGTAAAATACTATGAACAGGATTTGGCATTAGCAAAGGATCTCCATGACAAACTAAGCCAAGCTAAGGCATATTGTAACTTGGGCCTTGCATTTAAGGCACTATTGAACTATAATAAAGCTGAAGAATGCCAGAAATACCTTTTGTCATTGGCACAGTCTTTGAATAATTCTCAAGCAAAGTTCCGCGCTCTTGGGAATCTTGGCGATATTTTTGTTGCTAAGAAAGATGTAAATGGTGCAATAAAATTTTACGAACAGCAACTAGGTTTAGCTCATCAAGTCAAGGACAGGCGGCTAGAGGCTAGTGCTTATGCTGCTTTAGGTAGTGCTTACAGAATGATACAAAAATATGACAAAGCATTGGGATATCATACACAGGAGCTTGAGGTCTTCCAAGAATTAAATGAATTGCCAGGAGAATGCAGAGCTCATGGTCACCTTGCTGCTGTATATATGTCTCTTGAGAAGTACACTATGGCCTTCAAATGCTATGAGGAACAGCTTGAGCTGGGGCAAAAGCTTAAAGACCCTGCGATAGAAGCTCAGGTGTATGGGAATATGGGCATCACTAAAATGAACATGAATGTCATGGAGGAGGCTATTGGTTATTTTGAACAGCAGTTAGCCATGCTACAGCAATTGAGTGGAAATGACTCTATCCTTGACAGAGGTCGTGCATATGGAAACTTGGGAGATTGTTATGATGCCCTTGGAGACTATGAAGAAGCAATAAAATATTATGAGCAGTATTTATCTGTGGCTCAGAGCTTGAACCGACTTCAAGATCAGTCCAAAGCATACAGGGGACTCGGAAATGGACACAGGTATGAAAAAGGAATATTTGCAAATGAATGGTATACTTTCTGCATTTTAGGTCTTCCTAAGAGCAATACACAGAATGCTTGTTGAACACTTTTTCTTTGCAATCCTTTTGCAGTGTTTCCAGAAGCATGGGGCTGTAATCACTATCAGTGATACATATACTCATTCTGGGTAGTTCATGGTGGGGGTTTAGCAGCTTCCAATAGCCATTAAACAGAGTAGGGTGATTAATTCTCACAGCAGATGTGTCTGCTATTGTAAGCTTTAGTGATAGAGACAGCAGTGTTTTGATTGGATGCTGGTACTATCAGTGAGCAAGAGTGTCAGAATCTGTATCAAAATCACAGGAATATATGACAGAGAGGCTATGCAGAGATCAAACGTTGAGCTCTGCACTTGTAACCCCTTTATGGATCTAAGCAGTTTTTAAATTTTAGAGGCTTGTTGATTCATCAATAACTTGGTTAACACTTAAGATAAAAAAGAAATTTACTTTTTTTGGACTATATCTTAAAGATCCATGGAGTGCTGGCAATATACATACTTGTGTCTATGATGTTACCAGTGTCCTGCTGATAGTTGCTGCAACACATTTTTATTTATGACTATTTCCAGGAATGTTTGTGATCGGAATATTATATATGGTCTACTAAAAAAATTAGAAAACAAATAAATTAAAATTAAAAAATATACAGTATATTGTATATATATTATTGGGGGATACAAAGAGAAAAGAAAATAGCAGGAAAAAAAATGCCAAGGTGATTAAAGGCAGGAAGAAATTAAATAGGCTGATTTGGGTTACTTGTGACCCAAGGTTTTTTACTGACATCATATGCAGATCAAGTGTCACCCCTTTGATCTGCCATGAATGAAGCAGAGAAGTTACAACTAAATAATAATGCAAATGGTACATCATAACTTTCAGGTGTGGAAAGATCATTGTATTAAAAGTGTATTAAAATGGTTTGTCTGTGCTCCAACTTTGGAATATTCAGATATGCACCGCTTAATACCTCATTTTAAATAGTATGCATATGTTTTCTTGTACAGTATATGCCACATTTTAGTTTATCACTTTAGCCCTTTAGTCCTTTAAAAGTCAGAAGTGTTTAATTCAGTAATCCAAAAACTATAATTTAGTATGTGGCTTACACTGTATGTTGACACATCTCCTTTTTACACACTTTTTTTTTAATTGCTGTAGGTCCATGGGAAATTTACAACAGTCTCTTGTATGCTTTGAAAAAAGACTTGTGGTCGCTCATGAACTTGGAGAGACATCAAACAAAGCCCAAGCATATGGAGAACTTGGAAATTTGCACAGTCAGCTAGGAAACTATGAGCAAGCGATATCCTGCCTAGAACGTCAACTGAACATTGCCAGAGAAATGAAAGATCAGATACTGGAGAGTGATGCAGCCTGTGGTCTGGGTGGAGTCTACCAACAAATGGGAGAGTTTGATACTGCACTACAGTACCATCAGCTGGACTTACAGATAGCTGAAGAAACCAACAATCCATCTTGCCAAGCTCGAGCTTATGGAAATCTGGGACTTACTTATGAATCTCTGGGTAACTTTGAAAGAGCAGTAGTTTATCAGGAACAGCACCTTAGCATTGCAGCAGAAATGAACGACCTGGTAGCAAAGACAGTGGCCTATAGTAGCTTAGGAAGAACGCATCATGCTTTACAGAATTATTCCCAAGCAGTAATGTACTTGCAAGAAGGTGAGTAATTAGCAGGTAATGATCACTTACGTTAAAGGAGATACATACATAAACAGGATGTGATTTAACAGACCAGGCCACCTTCTTCCATTGCTCTGTGGTCTAGTTTGCTGGACTTATGCGTATGTGCCCAGTGTAGGCTCTTTTGGCTGTGGACATGGATCAGCATTTTAAAATTTAAATAAAATGCTGATGTGACATCCTAAGATGGACTTGTAGGAAGGCATGGTTATACAAATACTGATTGGCCTGCTACTCAACCTGGCCTGCTTTAAGGGTCGCGCTTTTTCGTCCCACCCAAGAACGCCCTGTGGGTGGGGCGAAACGCGTTGACGCACTTCCGGTCTGCCGTCATCTTGGCCTACGTCACTTCCGGTATTTGGAACGCACGCCGACTTTTGCGGTTCAAGCAGCCATTTTTGAGGTGGAAAGCTGGTCATCCTCTACAGTGATCCTTAAAGCGTGAGATCCCTATATTTACAATTTGGAAACTTGTTCCTTTGAAGCCTTTGAGGCTATTAAACAAGGCCTGTTATTTTATTGAAACATGTGAGTGTCCTTATTCTATGGATTTATATGGTATTGAGTGGCAGTATTACACTATGTAGCCTTTCTTTCCTTGCACATTATTGAGGATTCCATGGAGAAGTAGAGTGGAGTCGATTGCTGTATCTAAGCAGGGTGAAGGCGAATTGAGTTCCTCCTGAGGGGCTATAGGATCCCTTATATCCTATGAGGCTTATTACTCACCTCCATCTGGTGAGTGCGATCAATATTATTTTTCACGTGGTGATTAGGTGGAAGCCCATTTTGGAACATTGTCTTGAAAATCCTTTTGGGAAAATAAGGACTTATGTTTGAAATATAATATATATATTGTTGCACGGACATTTATTTGTGATTATTTTTATTTATTTAATTTTTGCGCTGTTTTTTTGTGTTATTTATGATTGGTGGTTTTCACTGGTGCACAGCTGCATAATTGTATACTTTCTTTGATTGGCGCTGGGATTCTTTTAGTTTGTTAGAATTGCAGAATGCTGGCATTAATGGGCAGAAACTGAAAATTGTGTCTATTGTTCCTTTAAGATGCATGAAGTCTATCTGAACCTTAACCAGGAATTTCTCTTATTTGCTCCATGCTGGTTTTTATAAAAGTACAATTGAAAGTGTTTTTTATTCTGTTTGATAAGTGCAAAATTGTTCCTGTGGATCCTGACAGATATCTAGTGAGCCAATAATGTTCAGTTCACTTTGGGGTAGATTTACTAAAACTGGAGCATTCAGAATCTGGTGCAGCTGTGCATGGTAGCCAATCAGCGTCTAACTTCAGCTTGCTCAGTTGAGCTTTCACAATAAAATCTAGAAGCTCAATTATTTGTATGGAGAGTTGCATCAGATTTTACACTCTTCAGTTTTACTAAATCGGCCCCTTTGTCTGTTCTGCACTCTTATTAGAATCGCTCCCAGTGCTCTCTGTGAACTTTACTAAATCTATTAGAAAATGTGTTTTTATTGCTCTTTGACTTCCCCTCACTTTCTGTTCTGTCTGAGAAATAGACAGGTGGTGCAGAGAAGTCTCCCAAATGGGAACACAGCAATAAAATTTTGACAGAAGTTCTAACACTTTCTTCTCTATTAAAAAAAAGTAGGAGTTTGACCTGTAGTTGGGCTTTAATTGCTTTTTTGTCTCTGTTGGGAAGAATTTTCCTCACTTTCCACTGACACATAGATAACAGTTAAAATGTGATAGAGGTTTCCTATTCTTTTTACAAAAAAAGAAAAAAAAAATGATTTGTTGATGTATGTGTCCCCATTGACTTTCCTTTAAGTTTATGCCACATAGACATGTTAGACAGTGAGGGGAAATCTTTTTAAGAAATAATGTCCAATGCCCTTGATTTAAAGTGATTGTAAATGTACAAAATACTTACTTGCTCTGTGTAATGGTTTTGCACTGAGAAGCCCTGATTCTGTTCTCGGGTCCTACTCTGGCAACCCCCCCACACTTGTCAAGCACTCCCCTAGACAAGTTGATTGCTCTGGGGGCACTCGTTCATGCGTGCTCGCTCCCTAGCTGGCCCTGTCTGTCCATAAGATACACAGAGCTTGGCTCAGCCCTACTCCCACTCCCTCTTCACAGACTGTGATTGACAGCAGCAGGAGCCAATGGCTCCTACTGCTGGGTCTTTGTCAATGAGGAGGGAAAGACCTGGGAGAGCCACTGCTCTCGTGCACATCGCTGGATCAAAATTGGACTCAGGTAAGTATTGGGGGCTGAGGGGGGAGCTGCACACTGAAGTGTGTTTACCTTCATGCATAGTGTACACAGAGGTAAAAAACCTTCAGCCTTTAGAACAACTTTAATTTTCTTCAACAAAATGGTGTCCGTCTGCACACAGACACTAACTCCCTGTTGCATAAGTGTAATGAGATGTGTAAAACATGTTTTCAGCTCCTGTTCTCCACCTGTAGAGGACTTCTCAGAGGTGTTTTGCTCTTTTCGGGGCTTAATCATAGGGGCCTTTGGTCATTTAAGGTAGCTATACACGGCTTAATATTGCCTTGTTCAGAAAGTCAGAGGACTTCCCCATTCACACTTACGGTACATGCACACTGGATGCGGATAACAATTGCCCTGGATATTTTTCTTTTGACAGCAAAACAAAGGTTGGCGCTGGTAAACGTGTGTAGAGGAGCGTTTACAACCTCTAAACTCTGCTGCTCCTAAACTCTGGTAAAAGCCTATGTGTGTATTGACCCCTAAGCTTTTACTGAGTTGAGTTCAGGGGGTTTAGGAGCAGCAGTGTGCATGAGGCCTAACAGCCTGCTATTGTATTCAGGCAGCCACAGCATACACAACTGCCTAAATACAGTGGTGTTTGTGAACAATGACTACACTTGTTAAAATGCAGCCATTGTTTAGCCAATGATTTCCCACCCAGCTCAGTCAATTTTCAGATTGACTTTTTTCACTTCGGTAATGATTTCATGATCAGTTCAGCATGAATCAGCCAAAATTCAAGGTGTCTACGGTCAACCTTAATCATTACCTTACATTCTCTCTGTTTTTATCTTGCACAAAGGTTTGAGATTAGCAGAACAGCTGTCCCGCAGAGAGGATGAAGCCAAAATTAGACATCGCCTCGGACTCTCTCTTTGGGCTAGTGGGAATTTGGAAGAAGCTCAACACCAGGTTAGTGCCCATAACATTCAATAAACAGTAAATATGCATAAGAGAAATATTAGGTTATGTTTTACACTGCCTGATATACTGTAGATAGATGACTAGAAAATTTAAATATAGTCAAAGGTGGTCGAAACAGATTCTGAATTTAATTTTGAATCATAGTTTAAAGAGGAGTGATGTTTGAAGGTCAGTTGTCCATAAAAACAATTTGAAGTAATCTTTTACGCATCTAATTACAGTAAACTAAAACTTCACTGACTGCTATGGGTTTACAAAGTAAAATAGCAGCCAGTCAGAAATTAATTTTAAAGCTGAACTCCAGGCATATATAGAAGCACATGCATATGCAGCCCTACATTCATTATACACTCATTGGTCACTTTATTAGGTACATCTTGCTAGTTCTATGTTGGACCCCCTTTTGCCTTCAGAACTGCCTTAATTCTTCATAGCATAGATTCAGAATGGTGTTGGAAACATTTCTGAGAGATTTTGATTCATATTGACATGATAGCATCACGCAGTTGCTGCAGATTTGTTGGCTGCACATCCATGATGTGAATCTCTCGTTCCACCACATCCCAAAGGTGCTCTATTGGATTGAGATTTGGTGACTGTGGAGACCATTGGAGTACAGTGAACTCATTGTCATGTTCAAGAAACCAGTCTGAGATGATTTGAGCTTTGTGACATTATCCTGCTGGAAGTAGCCATCAGAAGATGGGAACACTGTAGTCATAAAGGGATAAACATGGCCAGCAACAATACTCAGGTAGGCCATGGCGTTCAAACAATGCTAAATTGGTACTAAGGGACCCAAAGTGTGCCAAGAAAATATCCCCCAAACCATTACACCACCACCAGCCTGAACCGTTGATACAAAGCAGATTGAATCCATGCTTTCATGTTGTTTACACCAAATTCTGACCCTACCATCGAGATTCATCAGACCAGGCAACATTTTTCCGATCTGCTCTTTTTGGTGAGCCTGTGCATGTTGTAGCCTCCATTTCCTGTTCTTAGCTGACAGGAGTGGCACCCAGTGTGGTCTTCTGCTGCTGTGGCCCATCTGCTTCGATGTGTTCTGCTTAAAGAGATGGTATTCTTCATACCTTGGTTGTAACGAGTGGTTATTTGAGTTACTGTTGCCTTTCTATCATCTCCAACCAGTCTGCCCATTCTCCTCTGACCTCTGACATCAAGAAGGAATTTTCATCCACACAACTGCCTCTCACTGGATATTTTCTCTTTTTTGGACAGTTCTCTGTAAACACTAGAGATGGTTGTATGTGAAAATCCCAGTAGATCAGCAGTTTGTGAAACTCAGACTGGCCCGTCTGGCACCAACAACCATGCCACGTTCAAAGTCACTTAAATCCCCTTTCTTCCTCATTCTGAAATTGAAATTTCAGCAAGTCATCTTCACCACGTCTAAATGCCTAAATGCATTGAGTTGCTGTCATGCTAATTAGCAATTTGTGTTACCAAGCAATTGAACAGGTGTACCTAATAAAGAGGCTGGTGAGTGTACATCATTACATGTATATTTTTTAAAATGAATAGTGTAGGTTTATTCATTTGACTTGATATCAGCTCTTTCCAGTCTGCTATACAGCAGCACTGTACACCTGGTCAGCAGCTAACCACGTGTGCTTCAAGCAAGTGTATTGACAAGGAGCATGCTCATAGGGAGAGAGATCAGAGTAAGTAGAGGGATGACTCCAACTGTCTGCTTCTATCGTCTCATTATCCAGTCAGAAGGCAAGGGGTGGACAGGGGCACCACTATATACTTTAACTGCATGTGGCATCATACAGCTGACTGTGCTGTGTGAATGGGCTGTGTAATGTTCAGAACTTGATGGTAACAAGCACAAATCCTTTGACAGTAAAACACCTCTCATATATATATTTATCTGTGTACTTAGCTGTTAGCCTGGAATTCAGCTTTAAACACTCTAGTGTTGACAGGACTTTTTTTCTGTGCAGTTATAGTGTGTGCACCATGTTTTAAAGCCTTTATTATGGCAATAAATTAAATGTCAAAATGACTGAATTTTTGGATCTGAACTATCAGTTTTCTATATTAAAGGAAATCCCTGACAACAATAATTTTTAATGCAAAAGTTTCAATGTTAGCATTGGAATAAGTGGCATATGTGTACTGTGTGGAGCACATTGGATCATGCTTTATTGGTGCTTTTTTGCCTTCCTCTGGATCAACTATGTAACCACTGTTTATGATCTTCTATTGATAATGTGGTATGACATCATCTGTGTTCAGGCTGTTACACTTCTAAGTTTGCTATGATTTTTTACTTTTAATTTGTGTGATATTCCTTTTTGTAGATGTACAACTATCACGTGTACAAAGTTGTGTTTCGTTGTTCAATATGAATCAAAATCTAAAGATTTCCCAGAATTTTGAAATATCTTTAAAAGCAAATAGCATGCAACAAAGCACCACCAGATTGAATCAAATATTAACTCCCAGAACTGATATCTTAGTGTTTGGTGTGTAGTGACCCCTACAGTCATCTTTCTTTCATCTACTTTTTGCAATCTTTATTGGGCCATCAACTGGAGACAGTGAATGTAACTTTTCCTGGTGAGCATTTGCCATCTAGTGCTGTAAAAACCCCTCTAATGGAATCCCTATAGAAACAAATGTCACAATATAGTCTTCAAAGCATGGTACTTTGGCAGAATGCCAGGCTTTGATTAGCTTAATTCAGCTCAGATATTATAGTGCATTTTACTGCACCCATTTATCAAGAGTACTAAAGTAACATAAGGAGAATTGTAAATGAAACATGTACTAAGAGGATTATAAAGGGCATTAATCTCCAAACAGCGGCCTAGGGGCCGGATGTGGCCCTTTGCTTACTCTTACCTGGCCCTTGGGGCAATATTTCATCCTCTGACATCATTTGTGGGGCATAATTGGCACCAGTGACACCAATGAAGGGGCATAATTCCTTTCAATTATACCAACAATGGAGCTCAGCTCCTCTCAATGACACCAGTGATGGGGCTCAATTCCTCCCAGTGACACAGATGAGGTATGATTTTTCACACCCAATGACACCAATGATGGGGCATAATTCCTCTCACTGACATAAAAGATGAGACATTGGTTACTCCCACTGAAGCCAGGGAATTTTCTACTTCCAATAGCCACAGTCTTCTCCCCCTAAAGTCTGATGGACAGTAAACTGGCCCTTTGTTTTGAAAGTTTGGAAACTCCTGATGTAGGGTATAATTTCAGACTGCTCCTAGTGCAAATGCCAGCTGCCTGACTGTCATTGGGTTTAATATTCTTTATATCACTGACTTAGAATGAGCCTGCAGGTAAGGAAATCACAATAAAGTTAGCCACCTGATCTGAATACTTGTGTTAGGTCAAAGACTTTACAAAATACCTACACTGACAGTATTATAACAGCAATGCATTTGCCATTTTCAGGAGTGGTCAGCAATGTCAACCTACTTTTTGTAGAATGGATTTTCTTAAAGGACAACTTAACTTTTAACAAAGTTTTCCTTTTATGTACCTCCCCTCTCTCTTAAGTGATGCATAGATAGTAAAATACTCACCTTCATTCTGGGAACCATACAGCCTTTGTAGCTAAAGAAGTCAGCCACATTCATTTCCTACTTCATATGCCCGCCACTTCCCCATTCACTTGAGCTGTGTGCATGCACTATTGAAGCTAGTGAAGAACAAGGGTAAGTATGTATGTAGATGCCAAGGTACTCACAAAAGTGTCTTAACCTTCCACCTAAACAAGGTAATTACCAACCTGATGCACAGAGATCTAACTGGCTTCATGCTGTGAAAAGGCACGGATATTAACTTGCGTAGATCGTTCACCAATATTGCTCATTGCATTGGCTCTTGAGCTCCTGGAATGGTGGCTTCTCTTGATGCTTAGAAGGCCTTTGACTCGGGGGGTAGGGAATACTTGTGGATGGTCTTACGTAAATTTGGGCTTGAGCTCAATTTCATCTCATTTGTATGACTCCTGTATTCCACCCCCATCACCAGAGTTCGAGCTCTACTAAGAGGGGTGGGGGAAACAGGATAAGTTCACTAAAAATAAAGTTTTCCTTTCAACAAACAGATGTTTTTGTAGAACAGAATTAAGTGTTTAAAATAATTAGATTCCTCAGCCCAATCTTTAGTAGAAAAAACAAAAGACTAATAATTTTCAGATAGTATTCTGCATTGAAAAGTTCCTGTATGGTGTTCCACTTGCAGCATGCTAGGCCCATGTGTTCCACTGAATCCTTTTCTTTTCCTCTAGTGGAAAATATTGCGCTAGAAATAGAGCATATTCACTTAACATTCCTGCCATTTTATGGTTTATGTTTCAGAAATGTAGCATAATCAATATACATAAAAAGAAAACATACTACGCACTGTAAATAAATATACCACAGCATCTGCTCTTTCTTTAGCGCAGCTTCCATAATTCCAGTTTAATTACAGTGGTATGAAGTGACCAAAATAGCCACAATCCCTCAAGGAGGCTTCAATTACAAGACAGGTTGTCAAATATTTAATGAGCAAACTGTTTTCTCTGGTTTCAGCTTTACCGAGCTTCAGCGTTATTTGAAACAATAAGACACGAAGCCCAGCTCAGCACTGATTATAAGCTCTCTCTCTTCGATCTACAAACCTCGTCATACCAGGCTCTGCAGCGTGTACTCATCAGTCTTGGTAAGAGGAGCTACATTATTTGGTCGTGGAGAAGGACTGTTGTCATGACAGTTAAAGTGGACCTGACATACACGTGTAACTCATTGCTGCTTTTAAATCATTAAATCTGAATTTGTCTTCAGCTGGGGTTGTTAACGGCAAAAGAATGATAACTATAGCTGACTTTATGGACCTTTCCCTAAATCACATTATCAGGGACCATTATTCCTTTAGACTGCTACAGTGCTGCTGATTTGGTCTTCTCTGCCCATATCATGAATAAGAAAGCAGGTCTGGTAAGGGGAAATATGTAGCTTATTTTTTTCTTTTTTTTTGCTGTTATTAGATTATGTGTGTGTTGCTCAAAATTCAGGTTTCAGGCTCTCTCCTGCCACAACCAAAAATGTAAATTGGACAAGCAGCACATTCTAAACATTACAAAATAAGTCCAAATGAATGTGACAAACTACCACTAGCTGTAATTTGTATGCTGTAGTAGGATTTATGGCATGTACACTTTGTTTTTCAGTGCACTGACTTTGTTGTGAAATACTGTATATCCTTCTTGTTTCGGTAGGAAGCACACAATATAAACTCATCAAAGTGATTTTCAAGCTGCTAGAGTTGAAAATGGTTAGAAACCCCAGTCATTTTTTTTGTCTGTGTCATTGGGAAGATTTTCTTTCAATTTCTGTCTGGGAGACACAATAGGAAGTGAGAGTAATTTTATGCCAAGCTAGGGGAAGTCACCTATTAGACAGTTGGCATGTATAAAAATATAAATAAATATAGAAGGTAGCCATCAATTTTTGATACTACCATATTTTGGACAGCATAGAAAAGGAGAAGATATGGTTTCAATCACAATTCACACATCAAGATCCCTCTACCCTTTCAATCGTGGTTGCAAAGCACCAGAAAAAAATGGTGAGACCTGGAGAAATCAGTGGCTGACTTTTGACTAAAAGGTGAAACTTACATAACAGTAAGTGCACTGTTTAGTCCGCAAGTTTTGGGAAACTGATGGAGCAGATTTTGAAAGAACCAAAATGTTTACATACCCAATTTTATTTGTAAAAACCATGAATATGAGAAAGAAAAATGAAAGCAGAGCAAGACACTGCCTGATTTTTTCACAGCAGTAGTCTTGTAGAAAAATACCATTGCCATATTGGGTTTCAGCTTGTAATACACAATGTCATATCAAACATAGTTATTAAATGGACCTTCACCTTTCCTGATTACATGGCCAGAAATGTGTAATTTCTTAATCTGTAAGTAGTGTTGTATTTTTTTCTTCCAATAAAATGACTCAAGACAGCCATGGATACTTAAAGTATGTCTTTGAAACTTGGTAACACTTGATTCATACCAGATTTAGAGCAATAAAACAAGCTTTGATAGATTGTTCTCGGCTACCAGCGTGGTATCACATGAAAATGTTATTAGGTTGCATTCTTATAGATTTATAGCATGTTGACATACCTAGACATTAGACTAAGTTACACTTGTATGAAGGAGGGGCTCCTTTATTTGCTGGTAGCATGGGTGGGTGAGAAGGAAGATTTAAAGTAGATCTAAACCCTATTTGGATAGCAGTAAATGATATGACAGCACTGGGTATTATAAACAACTGCCATTTTCTTTTTTTAATAAAATACTTCTTTCACCTTTTTTTATAGTCTTATTTGGCATCTCAGTGCTGCTGATCTCCTCTAGCCTCTTTAAGGTGCTTCTTGACTACATGTACTTACTGAATCATTGCTTTACGACAGGCTTTAAACAGTGACAGTGGTTGGTGGCACATGTATAATTTGTATGAGCATGACTGCTCCCAGTCCCCACCAGACGCACATAGGACAGGGAAACAACCCAGATTTAGGAAGATTGAGATCACCTTTTGAAATTACATTGAGGTTGCATCCAAAAAAGAGCTGAGTGTCTTCGTCATTTTAGATGCTTTTTTTTTCATTTGTACAGGTGTTTTTAGCACTTTTGCAGGTGTCCCAGGCCTCAGCATTTTTTTTTCAAATAGATTTTAGCCAATGGAAAACTAGATAGGGGGAAAAAATTCACACTTTTTTGGAGCCTTTTTACATATTTTACATACTCCCAGTTGCAAACTATGGGGGCCAAAATGCTTGAAGTTACGAAGCTTTTAGCTGAAAAGGTTTTAGCTGAAAGGAAGCTTCAGATGACTCTGCACTTATGTGTGAACAGACACAATTGAAAACCATGGGATTCTGGATGTTAAGCATTTTGGAGCCTCAGGATTCAAAATGCTTTGGTGTGAATGGAACCTAAAATATCAGAACTGATATAGGATGTTAGGTACTGAGTTTAGATCTACTTTAATGCTATGTTAGATCAGTACATTGTCATTAAAACAACTTTTCTCTGCTGTAATACTGAAATACAATGCTACAAAGATTTCATCTGAGTTCCTCTTTCAAGTGTATTATTTAATGTAAATCTAAAGCAAAAACGTTTTTGTTGTCTTGGATGGAGTGGTGATGGATTAGTACCAGGGGCGGACTGACCATTCGTGCACTCGGACACTGCCCAAGGGCCCGGGGTCAGTAGGGGGCTCCATGAGATGCCCCTAGTACCTTTCATAGGCTTTTTTGGGTGTGGTTTGAGTGTGGGTGAGGACATAGGGGCCCCATGATCCCCTATTGCCCGGGGGCCCCATGAGTTGTCATTCCACCCCTGATTAGTATCACCTCAAATTTTGTTATACAGTCTAATGAAAGCACCAAACAAATGCCCAAGAGTCCAATGTTTTTAATGATAAAATTCTTCATAGCAGAAAAGAAGCCAATGTGTTTTGCGGACCAAATAGGTTCCTCCCTCAAATCTCAGCATCTTTTCTTCTATTTAACACTCCATGAGGGCACAGAACTCTTTTTTTAAATACATGTGTTAACACAGGCATAACATGCTTTTTGAACTGTTTCAAGCAAAAAAACACAGATCTATTTGGTATTTGCTTATCTGAGTCCATTTAAACACTCAAAATTCCTGAGCCCTGAAGGGGGGAGTCTGTTTTGCCCCTGAAACACACTTGATTTTTTCTGCTTTGAACTCATTTTAAAAACTCTGGACTCTTGGATGTTTGTTTGGCATTTTCATTGGACCATATTGTGTTTTCCCTGGGGAAATTTACCATCTCTCTTTGTCCTGGTGACTATTGTCATGTGACTGAAGAGAAGCAAAATCCAAAATTTTGAGTTGTCACCAGAAAAGGAATAGAAGGGGAAGTCTTCCAATAGGGACACCTGTCTTGGTTGTTACTGTGTAAGGGAATTTACCTCACTCTAAAGAAGTTTTCTCTTACGCTCTGTTGTGTCTACAGTTTAGCCATTCCCTACTCTACCCAAAATGAAAAAAAAACATGATTTACGAAAGATATTACAGTATAATAGTAATGGTAATCCAAATAGTAATCCATTTCCCCACTTCCACATACTAGTGAAATTCCTAGGCAGTATATGCCAGCAAAGCACCTGCCCTGAAATATGTATTTGGTCAGGAAGCAGAGGATCACTGCAATCAGAAGCTTTTTTAATGGAAATTTACCCTGATTACAGATTTCTATAAAAAAAAGTAGAGGTAAATAACACCTCTGCAAAGCCATATTTAGTTGCATCACTGTGCTATAACCTTAATGGCTGACCCGTTTGCAGAAAAATCCAGCATCTTTTATTGTTGAACCTACTGACTTCAGTAAATCCATCTCATTGTCTGCATTGGTGGCTTTATTTTCAGCTGAGTGATTTTCCAGTTCCTCACAAGTTTTGTAGGACTGTAGTCAAAAATGTTCTTTCACTTATTTTCCTCTATTATAAGCCTCTATCTGAGGCTAACATAATGATTTTGGTGGTTGACTTTAATTGGTTTACCATGTATGCTTATGCAACTTTAATATATTCTTCAGGACATCATGATGAAGCTTTGGCAGTTGCAGAAAGAGGAAGAACTCGAGCTTTTGCAGACCTTCTTGTTGAGCGACAGACTGGCCAGCAAGATTCTGATCCATACTCTCCTGTGACTATTGACCAAATCTTGGAGACAATTAATGGCCAGCGAGGATTGGTGCTCTACTACTCACTAGCTGCTGGTTATCTTTACAGCTGGTTACTGGCTCCTGGTTCAGGTGAGAGAAGAGATGTATTTTATTCTTTCCTATTCTAGCTGTCACTTCAATGTGAAGCATATCATTGTGAAAGAGTTACAAAGCTATAATGCATTTTGGGTCTCTTCTCAAAGATTTAATGAAATACATTTTGATCTAGATCAAGCTATAGATAATTGGATGTCTAAATTATGACACATTTTTAAACAGTTTCTCCAGCCCTGTTCTCTCAATAATTAAACAGTTGAACTCAAAGTTTGTGGCTTGAAATAAAATGCTGACTCTTCATGAAAATCAAAACTAAGACCTCATACACAATGGATATTGAAGAACTGAAATGATTCCAGGTTTAGCAAGGCAGGAATATATTCAGGTCACTTGGTATTACAGTTTGCTGTGTACACTGCAATTGCACAAATGGCAACCACAAAGAATTTTAATTCATGCAAATAATTTAGAGAAATTAACTCTGATGTTTTTTCACCTTTTCGTTTTCTATTTTTTATTTGCAGGAATTTTGAAGTTTCATGAATGCTATCTGGGAGACTCATCACTGGAAAATACCAGCGATTTTACTGAATCTGGAAGTATGTGTTTTCAAGGATCGAATAGTTCAGTTCTAGAGCAATACATAGCAAATGTCCGTGAAACATTAGGAGTGGACTCTTACTACACAAGGTATGTAATTTGACAACTGAGGGCTATGGGAGATCTTTTGCAGTAATGTAATCCTCTGCAATCTTTATCTCTAATACCACTTATTTACAGATGTGACATGTCAGTCAAAATCCCTCGGGTTTCAACCAATACATAGTCTGATGGCTGCATATAAAGGAAACCTGTACTCTAAAAAGTACAAAGACTTTTATTGCTGACATTCATCAAAGAATACTAGTTGTCATAGTTGGTTATCTGTGGCTCCAATACTGCCTTGGTTCCTGACATGGAACAAGCAGGCAAATTAGAAAGTAAGAACTTTGCATTTTGTTCCAGGTTAGAAAGTAATAAAGCCATTGGACTAGCATGGCAACCAAGCATCTAGCCTTTCCAGTTCAGCAAATGCAGCCTTTGTATTCTCTCAGTACATTTTTTAATTTGGCTACAGTATATAGCTGGAAGATAGTGGGTCTTTTAAGCATGGCTTTCATAGTACTGTAGTTATGCTAAATGTTGTTTCTCTAAATAAAAACAAATTTACTGCATTGTAATAATTAACATCATAGCAATCTGTAACTGTCCAAACTAGGTAGACATATTAAGGCTCCTTTCACACGAGGCTGATTTTGGATCCGCTCAGGAGAGCAGGTATGGGCAGCCAGGTGTAAACGGACTCTGCTGTCCATTTACACCCAACTACCCTCTGATATGATCCACCTAAACGGAAGAAGACGGATTCCCTTCTGCCTGTCCATAGAGGTGAATGGACCATCCTGACCATCTGATCAGACCTGCCATGTGAAGGGGGCCTTAAGCATAATTATGCTAATTTTTTATGATTTTTTTTATATAATTTCCCCACTTATTTATGGCAAATGTGTCACAATTAAGACTATTTCTGTCTGGAAATCTTGTTGTGTTGTAGATACGAGAAGGTGATGTAAGCCATTAAGTTTTTTTTTAGTAAATTCGGTCTCCTTAGCTGTTGGCTCCTTTCAGGGCATAAACATAGGACTTAAGGCCCAATTAAAGTCACAGAAATAGATATGCAGTCTGTGTGCAATTTTGGGCCTCATGCACATAGGACATAAAAAGCGCTGCTTTTACAGATTTTTGACCATTTTTTTCAGTCTCTAAATGCACCTCTATGTCAGCCTGTGAGGCCATACACAAATAGGCATCTACAGGTGTATTAGAAGAGGAGCATTTAGGATCAAAATGTGTGCATTCAGGAGTGACATTTGAACAAAAAAAAAATGCTGAATGCACCTAAATCAATAAATAATCGTATCCTTGTGCGCTGCTATGAATATAACACGACACTGTGTACTAAAACAAAATAAACACAGTGTAATGTGCTTAAATTCCCCACCAAAAATATATATATGCTCTATATTTGTGCAATATATGTGCATATATATATAAGAGGGAACAACCAAAACAAAAAATGAATGTGAGCCAGCAGCAATGCACTCAATGGACTATCATGCCAGTCACCAAGCCTATAATGAAACACAAATTAGTTAGAAAACAAAACATATGTTAAATGATATCAAACTATAATGATATTGTAGTATACATAACCAAATGTGCATGTATTAACACAACATTTAAACAATCAACTTTCCAATGATGATATAGTGTGCATAAATAAATGTCCATATAGTGGCATGAAACATCAACCTTTCAGGATATCTGTACAGCCACAATTTTCACCTCCATGCTCCACATGTAAATAAATGTTGGTGCACCACTACAACCATGTGTTCTCTCACGTTAGTGAACTGTTCGGTCTGTGAGCGCTTATGTCCCTATATCAGGAAAGAACTCTCCTTTCCACCCGGGGCCATGGCTTCAATCGCGGATGACCTCTTCTCCAAAAACTTAGGTACAAATAACCTTATTCTAGAAGATGGAGATCACTTACACTTTACAGAGGATGAGGAATGTCAGCTGTTTTCCAAAGCCTCTCTGGAGCTCATTCTGATCTCTCTGCAGCACACACCATGCAATCAGCAGTCCTCTGTACTCCTCGTTCAGAGCCCCGGGTGGAAAGGAGAGTTCTGTCCCGATGTAGGGACATAAGCGCTTACAGACCAAACACTTTGTTGGAGGTCATATCTTAAAGGTGAGAGCACACCTGGTGGTAGTGGGTGGTGCAACAAAATTTATCTGCATGTAAAGCATGGAGGTGAAAATCACGGTTGAACGCACACTCCTAAACACTCCTAAACACTAGCTTTAGAATTTATTCTATCCGATGGCCAGAATTATTATTCTGGCCAATGAAATGAAAGAATGCTTGATGCATCTAAACGTGCATAAGCAGCTTTAAGCTCGTTTTGCAGCTGCTTTTTCCTCAGCTGTCTGTGACTAGGCAAAAAGAATGAAAGCTTAAAGCAGAGCTCCACCCAAAAGGGGAAGTTCTGCTTTTAGACTTTGTCCCCCGAATTTGACAGTTACCCACTCCCACTTCCGCTGTGATCTCCTAGGCGATCAGAAGTGGAAGTTGCCCCCCCCCCCGTAGTCTTCTGAGACACGTGACAGGTCCCAGGGGCCATTCACAAAGTGCAGTGCTTCTCGCGCATGCGCAGTGGGCACCCGGCTGTGAAGCCGCAAGCTGTCACAGCCAGGTGCCCACACTGAAGATCCTGGCACCAGGGAGAGAAGTCAGCCTGTGAAACCAACGGTGGTGAGGACACCACTGGACCGAGGGATAGGTAAGTGTCTGTATTTTAAAAGTCAGCAGCTACAGTTTTTGTAGCTGCTGACTTTTATTTTTTGTTTTCAGATGGAACTCCGCTTTAACTCCTCCCAAGAGCCATCCCACTGCTTGCATCAGGCTCTTGAAAGGAGTACTGAAGAGTACTGAAGAAGGGTTTTGTGACATTTTCAGGAAGCTATGTGTAGCACACTACTAACTCCTCCCACTATTCATGATCTGCCTGAATTGCATAGAAAAATACAGAAACCCAGTGATGACTTCACTGGGACTAAAATAAGTTATGTAATGAAAATAAAACAAAAAGGTTTTATTTAAAATGATTGAATTAACATGTTGATAAGATGGACAGAAAGGAACCAGGCATGGCAAAATATAAGTACTTTTACTCAAAGGAAAGGATTTTATATAGTAAAATCATTGTGATCATTTTGTGTGAGTTACTGCATTTGTCAATACTACACAAAATACTAAAGTATTGGGCATATCGGTAGCTTATCTACAAGGTGTACAATGCCTTCACTAAATGCCAACTATGTAAAACAGGTAGAATTAATTGTTTCCTAAACTATACTTAGAAGAATGGTTGGGTGTTTTTTTTTTCTTTTTTTTGGGAGGGCACCTACGCGCAACAGTCCGAGATAATATGAACGTTTTTCACTAAAGTTCATACATACGAATTCATACACCCAAACCCCAGCAATATAAATCAGATCAAAGCAGTAAGCACAGGTCAAAGGAGACTACATTTCTTTTTTTTTCTGTAGTAGTGGAGAAAATAAAAGTTGGATGTATTCAGCCAATCATATTATAAAATGTTTTCAGTCAGTTAAAGGCTAAGTTCATATTTTGAAAAAAAAAAGAGAGAATTGCACCCGTGGTCAGAAGATCGTGGAGGCTCCTGTAGCCTCTCAGGATAGCTGTCTGCTCATGCCCCCGTACAGGAAGGCAGTTACTTGGGAGCAGGAAGATCAATGAACTACAAGAGCGCTCACCATCACCCATGCAGTTCATTGAGAACTACAAGCCATCAGTCGCAATGGGTATTTATTCACAGGAAACTGTGAATGAATGGTGCGGCCGTGTGGGTGAAAATTGTGACAGTGGGTGTGGCGAGAAGATCCCCCATCCGCTGTCACAGGGAGGGGAGGATTAGGGGGAGAAAGAGTGCAGGCTGAACATGTTACATGTTACACCCTAAATACGGGTGTAAAGTATAACATATTGAGATAGGTGAACGTAGCCTATAAATATGAAATGTTCTGTATACATATTATGTAGAGTAGCATCTTTAGGCTCCCTTTTCATGTGTCCCTCTGTCTTATTTGTTTCTTTGCTGTAAAAAGCACTTTTTTTCACATTTCAGTGATACAAGTTGAAATTTAAACAGAAACTAAAAGGCCAGGAGAACCCCTTGTTGGACAGCTTAGTTTAGGTAGGTCAAAGACAGCTATTGCTACACTATATTGCCAAAAGTATTGGGACGCCCCTCCAAATCATTGGATTCAGGTGTTTCAATCACCTCCATGGCCAGAGGTGTATAAAATCAAGCACCTAGGCATGCAGACTTCTTCTACAAACATTTGTGAAAGAATGGGTCGCTCTCAGGAGTTCAGTGAATTCAAGTGTGGTACCGTGATAGGCTGGCATCTATGCAATAAGTCCATCCATGAAATTTCCTTGCTACTAAATATTCCACGGTCAACTGTTAGTGGTATTATAACAAAGTGCAAGCAACTGGGAACAACAGCAACTCAGCCACAAAGTGGTAGGCCATGTAAAATACAGAGTGGGGTCACCGCATGCTGAAGCGCACAGTGCACAGAAGTCGCCAACTGTTTGCAGATTCAATAGCTAAAGACCTCCAAACTTCATGTGGTCTTCAGATTAGCACAACAATAGTGCATAGAGAGCTTCATGGATTTGGTTTCCATGGCCGAGCAGCTGCATCCAAGCCTTACAATACCAAGTGCAATGCAAAGCTTCAGATGCAGTGGTGTAAAGCATGCTGCCACTGGACTCTAGAGCAGTGTAGACATGTTCTCTGGAGTCAAGAATCACACTTCTCTGTCTGGCAATCTGATGGACGTGTCTGGGTTTGGTGGTTGCCAGGAGAAAGGCACTTGCCTGACTGCGTTGTGCCAAGTGTAAAGTTTGGAGTAGGGGGGATTATGGTGTGGGGTTGTTTTTCAGGGGTTGGGCTTGGCCCCTTAGTTCCATTGAAGGGAACTCTTAAGGCATCAGCATACCAAGACGCATTTGGACAATTTCATGCTCCCAACTTTGTGGGAGCAGTTTGGAGATGGCCCCTTCCTGTTCCAACATGACTGCGTACCAGTACACAAAGTAAGGTCCATAAAGACATGGATAAGTGAGTTTGGGGCGGAAGAACTTGACTTGTCTCACCTTGACCTGACCTCAACCTGACATTTAGGCTGAATTAGAGGGGAGACTGCGAGCCAGGCCTTCTTGTCCGACATCAGTGCCTGACTTCACAATTGCACTTCTGAAGAATGGGCAAACATTCCCATAAACACACCTTGTGAGCAGCCTTCCAAGAAGAGTTGAAGCTGTTCTAGCTGCAAAGGGTGGGCCAGCTCAGTATTGAACCCTACGGACTAAGACTGGGATGCCATTAAAGTTCATGTGCGTGTAAAGGCAAGCGTCCCATTACTTTTGACAATGCAGTGTATGTTACTTCTGTAGATATCCCACAGTGCTCTGGGTATCCTTTGTCATTAATTTTAGAAACAAAGATAGTATACTGTATATAGCAGTGGATAATGTATAAAATATTAGTTTAAAAACATGCACACATTTCAATAATAAAAACCAGAGCTATTATTGTTTTTTTTAGGTTAGCAATTCATAGGCAAATCTTTCTTTTGTTGCAGCCAAAAAAACAAACAAGCAGAACAGTACATTTTGTAACAATTTCCCTAGTAAACAATTCTACTGACAGAGTGGTATTACTAGAGGCACACTGCATTACTAGGTGAGCAAACCCATCTGTAAAGAGTATAATTTCATCATAGTACATATTGTGCATATAACATTGGATAGAAAGCAGAGTCCAGACTTTTCAGCTATAGTTTAATGACTAATACACTGTATGTTTGAAACATAATAGCATATTCTCACTGGGGCTCATCTATGAAGAATGATGTACAGAGCCTGTTATAATACACTATTTGGATATGCAGCAAATAAATCTACAGAAGCTTCTTCTTTCATTAACAAAAAAGTATTTTCCTTGGCTATCTACAGTTTCCTCATTCGTTAACAAAAGAGTATTTCTCTGGCCTGTCAGCCAGCTGATAAATCCATTTCCTCTTTGATGTTTCTTTTAAGGTTTCAGGTTTACAAGGGCCTAGGAGTCCAATATATAGAAGCTCAAAATTTATTAAAGTGGACCTATACTTAGATGGTAACATAAAATTTGTATATAATTTGTAAGGCCCCACATGGCTTACAGATAATAGTTTAGACTTTATTAAAGTACAACGTATTTTGGCCCCTCTATCAATTTCTTTCACGTATCCCAACAAAACTGTCAGCATAGCTTTATGTTAATATTTAAGTGTAGGTCCTCTTTAAGGCCTCTGGGCTTGTTTACACTAGTGGTAGGGGGCCATAAAAACAGGCAGTTGACCTGCATTTTTACTGCCCACTAAACCCTCTCCCCCCTTAAATTGCAATGGCAGCTGGGAGGGGTTATACACATCATCCCCCATATCTCATTTGGTAGGCATTACCACTGTTGAATGTGACCAACTCAAATGAAAGAGGTTGTTCTGCAACCACCTTGCAACAGTGTGCAATGCACATGGTGACAGCGGCGTGGGGCAGCATTTACAGGGTTACATCAGGCGGTGAGAAGACAACATATTGCCCCCTTACCACCTGTCAAACGCCTCTGAAAAGTCATGCATTGCAGATTATATTTCAGAGGGGTGGCAGGGCCTACACTGGTCAACATTGCCCCTGTTTCAAGACCAGGTTTTTTCAAGCTGTCTACTAACCATCAAGTTTGTTCCCAGCTTTGTTTAATATGAAATTAAGTCTAAGTCTATTCCTACCTTCTTTACAATTACCTGAGAAGGAATGCTGTTAATTGCAAGGTAATGACCGTTGTAAATTTTGATTATGTTCTCGACTCAGTTTTTTTAGTAATGGTGTTGATAAGTGACATTAAAGTAGACTTAGCATTAGATCTATTTTTATGTCAATTGCATGCATGCTAATTAATGTGCAACTGTAAGATTTAGGAGCATCTTTCCTTTTAATAAATAATTTGAATATCACTTTGCTTGCTTTACTGTCCTGAAGCAAACAGAGTACAGTTCACATTTGTAAAAGTTTATAACTGGCAGTGGGTTTTTTTTTTCAGTTTTAATTTTTTTATACAGCAGCCATATCATTGCTTCATAAATGGAGCCTTTTGATGTATTTATTACTTTTCACAGAATTCAAAGTATTCAATCTAAAATTGCTTTTTCTAATCAGAAGGATGGATCCATCTTAATTCAGGCATTATATAAGGTCATCATTTACTTCCTTGACAGAGATGGTGGCTGAGTGATGACAGTCATGAAAACCCTGGTTCCTTTTGGCTTTTGGCTGTGTTCATAAATATAAACATAATGTGGTTAGGTAGCAGCCCTTAGGTTTTATGCTAAAGTGCTATCTTCACAAGTTCAAAAGCAAATATACTGTATTATACTAGGGCACAAAATTACACCAAAAATTACATAGTGCAAAATTAAAGGCAACAATACTTACCTATGTTGCAACGGAATAATTCCCATGAAGTCCATTGCTGGCACCAGCATCTTCTCCCAGGCTTCTTCCAGGTACCAATCTTCGGCTGTCTTGATTGGCTGGTACATTCTGCAGAGGATTATGAACATTAAGTTTATTTTATTGCAAAAAAGGCATTGCTCAACTCATCTGCAATAAAGAGTCTGCTAGTTTGTAAGTTTTTATTTTTTGCCTTTTAGTTCTGCTTTAAATGATTTATTGGTACAAACATACTCAAATTTTATATAAACAGATTACAAACAATCCATATCCAATTTCACCAGTCATGAATGGGAAACACATCTCATAGAGATATCCACTTCATCAGGACCCTTTAGCGAAATAGAAGGCAAATACAATTAAAAATCATAAATTATAATAAAAATAATAAAATGAAATGCAGATGCAACCCCACAATAAAAAATATCACATACCTCACATACAAAACTGTCTTCATAAAAACAATACATACATTTAATAATAGATCCATACTGCACGTTCAATGTAACCCTAAAAAGCATTCAAAAACCATATGGACCATGGAAAGAAACTATTTTGCAGCCTGCGGGTACGAGAGGAAATACTTCTAAACCACCTGCCAGAAGGCAACACTATGAACACGGCTTTCACAGGATGAGAACTATGTTTCCGAATATTACTAGCTCTCTGAAGGTTCCTCCCCTACCCCAGTTCTTCAATACTTGGTAAATTTAGCCCTTTAATATTTTTCTGCACTGTTTTTTATTACCCTGCTTGTTTTTGTCATGAACTGTGCACATCCCTTTGCCACAGAGAGATATGATAAACTATCACACTCTCAATGCCAGCCTTATTGAAGCTGAGGAGGACCTGCACCTAGATTGTAAGCTCTAACGAGCAGGGCCCTCTGTTTCCTCTTGTACTAAATTGTATTGTAAATGTAATGTCTACATTCATTTTGTAAAGCGCTGCGCAAACTGTTGGCACTATATAAATCCTGTATAATAATAATAAAAATGCTTGTCCTCCACAGCTTCCTCAAAAAGTACAGTATCTGATAAACCTTACCCACCAGACAAGATATGTGCCCTGTCCATGACAGATCCTCCATAATTATTATTCCCAAAAAAGTCCTTTACCCTCTTGACCTCCACCACATCAATCGCAACCTGCTCATAACTAGTCTCCCCACTTCTCCTAAAATCTACAGTTATTTCCTTTGTCTTATCCACATGTAACTTTCAATTATTCTCTCTGCACCGACCCACAAGGTTTTTTATATCCTACCAATATGCAGCCTTGTCGTCATCCCTTATTCTCCCAACTGGTATGGTGTCAACTTCAAATCGCCCTCGAAGCAAAAGGTGCAATCATGAGTATATAAGGAAAACAAAAAGGGTCTTCACACACAACCCTGTGACATCCCTATACTAAGGGAAAGCATTGCTGGGAAGCAGCTACCAACCTTTACCCTCTGCTGCCTATTGGCCAGGAAATCAAATCTCCAGTTACAAATGGTTGGGTTTAGATGTTTTAGTGGTCTGATGCTTAGTCTAAAATAAAACTTTTCCAAGTACCAGGGGCACATACCAGTTTTTATTTTGCCTAATGATCCATTAGTGCATGGGGGTTGATTTACTAAAACTGGAGAGTGCAAAATATGGTGTAGCTCTGCATAGAAACAAATCAGCTTCCAGTTTTTTTTTTGTCAAAGCTTAATTGAACAAGCTGAAGTTAGAAGCTGATTGGCTACCATGCACAAACGCACCAGATTTTGCATTCTCCAATTTTAGTAAATCAATCCTATGGTTTGTTATGTGAGTATGCAGATTATTTTTGGTCTCTATATAATAAGCACAGGGTTTTTTTGGGAGCTGCCATCTAACATTTCCTCTGTGAGAATGCAATGCTAATGTTTTGTGACCTAACTGTATGTATTACTATTTTAGACTATGCATTATACCACTACAATTTCTGTGACTTTTTTTTTTTTTTAATTTTGCTAAGGGTCTTTATGGAGTCAATTTCGCTACAAAGCACATTAACCATTTCTGATTGCTGAAGTGGAATATAGATAAAATAAAGTTGTGAATCTTGTATTTTTTTTAGTGGTTAGGATTGTGTGTTGTACCAAGTGGCTTTAATCTCTTTATATGAAATTTATGTTATGTTTATACTCTTTCTATATCTGGTGTCATTTTGGTTTGCTTCAGAGTACTATCATTTAATGTCCCATACTACAATACACTATTTTACCTGTATTCACAAATATTTGACAGCCTTTCATTTTGACACTTAGGGGAAGGAAGACAAAGGAAATGCTTTTTGCCTGGTGCAGACTAATAACATATTTTCACTCTAGGCAAAGTCATTTTTATACTGAATTGCACATTTAAAAAAAAATATTGTTGCTGAGTAAGGCTAGATAATGTATGGAAAGCAATGGGATTCACAAATGCGTGGGCACCTAACCTGAAGCTCTATACCACAGCTGTTTGCAGAACCATATGGTCATTTGAGTGCATACCCAGTCATACATCTATGTCATGTAGCAGGTGTACTGCCAGATTGCAGTTGGATCAATGGTTGTCCATACAATGGTTGTGCACGTATATTTTTACACCTATCTGATATATTGGTTACCATTTTTTGGTGTGGAGAACCTCTTCGTTTCTACAAAGTGTACTGTGTGGTCAAAGGGGCCCAGTAGTGTTGAAAAACATTGTGCAGCTTAGAAAAATGTAGCTTAGCTTACATGCCATACTTATAGGCCAATTGCTGCTTACCCAAAGCTTGGCCAAAAAACTACTATCCTGACCAATCCCTACCTTCTTAGCATAGAAGCTGCAACCTTTTTGCCAAGAAAAAAGGTCACTGTGCATGTGCCAGTTCGCAAACAGGGAAAACTCTTGTTCCTGTGATGCTGGGGGAGCTCAATAGCCAATGTATCCCAGCTTTTATGCCAGAACAAGGTGAATCAGTCAGGATGCTAGTTTTTTGGCCAGACTTTGGGTAACCCACACTTGACCTAAAGGTATGGGCATGTGAACAAAGTTAATCGTACATTTAAACTACTGGAGCCCCTTGACCATACAGTACCTGATTTAGATTCTTTATATGGTGAAGAAATTCAGTTTTTACAATCAGACATACATGTGATATTAACATTCTTAGTATCAGAAAACAGTAAACATATCCAGTTAATGAACATTAAGAATTCAATTTCAGAAAGAGAACAGTAATCCAAACAGAAAGGGGAACTAAACCTTTAAAGATGATTTCTAGATTTAGATAGTATATACATAGTTACATTGGTCCAGCTTGGACCACTATAACTACAGTGGGGCAAAAAAGTGTTTAGCCAGCCACCAATTGTGCAAGTTCTCCCACTTAAAAAGATGAGAGAGGCCTGTAATTGGCATCACAGGTAGACCTCAACTATGAGAGACAAAATGAGAGACAAAATCCAGACAATCACATTGGCTGATTTGGAAAGAATTTATTTGCAAATTATGGTGGAAAATAAGTATTTGGTAACCTCTCTCATCTTTTTAAGTGGGAGAACTTGCACAATTGGTGGCTGACTAAATACTTTTTTGCCCCACTGTATGTACTGTATGTACCACACCTGGCCGATCCCCTGGAAGCTGGAAATCACTGTAGCAGGCAGATTTCCAGCCTCAGTCTAGAGGGATCCCACAGCAATGGTATATGCATAGTTACAATGGCCCACAGAGTGTAACTGTAAACATATAAACAGCTGGAATTTGTTTTAGAGTTTAATGGTTCTGCCTATACAAGGTCAATTTTAAATTAAAGTATTGTATATACTTTCCTTCAGAAAACAAATACATGTACTTCAAGGCCGCATTCGCACAGGCATTTAGCCACGGTGCGAATCCCAGCAGCAGGAATCTACTGATTCCTGCTGCTGGGAGTGACAGCTGCGTGTGGACTGCAGATGATTGCTGGCTGGGCAAACAGGCATAAATATCCGCGGCTGCCAACAGCCTGTCATTACGGTGTATGGGCTTGGCAGCCACTGCTACCCGCACGTAGCTGTCAATCCCAGCAGCAGAAATCAGTAGATTCCTGCTGCTGAGATTCACACCATGGCTAAATGCCAATGAGAATGTAGCCCTATATACTCAGCTCATATACATATCATACTATCCCAATATACACCAACTTACTTAATTTCTATGGTATTTCAAGTACTAGCTGAAATGCTTGCATATGCTAGATAGTGTAGTCTACATTTGCCAAGCACAGCAGAGTTCTGCTCGTGTCATGTGATGTAGTAGAGGTCCTGTGCGCTCCAATATGCTGGCTCATCAGACACAAAGTCTCATCTTCCCTCTAATTGTTCTTGATTTCAAGCTTGTGATACTCCTGAATACAAAATGACCCATTTCAAGTCAGCAGCAGCAATACAGAGTGCAGGGGAAGGCCTTTTATAATGTAAACAGAAACAAAATATATTTGGCAGCCAAGCAGCATGCAGGAAAAGTCGGTAAAAAAGTGCATAATTTGCTGTTTTAGCCTGACAGCTGGTACATATTCTGTCTGAGCTGTTCCTCCAGGGGATTTTTATTCAGAAAAGAGATATCCACCTAGATCTGAAAGAGATATCTGACAAAAGCACTTTGCACGCAAACACGATTATATTTAATGACACCAGCTCTGCACTTTTACTATCATCACACGCCACGTGCACATTTCACTGAGATTGCAGTCTGCTGCTGCTTCCTGCGTGGTATTATGCTGCTTTTATTGTGTTTTATTCCTGCTTGATTCAAAGTAAACAGTGTTCCATCATATTGAAAGGGAAGGTATGTCTAAGGTAGGCTAGAACATGTGGTGCCTGTCAAAGGAGAAGTCCCTGATAACTGTGATTTACATTTTTATGTTGTCATTGCTGTGCCAGATTCACGTATGATGTGTCTACTAGATGTGGAGGGGGGCATATATTATAAACAGCAGCCTGCAAGCATCTGTCTGGGGGACAGGCTCCAAGACTTTGATACCCCACGCACAAAACAAGTGTTAAACTCTCTTTATTACATTAAAAATTAACACTGTGTGGTGAGAATCCACTGCATTATAAACAGGTATTATCATAGATGAGTGCATACAATAAAGATCTAAAAACTATGAACCGTATGGGTTCGTATATCCTATCTTCCTAAAATGGGAAAAGCCTTTAATACTCCACAAACAAAAGGAGTGTTAAACACTCTGTATTACATTAAAAATTAACAATGTGGTGAGAATCCACTGCATTATAAATAGAGATGAGCGAAGAAATGAAAAATTCGATTCGACTGATTCGGCGAATTCGTGGACAATATTCGATTCGAGTCGAATAAATTCGCTGTGAATTTAACTTAAAAAAGGGTGTTTCTAGGCTTCAGAGAGACTTAATATTAGTGCAGAACACTGTACCTTTAATTTAAATGCCCTTGGAGTCTGCTGGGGAAGAGAAATAATACTGTCAGTCAGTATGACATGCAGATGAGTGCCGTCGATCTTAGAATCACCGCACACTTCACTCATTTGGGCAGTCACGGGGCCAAAACCAGAGTGTGGAGCCACAGTGTGGCGGTGGAGGCAGCAGCAATGGGAGGCCATACAGCACCCTATGACAAAAATGGAAACCACCAGCAGTGTGAGGAGACCTGAAAGTGGCACATGGCAGAGTGTGGCGATAGAGACAGCAGCAATGGGAGGCCGTACAGGGACCCATGACACACTCTGGACCTGGCAGCAGCATGAGGAGGCGGTACAGGGGCCCATGACAGATTACGGGCCTGGCAGCAGCATGAGGAGTCGGTACAGGGGCCCATGGCAGATTACGGGCCTGGCAGCAGCAATGGGAGGCCGTACAGGGACCCATGACACACTCTGGACCTGGCAGCAGCATGGGGAGGCGGTACAGGGGCCCATGACAGATTACGGGCCTGGCAGCAGCATGAGGAGTCGGTACGGGGGCCCATGACACACTCTGGACCTGGCAGCAGCATGAGGAGGCGGTACAGGGGCGCATGACAGATTACGAGCCTGGCAGCAGCAACTTGGACAGGAGGACGTTCAGCTTCTGCACCGTCGGGTGCGTGCTCGCAAACTGTTGTCTCTTGGAAACGGATTCCAAGAAAGACTGCTGACGGAATCCGTGAAGAGGAGTAGCAGGAGAAGGAGCATCTGAACGAGCGGAATATGCCAACAAGCGACAACAGTGGCCCATGACAGATTACGGGCCTGGCAGCAGCATGAGGAGTCGGTACGGGGGCCCATGGCAGATTACGGGCCTGGCAGCAGCTATGGGAGGCCCGTAATCTGCCAGCACCCTATGACAAAAAATGGAACCCACCAGCAGTGTGAGGAGACCTGAAAGTGGCACATGGCAGAGTGTGGCGATGGAGACAGCAGCAATGGGAGGCCGTACAGGGACCCATGAGAGACTCTGGACCTGGCAGCAGCATGAGGAGGCGGTATAGGGGCCCATGGCAGATTAGGGGCCTGGCAGCAGCTATGGGAGGCCCGTAATCTGCCAGCACCCTATGACAAAAAATGGAACACACCAGCAGTGTGAGGAGACCTGAAAGTGGCACATGGCAGAGTGTGGCGATGGAGGCAGCAGCAATGGGAGGCCGTACAGGGACCCATGAGAGACTCTGGACTTGGCAGCAGCATGAGGAGGCGGTATAGGGGCCCATGGCAGATTAGGGGCCTGGCAGCAGCTATGGGAGGCCCGTAATCTGCCAGCACCCTATGACAAAAAATGGAACACACCAGCAGTGTGAGGAGACCTGAAAGTGGCACATGTTTGGGGCATGATTCATGGCGGATTTAGTCAGTTGTGTCAGGAACTGGTGGTTTGAAATCCAGACTAATCCACGCCTGATTCATTTTCACAAACGTGAGTCTCTCCACACTTTGGGTGGACAGTCGTGTCCTCCGCGGAGTTGCAATACCTCCTGCCGCACTAAACACGCGCTCCGATGCCACGCTACTGGCCGGGCATGACAGCCTTTCAAGGGCAAATTCAGCTAGTTGGGGCCAAAGGTCAAGTTTCGTTGCCCAGTAGTCAAGGGGATTGTCTACCTCGGTTGGCAGGGTGCTGTCCAAGTAGGCCTAAGCCTGTTGTTTGAGGTCCTGCTCCAGGTCCACCTGATGCTGCTGCTGCTGCTGCGGCTGGTTAGTAGTTTCCTCACTGCGCTGGTGAAGAAAGCTACTCATCATCGACTGCAGACTGAGGCAGCCGCTGCTGGTGGAGCTGCCACTGCTCCTACCACCCCACCCCTCCCCTGCTGCCATGGCAGCGGAACACGAGCGCACAGGGCCCACAGTGTCTGAGGATGGACGTTGGCGCAGACAGGCAGAGACCAGCTGACTACATAGGTGTTTTTTATAGTACGTTATTTTGGCCTCCCTCTCAGCAGGTGTGAAAAAGGCCACCATTTTTGAACGGTAGCGAGGGTCCAACAAGGTGGACAGCCAAAAGTCATCCCTCTGTCTGATGGTTATTATTCGGCTGTCGCTACGCAAGCAACCGAGCATGCTATGGGCCATTTGTGCCAAGGAATGCGAGGGACTCCCTGCCTCCATCTCCACAGCATACTGCCACGGTGCGTCTAGGTCCTCTGTCTCCTCTTCCTCCTCCTCTACCAGATGCTCCTGCTCCTCCACTCCTGTCCGCTGAGTGGAAAAACCACCCATTTCACTCAATAATTCCTGAGCACCAATGTCCTCCTCTACCTCCTCCTCTTCTTCCAGTCCTGCCCCCACAGGGGCCATGTGGCGTTGAGATCTGTGCGCCACGTCTACCGCACCCTGACCAGCCATTGTTAACAGCATTTGTTCCAGGACGTGCAACAGAGGAATGACGTCGTTCATCCCATAGTCCTGCCGACTCACGAATAGCGTGGCCTCCTCAAAGGGCCTGAGCAAGCGCAGGTGTCACGCATGAGCTGCCAATGGCTGACATCTAAGTTACACAGGGAGTACCTTTATCTGCTTTTAACATCAGGAAATCTGTGATGGCCTTTTGCTGTTCGTAAAGGCGGTCTAACATATGTAGGGTTGAATTCCACCTTGTTGCAACGTCACAGCATGAGGAGTCGGTATAGGGGCCCATGGCAGATTAGGGGCCTGGCAGCAGTTATGGGAGGCCCATAATCTGCCAGCACCCTATGACAAAAAATGGAACACACCAGCAGTGTGAGGAGACCTGAAAGTGGCACATGGCAGAGTGTGGCGATGGAGACAGCAGCAATGGGAGGCCGTACAGGGACCCATGAGAGACTCTGGACCTGGCAGCAGCATGAGGAGGCGGTATATAGGGGCCTACGGCAGATTAGGGGCCTGGCAGCAGCTATAGGAGGCCCGTAATCTGCCTGCACCCTATGTCAAAAAATTTAACACACCAGCAGTGTGAAGAGACCTGAAAGTGGCACATGGCAGCAGAGTGTGGCGATGGAGACAGCAGCAATGGGAGGCCGTACAGGGACCATGACAGACTATGGACTTGGCAGCAGCATGAGGAGGCGGTATATAGGGGCCCATGGCAGATTAGGGGCCTGGCAGCAGCTATGTGAGGCCCGTAATCTGCCTGCACCCTATGTCAAAAAATTTAACACACCAGCAGTGTGAAGAGACCTGAAAGTGGCACATGGCAGCAGAGTGTGGCGATGGAGACAGCAGCAATGGGAGACCGTACAGGGACCATGACAGACTCTGGACTTGGCAGCAGCATGAGGAGGCGGTATATAGGGGCCCATGGCAGATTAGGGGCCTGGCAGCAGCTATGTGAGGCCCGTAATCTGCCTGCACCCTATGTCAAAAAATTTAACACACCAGCAGTGTGAAGAGACCTGAAAGTGGCACATGGCAGCAGAGTGTGGCGATGGAGACAGCAGCAATGGGAGGCCGTACAGGGACCATGACAGACTATGGACTTGGCAGCAGCATGAGGAGGCGGTATATAGGGGCCCATGGCAGATTAGGGGCCTGGCAGCAGCTATGTGAGGCCCGTAATCTGCCTGCACCCTATGTCAAAAAATTTAACACACCAGCAGTGTGAAGAGACCTGAAAGTGGCACATGGCAGCAGAGTGTGGCGATGGAGAAAGCAGCAATGGGAGGCCGTACAGGGACCCATGAGAGACTCTGGACCTGGCAGCAGCATGAGGAGGCGGTATATAGGGGCCTATGGCAGATTAGGGGCCTGGCAGCAGCTATGTGAGGCCCGTAATCTGCCTGCACCCTATGTCAAAAAATTAAACACACCAGCAGTGTGAAGAGACCTGAAAGTGGCACATGGCATGAGAGACTCTGGACCTGGCAGCAGCAGGAGGAGGCGGTATAGGGGCCCATGGCTGATTAGGGGCCTGGCAGCAGCTATGTGAGGCCCGTTATCTTGCAGCACCCTATGTCAAAAAATTTAACACACCAGCAGTGTGAAGAGACCTGAAAGTGGCACATGGCAGCAGAGTGTGGCGATGGAGACAGCAGCAATGGGAGGCCGTACAGGGACCCATGAGAGACTCTGGACCTGGCAGCAGCAGGAGGAGGTGGTATATAGGGGCCCATGGCAGATTAGGGGCCTGGCAGCAGCTATGTGAGGCCCGTAATCTGCCTGCACCCTATGTCAAAAAATTTAACACACCAGCAGTGTGAAGAGACCTGAAAGTGGCACATGGCAGCAGAGTGTGGCGATGGAGACAGCAGCAATGGGAGGCCGTACAGGGACCATGACAGACTCTGGACTTGGCAGCAGCATGAGGAGGCGGTATATAGGGGCCCATGGCAGATTAGGGGCCTGGCAGCAGCTATGTGAGGCCCGTAATCTGCCTGCACCCTATGTCAAAAAATTTAACACACCAGCAGTGTGAAGAGACCTGAAAGTGGCACATGGCAGCAGAGTGTGGCGATGGAGACAGCAGCAATGGGAGGCCGTACAGGGACCATGACAGACTCTGGACTTGGCAGCAGCATGAGGAGGCGGTATATAGGGGCCTATGGCAGATTAGGGGCCTGGCAGCAGCTATGTGAGGCCCGTAATCTGCCTGCACCCTATGTCAAAAAATTTAACACACCAGCAGTGTGAAGAGACCTGAAAGTGGCACATGGCAGCAGAGTGTGGCGATGGAGACAGCAGCAATGGGAGGCCGTACAGGGACCATGACAGACTCTGGACTTGGCAGCAGCATGAGGAGGCGGTATATAGGGGCCCATGGCAGATTAGGGGCCTGGCAGCAGCTATGTGAGGCCCGTAATCTGCCTGCACCCTATGTCAAAAAATTTAACACACCAGCAGTGTGAAGAGACCTGAAAGTGGCACATGGCAGCAGAGTGTGGCGATGGAGACAGCAGCAATGGGAGGCCGTACAGGGACCATGACAGACTATGGACTTGGCAGCAGCATGAGGAGGCGGTATATAGGGGCCCATGGCAGATTAGGGGCCTGGCAGCAGCTATGTGAGGACCGTAATCTGCCTGCACCCTATGTCAAAAAATTTAACACACCAGCAGTGTGAAGAGACCTGAAAGTGGCACATGGCAGCAGAGTGTGGCGATGGAGAAAGCAGCAATGGGAGGCCGTACAGGGACCCATGAGAGACTCTGGACCTGGCAGCAGCATGAGGAGGCGGTATATAGGGGCCTATGGCAGATTAGGGGCCTGGCAGCAGCTATGTGAGGCCCGTAATCTGCCTGCACCCTATGTCAAAAAATTAAACACACCAGCAGTGTGAAGAGACCTGAAAGTGGCACATGGCATGAGAGACTCTGGACCTGGCAGCAGCAGGAGGAGGCGGTATAGGGGCCCATGGCTGATTAGGGGCCTGGCAGCAGCTATGTGAGGCCCGTTATCTTGCAGCACCCTATGTCAAAAAATTTAACACACCAGCAGTGTGAAGAGACCTGAAAGTGGCACATGGCAGCAGAGTGTGGCGATGGAGACAGCAGCAATGGGAGGCCGTACAGGGACCCATGAGAGACTCTGGACCTGGCAGCAGCAGGAGGAGGTGGTATATAGGGGCCCATGGCAGATTAGGGGCCTGGCAGCAGCTATGTGAGGCCCGTAATCTGCCTGCACCCTATGTCAAAAAATTTAACACACCAGCAGTGTGAAGAGACCTGAAAGTGGCACATGGCAGCAGAGTGTGGCGATGGAGACAGCAGCAATGGGAGGCCGTACAGGGACCATGACAGACTCTGGACTTGGCAGCAGCATGAGGAGGCGGTATATAGGGGCCCATGGCAGATTAGGGGCCTGGCAGCAGCTATGTGAGGCCCGTAATCTGCCTGCACCCTATGTCAAAAAATTTAACACACCAGCAGTGTGAAGAGACCTGAAAGTGGCACATGGCAGCAGAGTGTGGCGATGGAGACAGCAGCAATGGGAGGCCGTACAGGGACCATGACAGACTCTGGACTTGGCAGCAGCATGAGGAGGCGGTATATAGGGGCCTATGGCAGATTAGGGGCCTGGCAGCAGCTATGTGAGGCCCGTAATCTGCCTGCACCCTATGTCAAAAAATTTAACACACCAGCAGTGTGAAGAGACCTGAAAGTGGCACATGGCAGCAGAGTGTGGCGATGGAGACAGCAGCAATGGGAGGCCGTACAGGGACCATGACAGACTCTGGACTTGGCAGCAGCATGAGGAGGCGGTATATAGGGGCCCATGGCAGATTAGGGGCCTGGCAGCAGCTATGTGAGGCCCGTAATCTGCCTGCACCCTATGTCAAAAAATTTAACACACCAGCAGTGTGAAGAGACCTGAAAGTGGCACATGGCAGCAGAGTGTGGCGATGGAGACAGCAGCAATGGGAGGCCGTACAGGGACCATGACAGACTATGGACTTGGCAGCAGCATGAGGAGGCGGTATATAGGGGCCCATGGCAGATTAGGGGCCTGGCAGCAGCTATGTGAGGACCGTAATCTGCCTGCACCCTATGTCAAAAAATTTAACACACCAGCAGTGTGAAGAGACCTGAAAGTGGCACATGGCAGCAGAGTGTGGCGATGGAGAAAGCAGCAATGGGAGGCCGTACAGGGACCCATGAGAGACTCTGGACCTGGCAGCAGCATGAGGAGGCGGTATATAGGGGCCTATGGCAGATTAGGGGCCTGGCAGCAGCTATGTGAGGCCCGTAATCTGCCTGCACCCTATGTCAAAAAATTAAACACACCAGCAGTGTGAAGAGACCTGAAAGTGGCACATGGCATGAGAGACTCTGGACCTGGCAGCAGCAGGAGGAGGCGGTATAGGGGCCCATGGCTGATTAGGGGCCTGGCAGCAGCTATGTGAGGCCCGTTATCTTGCAGCACCCTATGTCAAAAAATTTAACACACCAGCAGTGTGAAGAGACCTGAAAGTGGCACATGGCAGCAGAGTGTGGCGATGGAGACAGCAGCAATGGGAGGCCGTACAGGGACCCATGAGAGACTCTGGACCTGGCAGCAGCAGGAGGAGGTGGTATATAGGGGCCCATGGCAGATTAGGGGCCTGGCAGCAGCTATGTGAGGCCCGTAATCTGCCTGCACCCTATGTCAAAAAATTTAACACACCAGCAGTGTGAAGAGACCTGAAAGTGGCACATGGCAGCAGAGTGTGGCGATGGAGACAGCAGCAATGGGAGGCCGTACAGGGACCATGACAGACTCTGGACTTGGCAGCAGCATGAGGAGGCGGTATATAGGGGCCCATGGCAGATTAGGGGCCTGGCAGCAGCTATGTGAGGCCCGTAATCTGCCTGCACCCTATGTCAAAAAATTTAACACACCAGCAGTGTGAAGAGACCTGAAAGTGGCACATGGCAGCAGAGTGTGGCGATGGAGACAGCAGCAATGGGAGGCCGTACAGGGACCATGACAGACTCTGGACTTGGCAGCAGCATGAGGAGGCGGTATATAGGGGCCTATGGCAGATTAGGGGCCTGGCAGCAGCTATGTGAGGCCCGTAATCTGCCTGCACCCTATGTCAAAAAATTTAACACACCAGCAGTGTGAAGAGACCTGAAAGTGGCACATGGCAGCAGAGTGTGGCGATGGAGACAGCAGCAATGGGAGGCCGTACAGGGACCATGACAGACTCTGGACTTGGCAGCAGCATGAGGAGGCGGTATATAGGGGCCCATGGCAGATTAGGGGCCTGGCAGCAGCTATGTGAGGCCCGTAATCTGCCTGCACCCTATGTCAAAAAATTTAACACACCAGCAGTGTGAAGAGACCTGAAAGTGGCACATGGCAGCAGAGTGTGGCGATGGAGACAGCAGCAATGGGAGGCCGTACAGGGACCATGACAGACTATGGACTTGGCAGCAGCATGAGGAGGCGGTATATAGGGGCCCATGGCAGATTAGGGGCCTGGCAGCAGCTATGTGAGGCCCGTAATCTGCCTGCACCCTATGTCAAAAAATTTAACACACCAGCAGTGTGAAGAGACCTGAAAGTGGCACATGGCAGCAGAGTGTGGCGATGGAGAAAGCAGCAACGGGAGGCCGTACAGGGACCCATGAGAGACTCTGGACCTGGCAGCAGCATGAGGAGGCGGTATATAGGGGCCTATGGCAGATTAGGGGCCTGGCAGCAGCTATGTGAGGCCCGTAATCTGCCTGCACCCTATGTCAAAAAATTAAACACACCAGCAGTGTGAAGAGACCTGAAAGTGGCACATGGCATGAGAGACTCTGGACCTGGCAGCAGCAGGAGGAGGCGGTATAGGGGCCCATGGCTGATTAGGGGCCTGGCAGCAGCTATGTGAGGCCCGTTATCTTGCAGCACCCTATGTCAAAAAATTTAACACACCAGCAGTGTGAAGAGACCTGAAAGTGGCACATGGCAGCAGAGTGTGGCGATGGAGAAAGCAGCAATGGGAGGCCGTACAGGGACCCATGAGAGACTCTGGACCTGGCAGCAGCATGAGGAGGCGGTATATAGGGGCCTATGGCAGATTAGGGGCCTGGCAGCAGCTATGTGAGGCCCGTAATCTGCCTGCACCCTATGTCAAAAAATTCTACACACCAGCAGTGTGTGAGGAGACCTGAAAGTGGCACATGGCAGAGTGTGGCGATGGAGACAGCAGCAATGGGAGGCCATACAGGGACCCATGACAGACTCTGGACTTGGCAGCAGCATGAGGAGGCGGTATATAGGGGCCCATAGCAGATTAGGGGCCTGGCAGCAGCTATAGGAGGCCCGTAATCTGCCAGCACCCTATGTCAAAAAATTAAACACACCAGCAGTGTGAGGAGACCTGAAAGTGGCACATGTTTGAGGCATGATTCATGGCGGATTTAGTCAGTTGTGTCAGGAACTGGTGGTTTGAAATCCAGACTAATCCACGCCTGATTCATTTTCACAAACGTGAGTCTCTCCACACTTTGGGTGGACAGTCGTGTCCTCCGCGGAGTTACAATACCTCCTGCCGCACTAAACACGCGCTCCGATGCCACGCTACTGGCCGGGCATGACAGCCTTTCAAGGGCAAATTCAGCTAGTTGGGGCCAAAGGTCAAGTTTCGTTGCCCAGTAGTCAAGGGGATTGTCTACCTCGGTTGGCAGGGTGCTGTCCAAGTAGGCCCAAGCCTGTTGTTTGAGCTCCTGCTCCAGGTCCACCTGATGCTGCTGCTGCTGCTGCGGCTGGTTAGTAGTTTCCTCACTGCGCTGGTGAAGAAAGCTACTCATCATCGACTGCAGACTGAGGCAGCCACTGCTGGTGGAGCTGCCACTGCTCCTACCACCCCACCCCTCCCCTGCTGCCATGCCAGCGGAACGCGAGCGCACAGGGCCCACAGTGTCTGAGGATGGACGTTGGCGCACAAAGGCAGAGACCAACTGACTACATAGGTGGTTTTTATAGTACGTAATTTTGGCCTCCCTCTCAGCAGGTGTGAAAAAGGCCACCATTTTGGACCGGTAGCGAGGGTCCAACAAGGTGGACAGCCAAAAGTCATCCCTCTGTCTGATGGTTATTATTCGGCTGTCGCTACGCAAGCAACCGAGCATGCTATGGGCCATTTGTGCCAAGGAATGCGAGGGACTCCCTGCCTCCATCTCCACAGCATACTGCCACGGTGCGTCTGGGTCCTCTGTCTCCTCCTCCTCCTCCTCTACCAGATGCTCCTGCTCCTCCACTCCTGTCCGCTGAGTGGAAAAACCACCCATTTCACTCAATAATTCCTGAGCACAAATGTCCTCCTCTACCTCCTCCTCTTCTTCCTGTCCTGCCCCCACAGGGGTCATGTGGCGTTGAGATCTGTGCGCCACGTCTACCGCACCCTGACCAGCCATTGTTAACAGCATTTGTTCCAGGACGTGCAACAGAGGAATGACGTCGTTCATCCCATAGTCCTGCCGACTCACGAATAGCGTGGCCTCCTCAAAGGGCCTGAGCAAGCGGCAGGTGTCACGCATGAGCTGCCAATGGCTGACATCTAAGTTACACAGGGGAGTACCTTTATCCGCTTGTAACATCAGGAAATCGGTGATGGCCTTTCGCTGCTCGTAAAGGCGGTCTAACATGTGTAGGGTTGAATTCCACCTTGTTGCAACGTCGCAGATCAGGCGATGCTGTGGAATTCCGTTCTGCCGCTGCAGCTCAATGAGGGTGTTCTTTGCGGTGTAGGAATGGCTGAAATGCATGCACAGTTTACGTGACATTTTAAGGATGTCTTGCAGTGGGATGGTGGATTTTAGGAACCGCTTGACAACCAGATTGAACACGTGAGCCATGCATGGCGCATGGCACAACCTTCCTTGACGCAGAGCAGACACCATGTTCTTTCCGTTGTCAGTCAACATGGTTCCGATTTTTAGTTTGCGCGGAGACAGCCATCTGTCGATTTCTCTGTTCATTACACTCAGCAGTTCCTCCCCTGTGTGACTACGTTCGCCAAGGCATACCAGGTGCAGCACAGCGTGACACCGTTGCGCCCTGCACATGTGATATGCCGGTCGGGTAATGGGACTTGGCACGGGGGTGGCGGCTGAGGACACGGCGGAAAAAGAGGTGGTAGAGGCGGACATGCTTGCTGGACCAAGGACGTGCAAACGTGGAGGCAAAAGCGTCGTGACCTGTCCAAGTTGCTGGTGCGGCTGTGCCGGCACCACGTTCACCCAGTGGGCCGTAAATGACATGTACTGTCCCTGACCGTAGTTACAGCTCCACACGTCGGCGCTGCCGTGCACTTTGGCAGAGACCGACATGCTCAAAGACTGGCCCACCATCTCTTCTACATGTGAATGCAGGGCTGGCACTGCCTTTTGGGCAAAGAAATGACGGCTTGGCACTCTCCACCGCGGCGCGGCACAAGCCATCATTTCTCGGAAAGGTGCTGAGTCCACCAGTTGGAAAGGGAGGGACTGCAGCACCAGCAACTTGGACAGGAGGACGTTCAGCTTTTGCACCGTCGGGTGCGTGCTCGCAAACTGTTGTCTCTTGGATACGGATTCCAAGAAAGACTGTTGACGGAATCCGAGAAGAGGAGTAGCAGGAGAAGGAGCATCTGAACGAGCGGAAGATGCCAATGAGCGACAACTCCCCTCAGCAGAGGTGTTGGAGCCTTGACTGGCTGATAGAGGGCGATTGACGACGTCGGGTGACGGAGCAAGTAACGGAGCGGGTGATGGAGCGGGGGCTGGGGCAGGCAGAACCGCCGTATGTTTATCACGGTTTTCCCAGGCCACCGAATGGTGACGCTGCATATGCTGACGCAACGCTGTAGTCCCAACATGGGCCCCCTGGCCACGCTTGCATTTCTGGCCACATAGTCGACATACGGCTACATTTACTTCCTCGGGCGGCTTGAGGAAAAATTGCCACACCACCGAGTAGGAAACTTTGCCCCCGCTACTCTTCACTGGCTGACTGCTACTTCCTCCGTGCGCACCGGCACCACTACTGGCCGTGGTGGTAGGCTGCAGTGGAGCTGGTGCTCTACTCCGTGGACGTTTGGCTCCACTGACACTGATGCGACCCTGCTGCTGTCTCCTGGGCAACCCACCGACTGTTTTGCTCGCTGCCAAGCTGCCACCCTCTTCTCCTGATGATGCGGAAGAAATTGCCTGATGACGACGAGGCTGCCAAGTGCGATCAACCTCCTCATCATCAAGTAGGGTCTCCGCCTCACTACTAGCCCCCTCGGCTGCGTCTGGGTCAGGAGACAGACCTGTCTCTAGACCGGCTACCGAGCCACTCTCCTCGCCAGTACTTGTTCGCTTGGCTGCTGAAAAGGCCGATGTCTCCCCCCGTTCCTGACCGCCCTCTGTTAGCTCTTCCTCACTGTACAGTGGGGCTGAGCCCACAGCATGCGATACTTCGCTTGGTGAGGGAACAGCAAAGGACAGGGGCAGGTAGAGGACACGTGATTTCAGTGGGCTTGGTCCCGGGCCATGCCAACTAACGGTTGTGTCTGACGTACCCACCGACCGTTGGCTGTAGGTGTCAGAGGTGACCTGGGAAGAGGAAGACGACCGAGCCAACCAATCAATGACGGCAGGGTTGTCGGTGGAGACACGACCGCTGGATGACACCGGGAGCACTGGCCTCTGGCTGCGAATACTGCTGCCTCGACCCCTTCCTCTGCTGCCACGTCTGCTCGCTCCTAAAACATTGCCTCCTCTGCCACTCCTCTGCATGTTGTCTGACATACTATTTAATTCAACGATTAGGTGTCCCTGAGTAACAATTCTCTGGCACTCAGTAACAATTCTGTCTGTCCCTGAGTATGAATTCTGTGGCCCTGAGTAACAATTCTGTGTCTGTGCGAGTAACAATTCTGTGTCTGTGCGAGTAACAATTCTGTGTCTGTGCAAGTAACAATTTTGTGTCTGTGCGAGTAACAATTCTCTGGCACTCAGTAACAATTCTGTCTGTCCCTGAGTAACAATTCTCTGGCACTCAGTAACAATTCTGTCTGTCCCTGAGTAACAATTCTCTGGCACTCAGTAACAATTCTGTCTGTCCCTGAGTAACAATTCTCTGGCACTCAGTAACAATTCTGTCTGTCCCTGAGTATGAATTCTGTGGCCCTGAGTAACAATTCTGTGTCTGCGCGAGTAACAATTCTGTGTCTGTGCAAGTAACAATTTTGTGTCTGTGCAAGTAACAATTTTGTGTCTGTGCGAGTAACAATTCTCTGGCACTCAGTAACAATTCTGTCTGTCCCTGAGTAACAATTCTCTGGCACTCAGTAACAATTCTGTCTGTCCCTGAGTAACAATTCTCTGGCACTCAGTAACAATTCTGTCTGTCCCTGAGTATGAATTCTGTGGCCCTGAGTAACAATTCTGTGTCTGTGCGAGTAACAATTCTGTGTCTGTGCAAGTAACAATTTTGTGTCTGTGAGAGTAACAATTCTCTGGCACTCAGTAACAATTCTGTCTGTCCCTGAGTAACAATTCTCTGGCACTCAGTAACAATTCTGTCTGTCCCTGAGTAACAATTCTCTGGCACTCAGTAACAATTCTGTCTGTCCCTGAGTAACAATTCTCTGGCACTCAGTAACAATTCTGTCTGTCCCTGAGTATGAATTCTGTGGCCCTGAGTAACAATTCTGTGTCTGCGCGAGTAACAATTCTGTGTCTGTGCAAGTAACAATTTTGTGTCTGTGCAAGTAACAATTTTGTGTCTGTGCGAGTAACAATTCTCTGGCACTCAGTAACAATTCTGTCTGTCCCTGAGTAACAATTCTCTGGCACTCAGTAACAATTCTGTCTGTCCCTGAGTAACAATTCTCTGGCACTCAGTAACAATTCTGTCTGTCCCTGAGTAACAATTCTCTGGCACTCAGTAACAATTGTGTGTCTGTGCAAGTAACAATTCTGTGTCTGTGCAAGTAACAATTTTGTGTCTGTGAGAGTAACAATTCTCTGGCACTCAGTAACAATTCTGTCTGTCCCTGAGTAACAATTCTCTGGCACTCAGTAACAATTCTGTCTGTCCCTGAGTATGAATTCTGTGGCCCTGAGTAACAATTCTGTCTCTGTGCGAGTAACAATTCTGTGTCTGTGCAAGTAACAATTTTGTGTCTGTGAGAGTAACAATTCTCTGGCACTCAGTAACAATTCTGTCTGTCCCTGAGTAACAATTCTCTGGCACTCAGTAACAATTCTGTCTTCCCTGAGTAACAATTCTCTGGCACTCAGTAACAATTCTGTCTGTCCCTGAGTATGAATTCTGTGGCCCTGAGTAACAATTCTGTCTCTGTGCGAGTAACAATTCTGTGTCTGTGCAAGTAACAATTTTGTGTCTGTGAGAGTAACAATTCTCTGGCACTCAGTAACAATTCTGTCTGTCCCTGAGTAACAATTCTCTGGCACTCAGTAACAATTCTGTCTGTCCCTGAGTATGAATTCTGTGGCCCTGAGTAACAATTGTGTGTCTGTGCAAGTAACAATTCTGTGTCTGTGCAAGTAACAATTTTGTGTCTGTGAGAGTAACAATTCTCTGGCACTCAGTAACAATTCTGTCTGTCCCTGAGTAACAATTCTCTGGCACTCAGTAACAATTCTGTCTGTCCCTGAGTAACAATTCTGTCTGTCCCTGAGTATGAATTCTGTGGCCCTGAGTAAGAATTCTCTGGCACTCAGTAACAATTCTGTCTGTCCCTGAGTATGAATTCTGTGGCCCTGAGTAACAATTGTGTGTCTGTGCAAGTAACAATTCTGTGTCTGTGCAAGTAACAATTTTGTGTCTGTGAGAGTAACAATTCTCTGGCACTCAGTAACAATTCTGTCTGTCCCTGAGTAACAATTCTCTGGCACTCAGTAACAATTCTGTCTGTCCCTGAGTATGAATTCTGTGGCCCTGAGTAACAATTCTGTCTCTGTGCGAGTAACAATTCTGTCTCTGTGCGAGTAACAATTCTGTGTCTGTGCAAGTAACAATTTTGTGTCTGTGAGAGTAACAATTCTCTGGCACTCAGTAACAATTCTGTCTGTCCCTGAGTAAGAATTCTCTGGCACTCAGTAACAATTCTGTCTGTCCCTGAGTAACAATTCTCTGGCACTCAGTAACAATTCTGTCTGTCCCTGAGTAACAATTCTGTCTGTCCCTGAGTATGAATTCTGTGGCCCTGAGTAAGAATTCTCTGGCACTCAGTAACAATTCTGTCTGTCCCTGAGTATGAATTCTGTGGCCCTGAGTAACAATTGTGTGTCTGTGCAAGTAACAATTCTGTGTCTGTGCAAGTAACAATTTTGTGTCTGTGAGAGTAACAATTCTCTGGCACTCAGTAACAATTCTGTCTGTCCCTGAGTAACAATTCTCTGGCACTCAGTAACAATTCTGTCTGTCCCTGAGTAACAATTCTCTGGCACTCAGTAACAATTCTGTCTGTCCCTGAGTAACAATTCTGTCTGTCCCTGAGTATGAATTCTGTGGCCCTGAGTAAGAATTCTCTGGCACTCAGTAACAATTCTGTCTGTCCCTGAGTATGAATTCTGTGGCCCTGAGTAACAATTGTGTGTCTGTGCAAGTAACAATTCTGTGTCTGTGCAAGTAACAATTTTGTGTCTGTGAGAGTAACAATTCTCTGGCACTCAGTAACAATTCTGTCTGTCCCTGAGTAACAATTCTCTGGCACTCAGTAACAATTCTGTCTGTCCCTGAGTAACAATTCTCTGGCACTCAGTAACAATTCTGTCTGTCCCTGAGTAACAATTCTCTGGCACTCAGTAACAATTCTGTCTGTCCCTGAGTAACAATTCTCTGGCACTCAGTAACAATTCTGTCTGTCCCTGAGTAACAATTCTCTGGCACTCAGTAACAATTCTGTCTGTCCCTGAGTAACAATTCTGTCTGTCCCTGAGTATGAATTCTGTGGCCCTGAGTAAGAATTCTCTGGCACTCAGTAACAATTCTGTCTGTCCCTGAGTATGAATTCTGTGGCCCTGAGTAACAATTGTGTGTCTGTGCAAGTAACAATTCTGTGTCTGTGCAAGTAACAATTTTGTGTCTGTGAGAGTAACAATTCTCTGGCACTCAGTAACAATTCTGTCTGTCCCTGAGTAACAATTCTCTGGCACTCAGTAACAATTCTGTCTGTCCCTGAGTATGAATTCTGTGGCCCTGAGTAACAATTGTGTGTCTGTGCGAGTAACAATTCTGTGTCTGTGCAAGTAACAATTTTGTGTCTGTGAGAGTAACAATTCTCTGGCACTCAGTAACAATTCTGTCTGTCCCTGAGTAAGAATTCTCTGGCACTCAGTAACAATTCTGTCTGTCCCTGAGTAACAATTCTCTGGCACTCAGTAACAATTCTGTCTGTCCCTGAGTAACAATTCTGTCTGTCCCTGAGTATGAATTCTGTGGCCCTGAGTAAGAATTCTCTGGCACTCAGTAACAATTCTGTCTGTCCCTGAGTATGAATTCTGTGGCCCTGAGTAACAATTGTGTGTCTGTGCAAGTAACAATTCTGTGTCTGTGCAAGTAACAATTTTGTGTCTGTGAGAGTAACAATTCTCTGGCACTCAGTAACAATTCTGTCTGTCCCTGAGTAACAATTCTCTGGCACTCAGTAACAATTCTGTCTGTCCCTGAGTAACAATTCTCTGGCACTCAGTAACAATTCTGTCTGTCCCTGAGTAACAATTCTCTGGCACTCAGTAACAATTCTGTCTGTCCCTGAGTAACAATTCTGTCTGTCCCTGAGAATGAATTCTGTGGCCCTGAGTAAGAATTCTCTGGCACTCAGTAACAATTCTGTCTGTCCCTGAGTAACAATTCTCTGGCACTCAGTAACAATTCTGTCTGTCCCTGAGTAAAAATTCTGTGGCCCTAATAACGTTTCTGTGGCCCTAAGTAACAATTCTCTGGCACTGAGTAACAATTCTGTCTGTCCCTGAGTATGAATTCTGTGGCCCTAACTAGCGTTTCTTTGTCCCTAAATAACGATTCTGTGGCCCTCATTAACAAGTCTGTGTCCCTGAGTAATGGTTCTCTGTCCCTAAGTAACTTCTCTCTGTCCCCAATTCTCGTTTCTGTGGCCCTAACTCTGTCCCTGTCCCTAGTACAGAGCGGTCTGCCTCTGTTCAATGACTGCAGGCAAATGAAGATTTCCAAAATGGCCGCTATATATACCTCGACCATTACACAGTGCTGGCTGGCTGGCTGCTGATTGGCTGATGCGATCACATGTCGTTGAGGAATGCATTATGGGGCAGCGCGCCTTGTCTGCGCGCCTTCCCCGACATCCCCGCTCCGTCGCCGCACATGTCAGCCGCCATTTTCGGAAAAATTTCGATTCGCGCGTCCGAATTAGGATGTTTTTCGGATTCGGCACGAATCGAAATTTTTCCGATATTCGACTCGAATTCCACTTCGGATACTTCGATTCGCTCATCTCTAATTATAAACATGTATAATAATCGATGAGCTCATATAATAGAGATCGAAATAACATAAACTACTGTATATAGGTTCATATGTCCTAACTTCCTAAGATGGCAAATGTATTTGATACTTCCCACACAAAACAAGTGTAAAACACCCCATATTACATTACAGATTAACACTGTGTGGTGAGAATCCACTATGTTATAAACAGATCGAATCATCAAATCATGAGTGCATACAATAGAGATCTAAAAAAACATGAACCATGTGGGTTTATAAATCCTGACTTCCTAGGATGGGAAAAGCCTTTTATACTCCACATGCAAAACAAGTGTCAAACACTGCGTATCACATTAAAAGTTAACACTATGTGGTAAGAATCTTATCTATATTCAAAACAGATAGGATCATAGATGAACTCATATAATAAAGAACTAAATAACATGACCTATATGGGTTCATACATTGTAACTTCCTAAAATTAGAAAAACAGAAAAAGCCTTTTATACTCCACATGAAAAGATTAAAACAATCAGCACCACATTAAAAACTAACACTGACACCCCCATTTTACATATGGCGATCTATGCAAATATAACACTTCCTAACATCTATGCAATTGGAGGGAGTCTTGTCCTACCTGGAAGCCATCCTATCATTCAAGCAACTGTGCCAAAATACCACCCAAATTTGTCACGCATTGTTGGTTTCTTACTCCCTGATCAATACAATGCCTGATGGCTATGTTCCTCCTTTCTTACAGTAATGGGAACAGAACTTGGGCAGGGCGTTTACGAGTAAACAGAGGGGCCATGTACTCTTATTTGCTCATCATTCTTCTATATCCAGTAGACACCAAGAGGCTGGGCAAAAATTATTGACATGCTGATACAGGATGCCAACCCTCCTACATAAGATCTTCTCGACAGTTTTGCCTCTCTTTTGGTGTTTTCAGTAGGATACCGGTACGCTTTTGCACATTTTTTGGTCATGTGCCAAGTTGCATCCCTTGTGGGAGGGAGTCCAGTGACTGATCGATTACCATTTTTTTTTTTATAGAGGACTGTCCAGAGCGGTTCCTACTACACATCATTCTGCTCTCCAGGCGCAGATATAAGAGATCCCTCCTGATTCACTTGCTCATTGTGGCCAATATCTGTATTCCAGAGAAATGGTGAAACTGATCCTCCTACTATAGGTCAAGGGTAAACTAAATATATGATATGGAACGCCTAATGGTGGCTATGAAACTCAATTCAAAAGAACTTGGTTTAATTGGCACGAATTCCAGTACTCACAGGAAAACGCTACATTTCTGTCCAAACCACTCACTCAGGCATCCCTGAAAGGGGCTCATGTCAATGGAGGGTTTTGTGAAAGCATGTTTTAGGCTGCAGACTTTTAGAATCGCTTCCAACTACTCTTTATCCTTTCAAACTCCTCCCTCAGTCCCTTTCCCCATTCTTCTCTCCACCCCCCCCCCTTTTATTTTATTTCTCTCCCTCTGACTTCCTCTCCTAGTTTTTCCATATCTGACATATTTGTCTTCCCTCTGACTTCTCTTCTCTCTTTACTCTAGGGTCATTTTTAACCCCTCATCTATTACATCCCTTTATTGAAAATATGTCTTTTCAAGCATGGCAGAGTCTGTTACTTCTTTGGTCTTAAGGAGGATTTTGCAGGGGTGAAAAGCTTACCCCTTTTATTGCACATGCAGTAATATCACATTTCTGCTGTCCATTACAGTTAATGTATTCTCTCCATGTAACTTCATATGTCACCAATATGTGCTATGTGTGGATCTTGATGGTTATTGTTTGATGTTCATTCTTCATATATTTCTGAAAGATGAAATAAAACTTATAAATGTAAAAAAAAAACAATGTGTGGTGAGAAACAACAGTTATAGAAACAGGTAAAAGCTAGACTCATAGATGAGCTCATGTAATAGAGATATACTGTAAATAACATGAGCTTTATAGGTTCATATATTCTAACTGATTACAATGTAAAAAAATGAAACCCTTTTGCATGTTAGTTTTTAAGCAAATTGCTTGCTTTTTCTAAACAGCCATCAATACACACATGCTGCAGTTGAGAGTTGATGCCTTTGCACACACCCATAGTGGTCAACATCACAGTGCTGTCCATAGAGGCAGAGTTTAGTCTTGATACTGAAGTTACAAATACAGTAGATATTTTCAGGCAGAGGTAGGGTGCACTACATGACAACCTTTGGCTTATGCCAATTCTTTAAATCATGGTCTCCAAACTCAATGGAAGGACCACACTATACAATTTACACAATTTCATAGGCTGAAAAAAAAATCACTTTTATAAATGAACAAATCAAATGTAAATGAATAAGTTTTACTTGTTTTTTTTTTCTTTTTTGTGATCAGCATAATATGATTTAGAACAATAGAAAATAACTTCAGAGTCCCTTCTTACATCAGAGTCCCCTCCACAGCCTGCTTACATTAGAAACCCCCCTTATATGAGAATAACAGACCAGAGTTCCCCTTTACATCGCAATCCCCATCAAAGTCCCCTCTTGCATCAGACTGTTGGATAAAATATTGCAGTGGCCCGGATTTGACCCGCTGCCCGCAGGTTGGAGACCGCTTCTTAATATTAACAAACACAATTTTTTTTTCAAATTGGACTGTTCTATAAGGGTTGAGAGAATATACAGTGGATATAAAAAGTCTACACACTCCTCTTAAAATGTCAGGTTTCTGTAATGTAAAAAAAATGAGACAAAGATAAATATTTTCACAACTTTTAATGACCTATAAACTGTACATCTCAATTGAAAAACAAACTGAAATCTTTTAGGGGGGGATGTAAACATAAAAAACTAAAATAATGTGGTTGTATAAGTGTGCACACCCTGGGGATGTAGCTGTGTTCAGAATTAAGCACTCACATTCAAAATCCTGTTAAATAAGAGTCAGTACACACCTGTCATCATTTAAAGTGCCTCTGATTAACCCCAAATAAAGTTCAGCTGTTCTAGTAGGTCTTTCCTGACATTTTCTTAGCCGCATCCTACAGCAAAAGCCATGGTCCGCAGAGAGCTTCCAAAGCATCAGAGGGATTATTGGTAAAAGGTATTGTTAAAAGGTATCAGTCAGGAGAAGGGTACAAAAGAATTTCCAAGGCATTAGATATACCATGGAACACAGTGATGACAGTCATCATCAAGTGCAGAAACTATGGCGCAACAGTGACATTACTAAGAACTGGATGTCCCTCTAAAATTGATGAAAATACGAGAAGAAATCTAGTCTGGGAGGCTGCCAAGAGGCCTAAAGCAACATTAAAGGAGCTGCAGGAAAATCTGGCAAGTACTGTCTGTGTGGTACATGTGACAACAATCTCCCATATTCTTCATATGTCTGGGCTGTGGGGTACAGTGGCAAGATGGAAGCCTTTTCTTATGAAGAAAAACATCCAAGCCCAGCTAAATTTTGCAAACACACATCCAAAGTCTCCCGAAAATGTGGGAAAATGTGTTATGGTCTGATGAAACCAAGGTTGAACTTTTTCATCATAATTCCAAAAGATATGTTTGGCACAAAAACAACACTGCACATCACCAAAAGAACACCGTACCCACAGTGAAGCATGGTGGTGGCAGCATCATGTTTTGGAGCTGTTTTTCTACAGCTGGAATTGGGGCCTTATTCAAAGTAGGGGGAATTATGAACAGTTCCAAATACCAGTCAATATTGGCACAAAACCTTCAGATTTCTGCTAGAAAGCTGAACATGAAGAGGAACTTCATCTTTCAGCATGACAACGACCCAAAGCATACATCCAAATCAACAAAGGAATGGCATCACCAGAAGAAGATTAAAGTTTTGGAATGGCCCAGACAGAGTCCAGACCTGAATCCGATCAAAAATCTGTGGGGTGATCTGAAGAAGGCTGTGCAGAGGAGATGCCCCCGCAATCTGACAGTTTTGGAGTGTTTTTGCAAGGAAGAGTAGGCAAATATTGCCAAGCCAAGATGTGCCATGCTGATAGGCTCATACCCAAAAAGACTGAGTGCTGTAATAAAATCAAAAGGTGCTTCAAAATCAAAAGTATTAGTTTAAGGGTGTGCAACCACATTATTTTAGTTTTTTATGTTTACTCCACCCCCCAAAAGATTTCAGTTTGTTTTTCAGTTGAGTGGTACAGTTTATAGGTCACATTAAAGGTGGAGAAATTTCTGAAATGATTTATCTTTGTCTCATTTTTTTACATCACCGAAACCTGACATTTTAATAGGGGTGTTTAGACTTTTTATATCCACTGTACCCTAATAAAGCTAGGTTCACATTTGTACGTTGCGGGAATATGTGCGAAATTGCGCGCACAACACACCTTGTTAACACAGTAGCATACGTGTGTGTTTTTCACATGTAGGGCAACCCATTGAAATAAATAGGCTGCCTTAAAATTGACACACGTGTCGTCTCACCTGCATATGTATACCTGAAGTCTTACAGTCTTAGAAACATGGCACCATGACAGTAAGTGGCGGGAAATCTTTTCTAATGCAGTCTGGGAGAGCAGTAAAAATCTAAGTGATTCTAATCCTTGTGATGCTAATCCTTGGATACTGTATCTGAAATTAAGAAAAAATTTGTTTTGGCTAAACAAACACTTTTATGTTTTTACTAAAGAATAAATGACTACAATAAATTCTGTGTTTTATATTAGCACGAAGTTCAGCTTTAATTTATGTGTGCATATCATGAAAAAAAAAAAGTGCAAACGACCAGAAGTAGGCCCTGTGTACATGAATGTTTTTAATGCTGCTCCTAGGGGTGTCTGGCATTATTTTTCTGCCTCTAAAGTACCCTGCATGATGGTCTCTGTGTCTAGGCACACAAATGCTTTTAATGGAGTATAGAGGCAGAAATAAAAACACTGTCAGCGTGTCCAAGAGCAGCTGCGTTTCGGCAGAAAAAATGCTCAACCCGCCTAAAGTGTCTAAACCAGCGGTTCTCAACCTGGGGGTCGCGACCCCTTTGGGGGTCGAACGACGCTTCCACAGGGGTCGCCTAAGACCATCGGAAAACACATATTTCCGATGGTCTTAGGAACCGAGACACCGCTCCTCGCCGCCGCCGCCGCCACCGCCGTCTCCAGGTGTGGGCGGGATGACATGCCGCCCCTGTCATCTGGACACACCTCGAGATCAATCCTCGCCTGTGATTGGCCGCCGGCACTGTAGCTCAGGAGAGGCACACAGGCGGCCAATCACCGGCAAGGAGGTGGAGCTTGGAGAGGAGGAGCCGAGCGGCACCGCGAAGATCGAGCGAGTGAAGAGGAGGAGAGCGGCCGGAGAAGGAAGACATCTGACAGGTAAGTGTCGGTACCATGGGAGAGGGAGGGAGCGAGCGAGCCCAGGCTGGAGCAGGGGTCTGCAAGGTAAGTATCATTGGTGTCAGTGGGAATAGTGCCCCATCATTGGTGTCACTAATACCAATGATGGGGCACTATTCCTCCCACTGACACCAACGATGGGACACTATTCCTCCCACTGACACCAATGATGGGGCACTATTCCTCCCCCAAATGACATCAACGATGGGGCACTATTCCTCCCCCACTGACACCAAGGATGGGGCACGATTCCTCCCCCCACTGACACCAACGATGGGGCACGATTCCTCCCCCCACTGACACCAAGGATGGGGCACTATTCCTCCCCCCACTGACACCAAGGATGGGGCACTATTCCTCCCCCTACTGACACCAAGGATGGGGCACTATTCCTCCCCCCACTGACACCAAGGATGGGGCACTATTCCTCCCCCCACTGACACCAAGGATGGGGCACTATTCCTCCCCCCACTGACACCTATGATGGGGCACTATTCCCCCCACTGACACCAAGGATGGGGCACTATTCCCCCCACTGACACCAATGATGGGGCACTATTCCCCCCACTGACACCTATGATGGGGCACTATTCCTCCCCCCACTGACACCAATGATGGGGCACTATTCCTCCTCCCACTGACACCAATGATGGGGCACTATTCCTCCCACTGACAGCAATGATGGGGCACTATTCCTCCCACTGATACCAATGATGGGGCACTATTCCTCCCACTGATACCGATGATGAGGCACTATTCCTCCCACTGACACCGATGATGGGGCACTATTCCTCCCACTGACACCGATGATGGGGCACTATTCCTCCCACTGATACCGATGATGGGGCACTATTCCTCCCACTGACACCGATGATGGGGCACTATTCCTCCCACTGACACCGATGATGGGGCACTATTCCTCCCACTGACACCGATGATGGGGCACTATTCCTCCCACTGACACCGATGATGGGGCACTATTCCTCCCACTGACACCGATGATGGGGCACTATTCCTCCCACTGACACCGATGATGGGGCACTATTCCTCCCACTGACACCGATGATGGGGCACTATTCCTCCCACTGACACCGATGACGGGGCACTATTCCTCACACTGATACCGATGACGAGGCACTATTCCTCCCACTGACACCGATGACGGGGCACTATTCCTCCCACTGACACCAATGACGGGGCACTATTCCTCCCACTGACACCAATGACGGGGCACTATTCCTCCCACTGATACCAATGACGGGGCACTATTCCTCCCACTGACACCAATGATCGGGCACTATTCCTCCCACTGATACCAATGATGGGACACTATTCCTCCCACTGATACCAATGATGGGGCACTATTCCCCCCCACTGACACCAATGATGGGGCACTATTCCTCCCACTGATACCAATGATGAGGCACTATTCCTCCCACTGATACCAATGATGGGGCACTATTCCTCCCACTGACACCAATGATGGGACACTATTCCTCACACTGACACCAATGATGGGGCACTATTCCTCCCACTGATACCAATGACGGGGCACTATTCCTCCCACTGACACCAATGACGAGGCACTATTCCTCCCACTGACACCAATGATGGGGCACTATTCCTACTACTGATACCAATGACGGGGCACTATTCCTCCCACTGACACCAATGACGGGGCACTATTCCTCCCACTGACACCAATGACGGGGCACTATTCCTCCCACTGACACCAATGACGGGGCACTATTCCTCCCACTGACACCAATGACGGGGCACTATTCCTCCCACTGACACCAATGAAGGGGGCACTATTCCTCCCACTGACACCAATGACGGGGCACTATTCCTCCCACTGATACCAATGATGGGGCACTATTCCTCCCAATGACACCAATGACGTGGCACTATTCCTCCTACTGCAAAATTACAGTTATGAAGTAGCAACGAAAATAATTTTATGGTTGGGGGTCACCACAACATGAGGAACTGTATTAAGGGGTCGCGGCGCTAGAAAGGTTGAGAACCACTGGTCTAAACACATTTATTTATTACAGGTACTTCTATAGTACTTTGTGGGAACAGTTTGGGAATGGCCCCTTCCTGTTCCAACATTTCTGCGCACCAGTGAACAAAGCAAGGTCCATAAAGACATGGATGAGCAAGTTTGGTTTGGAGGAACTTGACTGGCCTGCACAGAGTCCTGACCTCAACCCGGTAGAACACTTTTGGGATGAATTAGAGCAGAGACTGTGAGCCAGGCTTCTCGTCTGACATCAGTACCTGACCTCACAAATGCGCTTCTGGAAGAATGGTCAAACATTCCCAAAGACACACTCCTAAAACTTCTGGACATCCTTCTCAGAAGAGTTGAAGCTGTTATAGCTGCAAAGGGTGGGCCAACTCAATATTGAACCCTATGGACTAAGACTGGGATTCCATTACAGTTCATGTGCATGTAACGGCAGGCATCCTAATACTTTTGGTAATAAAGTGTATATGTACATTCACATCAGTCCCTGCCCTCAAGGTGCTTATATTCTAAGGTCCCTAACCCAGATTCATACTGAGTCCAATTTAGACAGGAGCCAGTTAACCTACCAGCATGTCTTTGGAATGTGTGAGGAAACCAGATTACTCAGAGGAAATCCACGAAGGCTCAGGGAGAAAATGCAAACTCCAGGCAGGTAGTGTCATTGTTGGGATTTGAACCAACAACCCAAGTGTTGCTAGGTGGAAGTGCTAACCACTTAGCCACTGTGCTGCCCACATGTTAATGTTAAGGGTGTTTAGAGCTTGAGCCTTTATTCATTTCAATGGCCAGAATAAATTGTTATTGTGTTTGTGCCAAAACGCCACTGCCAGGAGGAAAGGTGTCTATGAGAGATGGCCAAATCATCCTGTGTGCATAAGGCCTTAAATTCACCTGTGCTAAAGGGCGCACAAATGTGGCAATTGGCCAATGGCTCTCCATCCATGAAGCTACTACTGGGCATGCCAGGTTGATATATTTTTCCTTTTTTTCAAATACAGTGTATTGAAGGATGTAGGTGTAGTGAAGCATGTTGCTGTGGAAAACCAGCAAAACTGCCAGCAGAGCAGATTTTAATTGGTTTACTTATCTCTATTTAGAAACCATTTTCTATTGTGGCTTTCTAAAAAATGAAGATCAAACAGAATGCCTTATAGTCAACCTTCGCTGATCTGTGTGGAGTAATGTATTCCAAGAACTGCAGGACAATGAGGTGTTTTGCTGAGTCTATATAGCTTTAATATCGGTTATTTATCAAATTCCATGACTGCATCAACACATAAAGGTGGACAAGAAAGGTCAACTTAAGTTTTCATTGCATGTGTCATTTTTGTATAGCTCTCCTATAACTCGGGCTTATTTTTACTATGACAATTTGCTGCTTCAGCTTTCTAAAGCTAAGCTAATATAGTATGAAACGAGATCCGTATAGTAGGTGTCCATACAAAGAATATTATTTCACCTAAAATTCTGCTTACTCCTTAGTAAGAGCACCGTTCCTAACGCCTAAAATTACAAAGAGAGACAGAGAGGTTTAGCTTTGTAATCTCTTTGCCTAATTCCTAAGAAGTAAACTTCAGTTTCAATACAAAAATCACCACAAAATTAAAATCTATAAAATAACAATAAGCCTGAGTCTTTATCAGGTTTGGATGTGTAAGACTATCCTCCTGCTTGTGATACTTTTTTTTTATATGTGTATTGTGAACTTCTTTTTTCACTGAAGTGTCATTTGCAAGCTGAATTTTAAAAAGAGAAGTTTGGGGATAGTATTTTTCCCCCAAATTATAGTTACCCAGGTGAATGCAGCATCGGTCCAATGCTACAACTGTCCCATGCCAAGTGTGAGAACTCAGCGATCACATTACCGCTCGTGGTTGACAGACATTCTCTTGTTACATATAGGGTAACCACACACAGTTGTAAGACAGAAGAATATTTCACTGAGACTCATGGCTGGTGGATACTTGCCCATCCTTGAACTCACTGGCACCTCTAGTATTTTTCTCTCTAGTATGTGATTTGAACAACTTGGACTAGTGGTACACCTGCTGCTAAATCATTCCTTCAGGATCAAAGCCATCCTAAAAACAGAATTTCCAGTGGTTGGCAGTAAATGTAGCAGTAAGCAGTACTTCAGTAAGAGTCTGAACTTTGGCTCATGTTAAAGGGCCATTTTCGTGGAACTTTAATTTTGACAATTTAAGTTTTGGAACAACTGTGTGTAAGTATGACAGCAGATAACCTTATAGAATGGACGTTTTTGTCTTGTAGCGCATTATCCTCCAGTGTCACACACGTCTCTTATGAACAGATGAAGTGTTAAGCCTAGAGTCTAACCACACTGCAAATTCCATATTACTGTGGTCTATAAAAATCTTCAGGAATCAGGTGACAATTTTGAGAACAGCCTTAGCTATGTGTTATGTAATTAATATACAGAAAAGTGTTTAAAACTCCACCTGTCCATGGAAGAACTTATATATAATCAGACGACACATATAAATTCCCAAACATTGTTGCATCTGCTTGTTAGGAAAAGTAGTCATCTTAAAGCCTAAATGTAATCAAATAAAAAAAAATACATCAGCACAAGGGACATAATTTACAGTCAATGTGATGTGTCTCAAGTGCTGATGGGTCACCTCCCTAATTTGGTGCCAGTCCACCTTCTCTATTTTTATATTGGAGGAGATTTACTAAAACTGGAGTGTGCATTTGCATAGAAACCAATCAGCATTCAGGTTTTATTATCAAAGCTTAAAGATTATGTAAACCCAACTTTTCAATTTCCTGATGTACTATGTACTTGTATGAAAGAGTATCCTGTTCTCTTTGTATTGTTTCCTTTGTGTGAAATTCATGTCTTTCCTGTTAGTCCCTTTGCTTTCCTATTAAAAAACATTAGGCATGAGAGCACAGCATGGTCAGATCTCTAGCTGTGATAGGAACTCAGCCTACTCTCCTTCAATGATCAGAGTTATGCTGATATGCCCCCCTGCACAGCCATTCACTGGGAAGACCAGTGTTCTGCGGTTTCTCCACCCTCACCTCTCTATGCAGCTGAGAACAGAGGGTATGTGATCAATTAGAAAAAAAGGGTGAGAAAAGGTATTTATAAAGTGTATGTATATATATATATATATATATATATATATATACACATGTGTTACCTTTCATTTCTATTTTGAACTATATGGGTTGTTTATAAGGTGGGGGTTTACATATACTTTAATTGAACAAGGTGTAGTTAGAAGCTGATTGGCTACCATGCACAGGTGCACCTGATTCTATGTACTCCAGTTTTAGTAAATCCCCCCCGAACCTCATTGTTTTTCATTCACAAAAGCTATAATACAGCTTCTATGAATAGAGGCGATAGGTGGAAAGGGTGGGCATAGCTGGCACTATTGATGAGTGCATATGACAGGGCACTATTAACCCCCGCTGCATCAGAAGATTACGGTGGTAGGGGGAATCAGAGGGTGGAAGGTTTCAACTAAATCCGCAACCAGCAGCACAGGGAACACATTGTGTGGACTTTCAGTAATGTCCCTTGTGCAGATTTTTTTAAAAACCTTTTTAGACTAACTAAAGACTTTAAAGAGGAGTTCCACCCAAAAGGGGAAGTTCCGCTTTAATGCTTTGTCCCCCACTCCCCATTAAGGATTGGCATCTTTATGGAGGAGGTACCCGAATTTGACAGGTAACCGCTCCCACTTCCGCTGTGATCGCCTAGGCGATCGGAAGCGGAAGTTGTCCTCCCTCCCTCCCTATAGTTTTCTGGGACACGTGACAGGTCCCAGAAGACTACGGGGCCATTCACAAAGCGCAAAGCTTCTCACGCATGCGTAGTGGGCACTCGGCTGTGAAGCCGCAAGCTGTCACAGCTGGGTGCTCACACTAAAGATGTCCATACCAGGAAGAGAAGATGGTCGGTGAACCCAGAGGTGGTGAGGACACCGCTGGACCAAGGGACAGGTAAGTGGCTGTATTTTAAAAGTCAGCAGCTACAGTTTTTGTAGCTGCTCACCTTTTTTTTTTTTTTTTCAGCTGGAACTCCGCTTTAAGTTAACAACAGTGAATAAAACCATATGAATCAGTCAGCTGACAGATGCAGCAGTAAATTATTAACAGCATGAATCTAATTATTGTGTCTTTGTGGCAGAGGAGCAATGTGGGAGCTTTTGGCTATTTCTTCTCATCATGAAGAAACAGAGTCACTGTGCCAAACTTTGGGCTGGTTCAGCAGGGACTGGATGAATTTCAATAAATGTTTGTCCATGCCTGTTCAACAGAAGTCGTTTGTTAGATTCACTTTTGTCAAATAGGCTTGTTGGAAAATGTTTTTCGGTTGGCCAGTGGAGAGTCCTGATATCAGAATATAATGTCCCAGCAAGAGGATTCCTCCATCCACCTCATTTGTGTGGAAGGAGAAATCCGTTTGTTTTTTTTTTTCCTTCATCCCACTGGCTGATCGAAAAAAAAAAATGCAGTAATCTATGGCCAGCCTATGTGTGACCCAGGATTTTACATTAATAAAGTTTCTGATGTTGCACTCTGTGATGTGCACTTGCGTGTACAATGCCCCTGGCTGCACAACTAACCCTTCCTGAGGGGTCTGCCGTATGCATTTTTAAAAGTAAGTTTCCTTTATAGCTTATGCTAAAAGTGAAACCGAAGATCCAAAATGGTTTTCCAGCTTGTACAGTTCCAGATACTCAGGATGAGGAATATCCCTAAGAGTTTTGGCTTATTATGCTTGGAAGAAACAGTGGATTTCCTGTGAACCTATGTCTTCCACCACAGAAATTACAGTATGCCAAAACAATCAAGTGCTTCTTGCATGCCAAAGAATTAAGTCCATTCTTGGCTTTTCAACCTGTGCTTAAAGTGTGAAAAATACCTCATTTTATGGTTTTCCTGAAATCGATTTTTTTTTAGAGAGAATAAAACATGACTTGCACATTCATTCTTATAGAGATTTATTTATAAATACTGATGGAACCCCTAATTTTCTTTGCCTAGCAGGACTTTTATATTCTCTTCTTGGTAGTGACAATAAAAACATATAATGCTTGGTGGCCTAATGAACAGTCTGGGGACAGAATAATTCACGTTTGGTATAATAGATTATTAACAGGGGCCTGATTCCTTATGCAACTCAAGCAGTGGCTGATTATTCCCAACATGTTTCTCACTTATGTTTAGGGCTCTTATGGAAAAACCTGCTGAAAGTTGTCAATTTGTTCTTCTACTGTGGCCCTGTCTGATATAGTTAGTTAATCTGATCAGTAGAGCTTTGGACTCTAGGAAATGTATTAGAGAACCATTTGAAATACTGATCTTTAATGTGAGTTTCTTTATTTTTAATGAGTTGTGTGTGAATTATAGTCAGTTGTTTGAAAATGAGGACCACTGATTACAAACACAGTACTACACTCTTAAAATGGTAGTAAAGTCACTTTATTTAAATTTGCTGACAAGCAGGGTTTTTATAACAGAAGAGACCCTAGTGGTCTCTTCTGTCATAAATGGCTCTGAGGAAGGGACAAGGCCTGGAAATACGCCAGTCGATTGGATCTTTTGTATGTTCTACCATAAGTTGTTATGCTCTGGGTGCTGGAACTTTCGGTTGTATTGTGACAATCTGTGACATGTCAGTTGGTTTGTGAGCATAATACTATGTTTTTATCAATAAAGTGAAGCCTTGAGGAGGCTGGTGCGTCCTCTTCTTTTCTCTATCTTTCTAGTATCCATAGACATTCCTCAGTCTTTGAGAGGGCAGCAAGACGTGACTTATCCAGGAGATCCAGGAGTGAAGTCTAGCCAATTGTCATTAGCTTGGGTCACTTTTGAGTGCAGGAGACTGTGTGGATGTATCCACTTTGTGTTTGTTATACAGTCATGGCCGAAATTGTTGGCACCCTTGATATTTCTCCAGGAAATCATGTATTTCTCACGAAACGTATTGCATTAACACATGTTTTGCTATACACATGTTTATTCCCTTTGTGTGTATTGGGACAAAACAAAAAAAGGGAGGAAAGAAAGCAAATTCGACATAATGTCACACAAACCTCCAAAAATGGGCTGGACAAAAGTATTGGCACCCTTTCACAACTGCGGATAAATAAGAATGTTACAAGCATGTGATGCTCCTGTAAACTCACCTGGGGCAAGTAACAGGTGTGGGCAATATAGAAATCACACCTGAAAGCAGATAAAAAGGAGAGACGTTCACTTAACCTTTGCATTGTGTGTCTGTCTGTGCCACACTAAGCATGGACAACAGAAAGAGGAGACGAGAACTGTCTGAGGACCTGAGAACCAAAATTGTGGCAAAATATCAACAATCTCAAGGTTACAAGTCCATCTCCAGAGAACTAGATTTGCCTTTGTCCACAGTGCGCAACATTATCAAGAAGTTTGCAACCCATGGCACTGTAGCTAATCTCCCTGGTCGTGGACGGATGAGGAAAATTGATGAAAGATTGCAACGCAGAATAGTCCGGATGGTGGATAAGCAGCCCCAAACATGTTCCAAAGACATTCAAGCTGTCCTGCAGGCTCAGGGAGCATCAGTGTCAGCGCGAACTATCCGTCGACATTTAAATGAAATGAAACGCTATGGCAGGAGACCCAGGAGGACCCCACTGCTGACACAGAGACATAAAAAAGCAAGACTACAGTTTGCCAAAATGTACTTGAGTAAGCCAAAAGCCTTCTGGGAAAACGTCTTGTGGACAGATGAGACCAAGATAGAGCTTTTCGGTAAAGCACATCATTCTACTGTTTACCGAAAACGGAATGAGGCCTACAAAGAACAAAACACAGTACCTACGGTAAAATATGGTGGAGGTTCAATGATGTTTTGGGGTTGTTTTGCTGCCTCTGGCACTGGGTGCCTTGACTGTGTGCAAGGCATCATGAAATCTGAGGATTACCAAAGGATTTTGGGTCGCACTGTAGGGCCCAGTGTCAGAAAGCTGGGTTTGCGTCCAAGATCCTGGGTCTTCCAGCAGGACAATGACCCCAAACATACGTCAAAAAGCACTCAGAAATGGATGGCAAAGAAGTGCTGGAGAGTTCTGAAGTGGCCAGCAATGAGCCCAGATCTAAATCCCATTGAACACCTGTGGAGAGATCTTAAAATTGCTGTTGGGAAAAGGTGTCCTTCCAATAAGAGAGACCTGGAGCTGTTTGCAAAGGAAGAGTGGTCCAAAATTCCGGGTGAGAGGTGTCAGAAGCTTATTGATGGTTATAGGAAGCGACTGATTTCAGTTATGTTTTCCAAAGGGTGTGCAACCAAATATTAAGTTAAGGGTGCCAATACTTTTGTCCAGCCCATTTTTGGGGTTTTGTGTGACATTATGTCATATTTGCTTTTCTGCCTCTGTTTTATATTTGTTCCAATACATACAAAGGGAATAAACATGTGTATAGCAAAACATGTGTTAATGCAATACCTTTTTTGTGTGAAATACTTGATTTTCAGGAAAAATATCAAGGGTGCCAACAATTTCGGCCATGACTGTATATACCTCCCCTGCCTGTTAGTGATAATATGATTTGAGCCGCACATGCGGAGCTCACGTCACTTTTATGGCCCTCTCTGTGTGCCATGGTAAGTGATGCAGTCCAGCCATTCAAGCGGCCAAAGATAGAGAACCCAGAAGGAAGACCGGGTGAAGATGGACCAAGGGGACCATTGAGAGCACTGCACTGGAGGGTTTGCTTGTGGGTAAGTCTGTTATACTGTGCTAATATGTGGTGCATACTAGTACATGACTTAAACCTGCAGGGGGCCCAGCTTTTTTATTTTTAAAAATTATTTACTACCACTTTAAAGCTGAACTCCGGAAAACTAAAACTCCTCCCTTGCAGTGCAGCTGCACTTGCGATACAGGAGTTCCCTGCTTGTTTATGTCTAGGGAATGATGGAAAGCAGTTTTACTTACTTGATCTTCCACTCATGCACACTCTTTAAAGCTGCTAGACTGGTCCCTGCAGCCTCTACTCCTATGCACTCCAACGGTCTAACGTGTCTCGTGATCATAGCCTTGGATATGAGGGTGTCAAGGGACATTCCACTGCTGGAGGGGTGTGCTGTTTGCCAGGTAGCGGATGATGCGTTAAGTAAAAGTGCTCTTACTGTCTCCTAGACTCAAACATTACCTGCTCGCTTAATGTTCTCCAGTCTTTCTGTGTCACTGCTCAAATTAGCAGACCTCTACATAGCCCTTGCAAGTCTTCTGAAGCAAGAGGTTATCACCCCAATTCCTCTATTGGAAGGTTTTCAGTTTCAAGGCTCTGAATGTTTTCATTCTTCAAGTCCCAAAATTCCATTCCTGGTCTTCTGTTTAGCAGTGTCCAATCCTCTTGTAGGTGTCCTAATAACCCAATTGTATCTTAATTCTGTGTATTCCAATGAACATCCAAGAAAGCAATTTTACATTGAGTAAAAAAAAATAATTTTTGGTCTGCAGTGCTACACTTTTAATTATTATTATGTGTCTTGGTGGCTCTGTATCCTGCTGTTATCAAAAAATAATTAACAACTATTGCACCCACAAAATCTAATTTTTGGAAATGTAAACAGTGTAAGTAGCTGAATTTGCCATGTTAGCAACCCCGTGTACAGCAGAGCTTAGATTGGGACTAATAGAAGCAGCAAGAGGGTCCCATCAGCTGGGCTGCAGTGCTCATGTGCCAACAAGGGACATAATGATAGGAAGAGAGAGCAAAGTGACATAGAGATGAGCTCATCATTAGTTCACTGCTTCTCTTTTAACTGTTCAATCACAAGCTGGAGGAAGGACAAGACCTGTAAGGTTTACATAACAGCATCACAGAAAAATCAGGTCTCCTGCCCTGTCAGACATGACTGTACTGTGTGGCAGCATTGTTTAAATCTCAGGTCTGGATGGACCGATATGCAAATTCTTTGGCAGATTAAAAGCTCCCATATATGTGTATTCTGTTTGCCTGGGCTTCAGCTTTAAAGTACAAGTAAACCTACAAATAATTAGCAAAATATGTCAGTAAAGTATCCATACTTGCATAACCTACACAGAAAATGAAAAATTTGACATTGGTGTAATTTTTATGTTGTGTTTTGCTCTATGTCTTGTTCATTTTTGGTTTAGAGGATGCTTAACAATAGCAGTTGACAGTATTCTCAGCTGTGGGATAAAAATAAATTCCACCTCACTTTTAAGTATAAACAGTTCTGATAACTTCCTAAAACTTTAACATTATTCCCCATGAATGTTACTACAACTCTTAACAGCTTCCCGACCACCCTATTGCAGAAATACTGCTATACGGCGGCATGGGTATATACGTGATTTTGCATTTCAGGGTAGGGGCGCGTGCGAGACGGCACCCGGTGATTTCCAAGGATCTCCGACGGGGAGGAAAACTGTTTTGTTTACTAACAGTTCTCCTCCCTGTCAGCTCAGCACACTGCACAGCACAGCCATCCAAAGCAGTGTGATTACAGTGAGGCACACTGACACCACCCCCTAGTAAAACACTCCCAGCACACAGTTAACCCTTTGATCGCCCCTTGGGTTAACCCCTTCCTGCCCAGTGCCATTAGTACAGTGACAGTGCTTTTTTTTAGCACTGATCACTGTATTGGTGTCATTGGGGATGTCAGTGACACCAAGTCAGTTCCCGCAAGTGTCAGACTGTCCGCCGCAGTCCCACTATAAGTCGCTGATTGCTGCCAATACTAGTAAAAAAAATATCCCAGTATATATACCGCCATTTGTAAACGCTATAATGTTCACGTAAACCAATTCATTTACATGTATAGGAATTTTTGCTTAGCAAAGACATGTAGCAGAATACATTTTGGCCTACATTTATGATTAAATTTTTTCTTATAGAGCAAAAAATAACGCACAGGCGATCACGTTTTTCTACATGTATTCTGCAAGAGCACGAAGAAAACAATTGTTCTCTATGTGCCTTGTTCACACCACATTAGTATCCTGTGCAGATTTTTTCTGCCAACAATCTGCAACACGTATGCAGTTTGGGGGTTTTTTTGTCCTTGCAGAGAATTTATGTTACATATCTCTGCACAGAAAAAATCTGCACAGGATACCAGTGTTATGGCGTGAACAGGACACAGCAAACAATTATTTTAATAATTATAAAAAAATTATAATTATAAATATGCACGTCTTTACACATGGTGTGAACAAGCCTATGCAAGTCAAATCTGTGTGTTTTTTTCATCAGTTTTATGCACGCATGGCATGAACAAGGCCCTAGTTTCATTCATCCCATTACTAGTGTAAGACTAAACCTCCAGGTACTGAAACTTACAGTCCTGGTTCTCATACAGTGCATATGGTGAAGGATAGTGGGTCGCTCACACTCCATCTTGTCCACTCCAAAACAATTTGTATTCTTTTTATAGGATACAAGGCATTCTGAGATTGGATGAGGGGAGATCAAGACATTCAGCGCCCCTTCCCTCACACAAATCCTTCAGGGGTTCTAACCCCTCTCCAGTCTATCCAAAGCTAAAAAACGTATATGTCAGATATGGCCTTTTAGCTATTCATATTTTTTGGTGGAAATTACTTCAGCTAGAATGCCCTTTCAGGCTTTGGAGTAGATAGATAGTGGAGGGTCCTTCTGTTTCTTACATTAGAACAATCAGTCATGCCACTGAGCCATCAGGCCATCCATGTTTGTAATAGGTCCTCTCCTCTTGGAATGGACTTCTATTAAACAAATGTAAATCCTCTTTGTGAAAACTAACCTATAACATGCTTACCGGTGCCTTTAGGTTTGCTCATCAAAAAGACTGAAAATACAACTTGTAAATACCATTTGTCCCCAATTTGAATAGAGATCAATTGACTGACACCTTCTTTTCTCAGCTCCCAGATACAAGTTTTTTGGGTGGTGACTAATATTAATCCAGCCACAGACGATGTGATTTTCTTTCCTCCTACCACAGGATTAGGTTGATGAAGAAATCTGTCCCATTGAGTTATTGTGTTCTCCTGGTAGGGGTGTGGGGGGGAGTTGTACCTGCCAGGAGAACACAGTGATTATTGCTATAGCCACTGGAAATAATCACATGAAAAAAACAATGTGCTGGTTGTACCCAAGTCGCACAACAATCAAATTGGGTACAATTTCTCCATAGATGGCTCGATAGGCTGAACCGGATGAGATTAAAACCATCTATGGCCAGCTTTAGTGATAATTCACTGTTAATCAAGCACTTCAGGCTGGCCAGTCATAGTTGCCTGTGCACTCAGAGCCTGAACACAAGAGTTCTGTGCATTGGAGTGCCCACGGGAGGGGACTAACAATGCTGCCACCCTGTGGTTAGTGTTGTCACTGTCTCCCAGCATGCAGGATGCTTGCAGGACCAATGGTGTATGTAAAATAAAGGGTTCAATTTAAGTAAAACATAATTGTTGGGTTTACAAACACATTAATGAATTAGCTGGGTCCTAGATTATTATTATTTATAATATTATTTATATTATTTAAATAGTATTATCATATTCTGCTTGCTTGGCTACACTCACAGTCCTGTGACTGAGCAACCCATACCATTTAATGGCTACACCCTTTGCCTCCAAAGCCCATTTATTATTAGGGCTATTGTGGGTACTATGGTAAAAACTATTTATTATTAGGTCACTGAAATTGAGTTTTGTGTGTATTAAAAAGCTGACATTTGTATGACATGGTTTTATTAAATGTAGTCCATCACAGAATCACTGACAAGGGTTTAATACAGAAATAATGAGCATATCGATATTGTTATGTACATGCAACTTTCCCGAGCTTTAATGTAATTTTGTGTAATATTTGATACCACTCTTTACTCAAAATTCAAGTCAGAGTTTTAGTGGAAAACAGGCATTATTGTTACCATCAAGAACATTTCATTACACTTTCAATTGCTTTTGGTATTTTGTAACATCCAGTGTTCAGGGAAATTAGTGGGAATACATCATTTTAATAGTCAGGAAAAGTCTTTGCAAAAAGTGCTCTTAGGTTCATAAGCGTTTTATGGCCATAAGAACTATATACATTTGTATAAAAGCAGTGCATCTTTCTGTTAGGTCATTTATAATGTGCCATCAAACAGGCACAGACCACTGTGACATCCATACTGAAAAATTAAAAGCAAACGTACGAGCAATGAAAAAGCACTTTGTTCTGTATGTGTTTTTGTGTTGCTCCTGTATTTCTTATGTTGTATTTGATTTGTAGGCATTTGATATTTGATCTATAAAGAGCTTCCAGCACCTCTAATCTCTTGCCTCTGATACATGCATTTCCCAGAATGCCATTTGCTTACCCCTACTGTCTTGATTGTGCATTGCCTTTCTGCTTTTATTTGAAAGGATACAATAAAAAGATAACATGCTTCTTTGTCCATTGCAAAGATAACATCATGATATAAATAATTCTGTATTCTTATATTGTGCTTCAAATGGAGGTTGGGTTTTTGGCACCTCCATGTTATATCGCATTAATCACCTGTCATTTGGCTTTTCACACCCCTCCTAAATATCAGCCCTAGTGTTTGTTCCATCTGTAAGAAGCAAGTCCTCCCTGTAAAGGATACACGCCCGCCTTTATGTTCATTGTCACTGAATTGTACAGAATTATTTTAGCATACTCTAGAGCCATGGCTTATCAGAGAGGGGGAGCCCTTCAGACAGACAAATAATATGTTTTTTTCCTTATCAGCTGTAAGGAATGTAGTGATAAAGCTGAGGTTAAATTATTGTAACATGCTCCAGAGAGCCTGCCAGGTCTCTGTGTACAAACGATATTGAAGCCGCTATCCTTTCTCATCCTCTCTCATCCTCTCTCATTTTGCTTTGTTGTAATTTTTGAACTCTTCTTCATGTTGTCAGATCTCAAATACCAGTTCAATCAGAAAATAATTCAGGTGTTATTTTAGCTACAAATCCCCATGGAAGATTTTCTGGAATTTGAAGTTCGTTGTATGATTTGTTGTCAATACTACAAGCTTTAGATAGCATGCCTATATACAAGGTTAAGGTCTGATGACTTATGATCTTTGGGGAATGGTCTGCAAAGATGTGAAAAAAATAAGACTTCTTGTTTGGCTGGATTATTAGGGCAAAGTGAAATCTGAGTTGACCTGCTCAACATAGTGACCCATGATGATGATTTATGATACTGAGATAGTGCAGGTATTCATTGGATGCTTCTGCTGCTGAAGGTGGGACTTCTACTATAAACCTAGACATCAGAAAAATTGAGTGTTATATTAGTGGAAAATACAGCATAGGAAGAATATTCCTCTCAATTGGGCGTTTATGTCACTCACCAGGATGTAGTATTTCCAAAGTGGAGTGCAAATGATTCATAAAACAAAGAGCATATTTTTGCTATTTTAATACATTGAGGTCTGCTCTGGGGCCAAGGAAAGCAAAATTGGTGGCCAAGGGGCTAAATTGAGGGTAGACAGTGCTGGAAGGTCATTATGCTTTATTGGAGGTTCTACGGTCCCTGAAATCAGTGTTGAATTAGTCCAAAGTATGGCAGTTCTCATTGTAGGTATTCACTGTGGCCAAAAAACATTAAAATGTCTTTTCTGAATGAGAATAAACTGATTTACAAAAAATAAACTAAAGAAATAAACACACATTAGAACAAAACAAATTTATAAGACAACTCAACTTAAAAGGTAATTGTATTTTATAAAAAAAATCTTTTTTTTTGTTTTATTTTGAAGAGAACCCTTGTCGGGTTCCCATGTTTATGTCCCTGTAGAGATTTATCTTCTTCGTTTGTCTTGGTGACCACTGTCACCAGGACTGAAAGTGAGGAAGAATCCAAAATTTTATGGTGTCAGCAGAACAGGAATAGAGGGCGAATTATCTAATGGGGACACTTATTCCAGTGACAGCTGTCCTGTAGAAGACTTCCCTCTCACATCCTGTTACATTTTTAGGACACAAAGTGAATGAATTTCCCCCCAATGAGACAGAGGTTTCACAGTTCAGCATACATACTGTATATTATATCTATTCTCCTAATGTTATGTAAAACTCTCCTTGCAGAGTTTTCTTTATTTTTTGGACAGCTGAGAATAAGCTGCAAATACTCAGCTTGCCCGTTCTTTCAGGCATCCTTGCCATGCTAGGATCTTCAGAAAACCCTCTCGGAATGAAGTGAGACTCAAGTCATAGCATGACATCAGGCTTAAGTCCCCCATGTGATTGACAGTTTGCTTCCAGTAAGCCAAAGCGTTATTCTGTACATTTGAGTGATTTTGTGATGAGGTTTGTTGTGGGCAGAAGTGTGGATGGAGAAAAAAGGTGCTGGAACAAATCAGAAATGTCAGCAGCTTCAGTAGGAGCATGGACAATGTGGATTATATTATTATTCTGGGTAAGACTGCAAATGTTGCCATAATTACCATGCAGAAGACATTTGCAAAACATAAACAATGGGGTTTGAGGTTTAGATGCTGTTGAGAGAGAGCTTTATTTCTACTTTAACTATACATATTTTTCAGACAGAGTAGGGATGGATTACAGCCTACCATCTAAATTTTGCTGTCCATGTCCCTGCTGGGGAGATTTACTCTCCTTTTTTTTGCTGACCATTATCACCAGGACTAAGAGTGAAGTAAGATCCAAAATTTGGAGTTGTCACTGGAGACGGTGGTGATAGGAAATCCTCCGGTGGGGACATTTGCTGTTCTCTTGCTGTCGTGAGATTTCCTTTTACTTACTGTGGTGTCTACAAGGCAGATGTAAAGGGAAATTGCCCAGTGCAGTGCTATGACTTCAAGAACAGTACTTATGTTACTTTTTCATTTTGCTTAATGGTACAATGTTCAGAAAATTATTGTAGTTATTGCAGGTACTTATATTGCATCATCAATTTATATATTATTCATTCACTTCAATCCCTGCCCTCAAGGAGTTTATAATCTATGGTCCCTAACTTAAACATATTAGGGGCAATTTACCTACCAGCATGTTTTTGGAGTGTGGGAGGAAACCAGAGTAAACCCACACAGGCAAAGCGAGAACATGTAAAAGATATAGCTGTTTCAGCAATTGGATGCATGATCACTAGTGTGAATTAAAATACTCAGAGATATTATTTGCTTTTACAAAACAAAGTGCTTTTAAACTAAGGGTAGGACCTGCACTCCAATTTGTTGTTTTTATTAGACTTTGTTCAGCTTTAGTCACTGGGGACGTGTAGATAAACCCACACAGGCAAAGCGAGAACATGCAAACTCCATGCAGCTAGTGCCATGGTTACGATTTGAACCGATGACCCTAGTGGTACCATGCAGAAGTGCTAACCACATAGCCACTGTGCTTCTGAGAATGGGTGTTTTTTTTTCTATATTCAGTTACGGCACTACACATTTGTTATTTATTATTATTTTAAAAAATATGCAACAGATATAGCTGTTTCAGCAATTGGATGCATGATCACTAGTCCATGTGAATTAAAATACTCAGAGATATTATTTGCTTTTACATCACAAAGTGCTTTTTAAACTAAGGGTAGGACCTGCACTCCAATTTGTTGTTTTTATTAGACTTTGTTCAGCTTTAGTCATAGGGGACATGTAGATAAAGAAGTAGAGACAAACTGAATATTCATTCTGAAAAGGGAATGTGCACTTAGCTTAGTAAGATAGGTGAACTTGTGTTCATTTTTAACCCTTTTTTGCCCAAGAGTTATTGACATCTAGATGCCCAGGCCAACAGCATGTGTCTGTTACCTTCATAATAACTCTGACTAATTTAGACACCAATCAATTTTATGTTTTTTTAACCCCTTCTCAACGCCACTTTACAGCCAATTAAGAGGTTCTCGATGCAAGTATGCATCAGGATCGTTCAGGCCCCCCCCCCCCCCAGTAAATGTGCTGGGAGCGCGCAGGGTGCATGCTCTCAGCACAAGAAGATGTTTACATAAAGCCACATATATGCGGCCTCTCAGTGGGTGGGAAATGCCTACAGCCAGTGGGGAGAGGTTAAAGACATACACGTATAAATAAAAAAGACTAGTTAAAAAATAGTAAATAAAATATATTTTGTACACTGTTTAAATAAAAGCTCTGTCTGTTTTTTTACTTCATTTTGTTTTTATGTTAAAGGATAGAATAACTAAAGTATTAAACCTATGGGGCTTTTCATAGAAGTCTCCAGCTTGCATGCGGTTACCATGTCATAGCTAACATACTGATCACGTCGGCTGGTGGCTGTCAAGGAGGAGAAACACTTGTAAACATATTCCCAATACAGGGCATCATTCTGGGGATCGTTTATATACAGATGTGGGCAGGGAAGGTTTAATATCCAATCATGTAGAATAGAAATGAAAAACAAAATGTTTTGCTTGCACATAATGAAATGTTTGAAGTGAACACAGCTTCACTATATTCTCATAGCTAAGTTAATTGTCTTTGCTCTCCTAGTAAGTCAACCACACACTACATGTTTGTCATCAGATACTGTATTAAGTTATATAGTATTCTAGACTGTATATAATATGAGACACTTAAAAGCTGTGTTTACTCTAAACCATTGTTCAGTTGTATGAGGCTTTCTGACAAGCCTACAGTGCTAGTAAAGTCAAATAGAAAAATAAAATCCGGTCCCCCCTGCAAGTTACCGCATACTAGCACAATATGAAAGACTTACCTGTAAAATGAAGCCCTCCAGAGGCGCTCTGTCACCACTGACAAGCATTCCATCTTCACCTGGTATTCCTTCTGGGTTCACATGTTCTGGCTGTTTGAATGGCCTAGCTGTGATGACTTCATGTGCACAGTAGTCTCTGCCACGGCACAGAGCTCTGGATCAACGGCACATTCACTATGCCCTCAATTCAGAGGAAAGTGCGCATGTGCCAGTGATGCCACCGGCTGCAAAACATGTGAATATCTCCTAAGCGTGCAACGTAACGATATAACAAATGATCCAAATTGATTGGGATCCATTCGTTTTTATTATAGTGAGTATAGCATAAATATTCTAATAAGATTCTTTTTGTATTGGGGTAGAATTTGATGGACCATTCATTTAATTTGTATGTGCGCAGCTCAACAAACAAAGTCAGTTGGGAATGGGGAAATGAATTCAACTTCATAACATAACAAATGAATGCATAATAATTACGATAAAATGAATATAGCCAATCTCCCAAAATAACAAAAGAATAACAGAACTTCTGAAAATACGAGACGATTCGGACCAACGAATATATGCTCTCCTGAGATAACGACTTGTTCCAATAACGAATCATTGTAACAAAATGAAACAAAATGATTTACTTAACGAATGGAACCTAAATAAAAAAAAATTTACATTGTGCACATGTCTAGCAACTGCCACACTGAAAGTGTTACTAAACCCACAACAGTCTATATGCAGTAAAGCATGCTTGATATACTCACTGTGGAACCTAAGGGTTAATCCACTGCAATGTGTAAAAATGCTGTTCGATCCTGACTTCTGTGATCCTTTCCTTCCAGTGCCCTCCTCTTATCTCCTGATAAGATATATCGTGTGGAGACACTCTGCACATGCTCAATTTTGTGTGTATTGCTAGAGAGGTTTTTTTTCTTTGGAGAGTGCATGTGATCAGCACAGAGCCAATCAGCACTGTCCATACATAGGTCAGGGGTTCTGAATCCTCCTAGAGCAGAAAGAACACTCCTCCTACAAGCTTCAACCAGTGCTCAGCTGGACACTGATTGAAGTCACACGACTGCTCTAACTGCTGATGAGAAAAGGTATTTAACAGTTTATATTTCCTAAAATAATAGCATATCCATGTAGTATGTACTGTGGGAGACCAGATAGAGCGAATGCAGGGTCCTGGGTTTAGTAACACGTTAAGAATTGCTAAGCTGCAATATATTACTGTATTTTTGTTTTGGGGTTTAGATTTTAAGCTTACTCTGCTCCCTCTTCCCAGCAGTGACTCAGCATCCTTCCAGCCTTCTAATCTCTTATAAAACACAGAGCAGGGGCTCTGGGAAGGGGAAGCAGGGAGCAGATAGAGCTGATTTATATGAATTTAATGGTACATTACTCCACAGTGCCTGCTGCTACAGAGGTCAGTGAGGATTTGTTTGAAAGACCATATTTGTTCAGAATGTATAAATACGTAAATGCCATATTCTGGTCACATGCCTACTTTAAATTAGAATGTATGTTACATGAAGGACACCAAAATGCAATACAATTCTGCTAGCTTAAAAAAGTAAATAATAATTTGCCTGTAAAGTCATGAGAGGGAATCAGAGGGACAGAAAGTGTTGGGAAATCTCTCCAGTGGTCACAGGGACAGCAACAAAACACCTTTTGACATTTAAGTTGGACCTTCATTTCCCAGAGACCTCATGCTTCTCATTTCTTGCCCTGACTACATGGATATACAGTTGTGTTCAAAATAATATCAGTGTGTTGAAAAAAGTGAATAAAGCTCAAAATCCTTCTAATAGCTTTTATTTCCATACACACAAATGCATTGGGAACACTACACATTCTATTCCAAATCAAAACATGAAGAAAAATATATCAAATTTGTGTTGTTCCTCTAAACAAATTGAAGAAAACTGAATATTAGACTTCAAAAAAATAGCAGTGTTTGTATTCTTCTTTACAAACTCAAACATTCACTATATAAACTGAAAAATATTTGAAGATTTTGCTTTCCTTTGAATCACTTAATTAATATTTAGTTGTATAAGCACTGTTTCTGAGAACTGCTGTACATCTGTGTTGCATGGAGTCAACCAACTTCCAGCCCAGGATGATTGGACTACATTCCACAGTTCTCTATTTCTTGGTTTTGCCTCAGAAACTGAATTTTTGATGTCACCCCACAAGTTTTCTATTGGATTAAGATCCGGGGATTGGGCTGGCCACTCCATAACGTCAATCTTGTTGGTCTGGAACCAAGATGTTGCACATTTACTGGTGTGTTTGGGGTCGTTGTCTTGTTGGAACACCCATTTCAAGGGCATTTCCTCTTCAGCATAAGGCAGCATGACCTCTTCAAGTATTCTGATGTATTCAAACTGATCCGTGATATCTGGTATGAGATAAATAGGCCCAACACCATAGTATGATAAACATCCCCATATCATGATGCTTGCGCAACCATGCTTCACTGTCTTCACAGTGTACTGTGGCTTGAATTCAGTGTTTGGGGTCGTCTGACAAACTGTCTCCGGCCACTAGACCCAAAAAGGACAATCTTACTTTCATCAGTCCACAAAATGTTGCGCCATTTCTCTTTAGGCCAGTCAATGTGCTCTTTGGCAAATTGTAACCTCTTCAGCACATGTCTTTTTTTCAACAGTGGGACTTTGCGGGGGCTTCTTGCAGATAGCTTGGCTTCACATAGGCATCTTCTATTTGTAACAGTACTCACAGGTAACTTTAGACCTTCTTTGATCTTCCTGGAGCTGATTGTTGGCTGAGTCCTTGCCATTTTGGCTATTCTTCTATCCATTCGAATGGTAGTTTTTTCCGCTTTCTTCCATGTCTTTCAGGTTTTGGTTGCCATTTTAAAGCATTTGCGATCATTTTAGCTTAGCAGCTTATCATTTTCTGCACTTCTTTATATGTTTTCCCCTCTCCAATCAACTTTTTAATCAAGGTACGCTGTTCTTCTGAACAATGTCTGGAACGACCCATTTTCCTCAGAATTTCAGAGAGAAATGCACTGCAAACAGCATGTACAACATTTGCTGCCTTCCTTCCTTAAATAAGGGCAATAATTTCCACCTGTTTTTCAAAGAATGAATGACCTCACTAATAGAACACTGTTATTATTTTGAACATGCCCCTTTCAATTAGTGATACAATTACACAGAATCAGCAGCATGCATGTCATGACTGTTGGGTCTGTTGGATTTCTATTACTCTACTACACCTGCTAGTAAATTATTTGCCATGTAGAAATATCATTTCTACCAAAAACAGTGATTGATCAGGTTAGTGATGTCTGACTGCTATTACTTTGAACAAAACTGTACATCTAAGGAGAAATGCCTTCAATGAGGTCACAAATAGCAATACAAATTTGAAAAAAGTCTGAACCATTCTCTACACTTCAAAACTGAAGCTGGTTATAGATGGTTTATTTTTTTTTTCTGTTGGGTCAGAGAGCTGAAAAAAAAATACAGATTCCTCTATTCACATGAGCAAGGTGGATAGAGGAATTTCTACCCCCACCAGGACATTGTACTATGATATCTGGACTCTCTGATATCAGACTACACTGATAAATGGCTGCAGCTGCTGATCAATAAAAGGTGTTTCAGCTTGTCCATTTACCAATCAACTTCTGTTGAACAGGTACAGCCACACACAGATCACAATTTAGCCAGTCCCTGCTGAACTGGCCAAATTTTGAACCATTTATGGCCCATGCAAAACAAAAACGTTTTCTCTTGAGTTGGGCCTCTATAAGTTTTACTCTGCTGCCAGAGTATTTTTAGGACTTTGGACTACTTTCTTCATATCCAAATTATGCTTTACATATTTGATCAGTAAAATATGGTCAAAAACCTTCTTTCTGTGGATTAAAAGCTTGCTCTGTGATAGTTGTGAATATTTATACAGCCATTAAGAACATCATATGAGTTTGAGAGGCTTAAGTCTCTTATCTGCACTTCCATTCTCCTATAAGGTTTCTCTATATAAACATTAGCTTTTCTGGTTCAGCAGTCCGAAACTGAACCTCAACAGGGCACATTGAAAGCTGTTCTAGAAATATTGCAGATGCGGGAGACTGGCGTGTCAGCTTCCCCATCCCCAAGTCACTTTGAGTCCAAATAAGAAGGATATTTTCTGTGATGCGCAGCTGTGTGATTGATGCTTGAAAACCATTTACATGTATTCAGTTCAGAGACCCAGTGTTGGCTTGCAGGTTTCTTTCAGAAACAGAAGAGGAAATGATTGCATTAATTGTAGACCTCCAGTAGGCATGATAATGTAAGCATATCTATGCAAAGCCCTTTTATTTCCTTTGCCTTTTTTTTTTCAAATCGTGCCTACTTTTTCAAGAAAAATAAATCACCATCTGCTTCATTTATCTTTTGGTCCAAATGCATACAAATAATATTTGTACTTGTAATTTGTACTGGTTGTTGACCATTTTAAGCTGAACTTGAACAGAATAGATCCATTGCTCAGTTTTGACACTAAAGCATAGTAATAATAAAATCTGATGGCTAACATATGTCGTTTGTGTGTACTTAATAAACTATTCTTTCTTATCTTTTGGCAGAGATAAATTATATTTTAATGATGTGTCATTTTGATGCAGTTAATCTTCATGCTTAGCTGTGGATGGCAAAGCTCGGTTGACCCTCTCTTTGTTTTGCCGAGACTGGAAATTAATTAAACATTGCCATTTCTTTTTCGATTTCTGTTGTAGCAACTGACCTGTAATCAAATTGTTTGTGCGCCTGCTTTTAATGATACAGTTTACTAGACGACATGGTTTCATGTGCATTCACTTGCAGATTCTTTTAAATTTTAATGCTGTGCCAGCGCAGTCACACAGGGCAAAGTGTGTATGTCTGCAAAGGAAATTTAAAAGGAAGTGGGGGAAGAGGGGGGGGGGGGACCAGGGAAATCAGAAATGTGCCTTATTGTGGATTTTTTTAGAACAAAGCCATCCGTCCGTTTCAACAGAAATTGGGGGCTAGTAATAGGTCGGATTACATTTTTCTGTTTCAGTCTATGTGGGAAGTGGTGACTTATGATCAGAAACAATTACTAACAAGATTTATTTGAAGGTTGATGTATTTTGTAGGATGTGGAAGTAATGTTCATTTTTATAGGTAATCAGGTGGAAACTCAACTTTACAGAACTCTGCAAGATTCATTTGACCTTTTGATTTATACTTGGAGTTGTTACATTGGGAATTGGGTTATGTAGCAGTTCATCTAGTTCATAGACATGGTTGAATATAGGCGTATAAGTGATATTCCATCAGGGTTTAGGCATTATGTGGCTTTCTAGCTCTAGAAGAACTACAGTTCTCAGTATTACCCAATAGGTAGCACTCACATGTACCCATAGATTCACCGTGTAGGCAACTCAGCACTCTTTACCTACCAAAAATATTTTTAAATTGCACATATATACATTTACAAGGGACATTCAAGTCAAATAAGGACTTTGAGTTTATATAATGGACAAATTTCAAGTGGAAACTGCATTTATTTTATTACATACTCCCCTGCTACATTTATACACTTTTCCCAGCATTTAACTAATGTCTGGAAAGCTTCAGCATAGAAAGATTTGTCAGTATGCCTGAACCATCCTAGGACACCCTGGAACTCTTTTAGGAGTCCAATTTCATGACAAGTTATGCGTTGATTATGCAGGATAAGGGGTTCCACATGCTGAATGTTCACAGGAATGACTGCTATGAGCTGGGAAATACCATGGCCTGGGATTGTCACTAATGGACGTACAGCCATATTTGAAATGTTTACACCATTCAAATGTCTTACTGTGGCTTAGCATCTCATCACCATAGTGTGCTTGGAGTCTTCTGTAGATATCTGCAGGTTTTACACCTTTGTTCACAAGAAACTTCATCACCACATGCTGTACCATGCACGTACTAACACTGTTGTCTGCCATCTTGATTAATGGTCTCTGGACTGGCCTGCGACATGTGTGCCCCTTATTAGTAATAGGACACGCTCGGCACTTACTACTGCATGTAGTACCACCACTCTAGCATCCCTTTTTATACCTGTAAAATTAAAAGTCCTGCTTTGACTTGAATGCCGTGTGTATATATATATATATATATATATATATATATTACAAAAAAAGGGCATAAGTAAATGCCAATTTACTGTACTATTTCACATGCAAATGCAGCAACATTTAATTTAGGTAATTACTATAAAAATACTGATGATAAATGTAATGTTTAAATAGATCAACACCCAATCACTAAAATTCTCATACAAGCTTTAGTATGTGAATGTCATTTCAGAAGTTGTTTTTAATTTTTTTTAAATATGTAGTTTTCATAAAACTATTACCTGGTGGTCCTATCATGAAGGACCTTGTTGAGACACTTCCAATTATGGGGTGATAACTGTCTTCCAGTTTTGCTCTTGAGATGTCATCTATTATACGTACCCCAATGGAGACTACAAGTGACTATGATGACTCATTTTTGCAGTCGTGATCCACTATTTTCATCAATAAACACACTTTTTGTAATGATGTTTCATCAACTTTGGAGCTAGTACATGTAGACAGGAAGCAGCAGCACTGAAATGAAAAAAGAAAGACAAAATGTAGCAGTTGTTTGATAAATAGTGCTTTAACAAATAAAGGACATCCAGTTCGGGTGTAGGTATACTTTTCTATCTTAGGTACAAATATAGCTACATTTTACTAAGGAAGCCAATATAAGAAACACTGATGATAACTTTAATGTTAGGTGGAAGTTTGAGAACTATACTGATGCAACATAGGGATACTGTGGTTTGAATTTACTAAAGGCACATAGACTGTGCACTCTCAAAGTGCAGTTACGCTCATTTTTAGTGTGCACATCCAATTGCATGCAAGCAAAAAATGTTTTTTTTATTTACCTTGCACCTGATTTGGTATCCTTTACAAAGTGAATCTTCATCATATTAATTAAGCTCTGGGGAAAATTGGTGCACAGTCTGTTTGCCTTTAGTAAATCCACCCCTACATGTTTTATATGCATTTTATTATATTTTAGATATAATGCTCCAAGTTAAGTAAAAGAGTACAGTGATACAGATCGCACCTGAACCTATGGTTGAGGCCAGATTTACATGGTCACTATACAGAAGACACATGGCACAGCACATTGGCTAAATGGTTAGCACTTCCTCCTGGCAGTACTAGGGTTGTTGGTTCAAATCCCAGCCACGGCACCTCCTACCAGGAGTTTGCATGTTCTCTCTGTGCCTGCGTGGGTTTCCCCCGGGTACCCCAGTTTCCTCCTACATCCAAAGACATGGTGGTAGGTTAATTGGATCCTGTCTAAATTGGCCCTTGTATATGAATGTGAGTTAGGGACCTTAGATTGTACGCCCCTTGTGGGTTAGGGACTGATGTGAATGTACAATATATATGTAAAGCTCTGCGCAAATTGACGGAGCTATATAAGTACCTGAAATAAATAAATCTTACTCTTCTTTTTGAAAGCACCACAATGCAATGCACATAATCTGCATTGCAGTCCACTGTAATGCAGATGAATAGTTTTATTGCATTGGGGTGCCATTTACAATAAATCTAAATGAATGGCACCACAATCCACTGATATGTGCTTGGGTTGTGGTACTGTAAGGGTTTGATTTACTAAAACTGGAGAGTGCAAAACCTGCTGCAGCTCTGCATAGAAACCAATCAATTTCCATTTTTTTTTCAAAGCTTCATTGAACAAGCTGAAGTTAGAAGCTGATTGGCTACCATGCACAGCTGCATCAGATTTTGCACTCTCCAGTTTTAGTAAATCATCCCCTATGTGTTACTGCAACACAAAGGTGTAAAGTTGTCCTGCTTTGCTGAAATATGGGCAGGGTTTTGTGGACTTGACCACAGTTAGGGTGGCCATATCTTGCTCAAAATATAATTATACAAAATGATGTTGTTTATACAGTATACTGTACATGTTAACTATTTACGGGCTATGTCAGATTTCACCTCTAAAATAGCTTTTACTTTTAATTTGGTGTTATTACATCTGAGACCATACTAAGGTCATTTAATAAAGTTAAAGTGATACTAAAGATTCAGCTTAAAAAAAACCAAAAACAAACAAATTTGTCATACTTACCTGGCCTGTGCAATGGTTTTGCACAGAGCAGCTCCGATCCTCCTCTTCTTGTGTCCCTCGCTGGTGATCCTTGCTCCTTCCCCCTCTGAGTGCCCCCAGAGCAAACTGCTTGCTCTGGGAGCATTTGCACATGTTCATTCCTGAGCCAATGGTGCTCACTGCTGAGTCTTAGCCAGTGAGGAAGGAGAGACCCAGCAGAGCCACTGTTCTCATGCACAATGCTGGATCGAGGAAAGTATTTGGGGGGCTAAGGGAGGGGGGAGCTGCACACTGAAGGTTTTTAACCTTCATGCATAGAGTGCATGAAGGTAAAACAACCTCCAACCTTTACAAACACTTTAATTTCTCAGTGATTGAATATTATGACAGAATTGTTTACATTTAAGTTAATCACACATATTACAATCTGTTTTTACAATATCGGTACATTCTCACACAGTCACAATTATGTAGTACAAGAGCCTATCCGTCCATTATATATTCAGTTCGCAAGGTCCTTTTACTGCAAATTTGTTGGTAAATTAAGGATTCTAGAATTTGACTGAAATATGTGTGGCTAGCTGTAGACAAAATTACCCTTATTCATACCACGTCTGCTTGAATCCTAATTTTTATGTATAAAAGTGATAATATTTCTTTGTTATTTAACTGGAAAGGATTATGGCCAGATCCAGTAGGTACTTTATAGGAAATATATTTGTTTTGCACCTAACCATTTCCTTTCATCTAATAAAAACAAGATAGCACATTGGTGAGTTTGCAGGTTCCCAGATGTCTGTGCTAGAAAGTCATATTTTTTGTGGACATAAAAGAAATTAATATATAATACAGAGATCTGGGCCATTCATCTTGAATCTTTTTTTATTTCGAAGGTCACAATACATTTCTTGATTCATTGAAAGGAACATTATTGCCTAAGCTCTCAAACTCTGCTAATAGCAGTTCTTGTGTTCTCTCAAAGGAATAGTTCTCTATATTAAAGTGACTGGGATGATGAAATTCTATGTCTGCCCTGAACACAAGTTTACAACAACCCTAAAACTTCCAGAGATGACTTCATTTATTTTAAGTCATAAGCAAGAGCAAAGGAAGGTGCTCAAAGATGGGGTAGATGGAAGACCTTTTAAAAGCTTTACTCAAGGCAACAATACATATATGAGAGCTGTTTAATTTGCACAAAGATTTGTACTTCTGTCCATCCTGTCCTGTTATTTCCCTGCTCCTAGTGTGTGAATGGATAGTGAAGCAGAAGCAGATTGATAAGCTCATCTTTGTCACTCTACTCTCTCCTCCTAGCAGTATGTTCCTTGTAAGCGCATGATCACTGCAGCTCAACTGATTGGCTCCATGGTGCTGTGTTTCCAGCTCCCATTCTGTGTTCTGCTGTAGAGTGACTGCAAAATGCTGATACCTAGTAGAAATTCAGGCGTCTGCACCAGTTGCTTTTAATAATACACAGTGATTTTTTTTTATATGGTGTCATGGAAATTTTGTATTGTTGGTCGAACTTTAAATGTGTCATATATGAGTGTTATTCATATGTCTCTCGTGTGGCTTAATTAAAGCTCTGAAGGCTGCAATTGGGCCATGCGCATGTACAATGTATGTATTACAGTACTCAGCTTGGTAATGGATGAGATGGCAGATCTGCGCTTATAGACCGGCGTGTATACCACCACGGCATTCGATGCGAATGTCGCTGGCAGTAGACCGTGGGCCTGTATCCACATATCAGCAGCATAGTACCACATGGGCTTCATAACGCAAGGCGCCAAGCGGTGTGAACTCCACGTGTAGGCTTATGCATATCTTACAACCCATTACCAACTTGAAACTGTATCTTGGATGGATGTGTTTTAATAAAGATCGTATCGGGCCCATCCAGGTACAGACTGGTGTTTAGCTTAGGGAATACTTGTACAAAGGATTTGCATGCCAATGGGAGCTAGTAGGACAGGAAATATGACCTCAGATGGCTCATGGGGGGGAAGGGGAGGAAGTCTGCTGACCTCAGATGGCTCATGGGGGGGAAGGGGAGGAAGTCTGCTGACCTCAGAAGGCTCATGGGGGAGGACCAGTGATAGATAATAGGAAAGGCTATGCTCCAATCGGAATGTACATCCTGTGTATAGGCACTCCCCATTGCATTGTTCGGTGGGAGGGGATTGACTTTATTCATGTGGGGGGCATGTGGGTATTTTTAATAAAACCAAAGGCTGAGTCTAAAACCAGCCCGGATGTGAATTCAACCATCATCCTGAGAGTGTCGTTTGATCATTCTAGGGTAACGGAGCTCCATCATCCCCACATTTCAACAGAAGCTAAAAGTAGTTGGATGGGCAGGAATCGTGTAGTTTAGCTACAGTCGTGGTAAGCGAGATTCACACAGCTTTATGGGGGATTTCTGCGCATCCAACTGCGAGTACTAACGGTAAGGAGAAATTCGTTAAAGCGAATTTCCAAGACAATGGTGACAACAAAAGTTTCTGTTTCATATTGTGTCCTATGCCTGCTCACTGGAGAATAATCAGCAGCTTGATTATTCTAATTGATTAGGCAGTTAGCAAGCTGAAGACAAAGTAAAGGAAGCTGTAAACTGTCCTGGAAACATGGTTGCCATCAGCCTGGCTACGTATTGTGGCAAAAGTGTGGGAATACAACACGATTACAGATCCTTTGTCAAGTAAAACAGTTGTCATCTACTTCAACATTTCTTATTTATGTTAGTCTTATTAGTTTTAAATGCCATTTTTGTAGCTATTAAAATACATTTTTATACAGAGTTTAGTGTTTTAAAGTAGGTTAGTCAGAAAACAAGCACATTTATGAACATCACAGGCTAAAAGAACCAATTATATTAGAAACGTCTGTGAAAAACATCTAAAACTAACTGCATCCTCAAAGACTAACTCTGGGACATCAGAGCTACTCTGTGCATCAGTAAAATGTAAGCGCAGGCCAGGGCATTATTAAGATGCCCCTTCAGAGGACGACTCCATGACTCCCTGCCAGGGGTGGACTGACAACTCATGGGGCCCCTGTGTCCTTGCCCAAACTCAAAAAAGCCTATGAAAAAGGTACCAGGGGCATCTCATGGGGCCCCCTACTAACTCTGGGCCCTTGGGCAATGCCCGAGTTTCTAAATGGTCAGTCCTCCCCTCCTCCCTGCACTGACAGCATGTCTTTAGTCTTCCTGGGTTGAATGATGCTGGGAGTTCTTCAAACCAGAAGACTGTGGTAGAAAAGGGGTACTATGTGGAACAGCATTGAACGAGAGTAAGCATTGCTACAAGAGCTGATTTTCTTTACCTCAAGAATTACTTAAAAAAGTTTAAAGTATATCTAAAGTTTTGTGCTTTTTTTATGGGTTGATAGAGTAGAGAATGGGTAAAGCCCTTATCAGTTTTTTTTGCCTAGGTCTCATTGGTGTGATTTCCCTATCCTGTCCTGGAGACACAACAGTACATTAGAAAAAAATCTCTCCAAAGTAAGGGAAAATCCCCTTTTTATTGTCACCAGGTCAGGTGCCATCTGTGCAAGTTTTCACCTCAATTCTTGTTCAGGTGAAACTTTTCATTTTTGGATTACCTATCCAAAAAATGGTCTTGGTGATAATGGTCACCAAGACCAAAAATAAGAGAGTGGATCTCCCCAACATAGACAAAGACAGAGATTATAACCTTTCTCTGCTCTATCCAAGGCCACATATTTTGGAATATACTGTACACCTAATCATTTATGTATTTTAAAACAGATGAGGATACATTTTGAAATGGACCAATGATGTTGATGTTTTAAGTATTATAAATATATTTTCTTCTGTTAGTTAATTGGAGATGTTTGTTGTCATTGAGCTGCAGCTCTTTTCCGGATGGAAGACACAGAGCAGTCCACTGAGACAAATAACGGCTTGGGAAGCAGTAAAACACCACTAGGCATGCTGTAAAGACTAATTTGACAGCATGAGTGATAATGCACTCAACTTTTTTCACCATAAACTTTTTATTTACAAGCTAGAGTGCATCTGTACCTACTTCTTGCTCTGGGAAATCAGCAGCTTCTATACAATGTTGTTGCTTTTTTTAAGTACATTCCAGTTTACCAATAAATCAGTTACTGGTACAGCAATCTGGAGTACAGCTGACACAGGCTCAGAAAGTGGTTCTAGGTTACACCCCCATGAGCTGAATCAAACGTTTCCTGTCCTTATTCAATAGGAGCTATTTTTTTCTGTGCTCATTTTTTAGGGAAGTACCTTTCAGCAACCAATTAGCATTCAGTTTGCTTAAGTAATGAATTCTGAACCAGTTAAGGCGATATAATTACTATGTTGAAGACTACCTAAGCTTTGCCTTCACCAGTCTTAGTTGCATAAATAGTTTTGGTTCATAGATCAGCATATCTCCAGTGAAATTCATAGTACAGTGGCATGAAGGATATTTTGTGTTAGCATGCATAATTTAGTGCACTTCATGAATCTTAAAGTATTGATGAGTTTGCCAAGTTACATCGGGTTTAAGAAGTAGAAACAAAGCATGAGAAACATGTCACACTTGCTGCATGTCTGCACTGTCAGTTTGGAATCCACTGAGATATCATACGCAGTGGTTACATAATCCTGTTGTTTGAAATATTCTAAGAACTGGTGTCATCAGTCTGGTCCCTTGATCTTTGGGGAAAGAACATTATGTGTTGATTCTAATCAGCGAGGCAGTGCTCTCTATATTTTTTTAAAGCTGCCCTAGTCTTACCATATTGGCAGAAGCATTGCTGCCTTGGGTTAGGTACCTGCCAAATACCCAGACTGTAGGTATATTGTAGTGCTTAGATTTTGAAGCAGCTATTTATAATTAAAGATTGAGAGTACCCAAACTCATAAGCACCATCACCTTCACCATCACCTACATTTGAGGCATTTTTTTCCTAATCCATGGTTGTGCAATAAGAAAAATTTAATTAAGTAATGTTTTGGGCAGGGGCAGGCTGACCATTCGAGCACTTGGGCACTGCCCGAGGGCCCGGGGTCAGTAGGGGGCCCCATGACATGCCCCTGGTACCTTTCATTGGCTTTTTTGGGTGTGGGTGAGGACACAGGGGTCCCATGATCCCCTATTGCCCGGGGGCCCCATGAGTTGTTAGTCTGCCCCTGGTTTTGGGTATTAGGGCAAGTTGGGTTATTTTAATGAGACTTATTCAGAGCTGTATTGTGGTAACAAGGTGATGTTTTAATGACCTAGTAGTAGGACAAACATTACAATATAAGCAAATCTAAAAATAACCAACATGTAGTAATCATTCAGAAAAAAAAATTCAACTTGATTAAGGATTATACTGCCCAGGAGGGCTTCATAAGGAAAGCATTTGGTGTGTTGAACCAAAGATTAGTAATAAATGACCTAGTAGTAGAAAAAAACATTACAATATAAGCAAATCTAAAAATAACCAACATTTAGAAATCATCCAGATACAATTTCAAGTCTATTTGGGGTTGTACAGCCTAGGAGGGCTTCATAAGGAAAGCTTTCGATGTGCTGAGCCACAGTTTGCCAATCAGATCAATTCTTTAAAAAAACTTTAAATGCAATCAAGAATGATGATCAATATGATACATGTTTACAAATGCATGCTGGTTAAAATCAGCCCGATTTCAAACTTTTTTCATTTCATTAGCATGTATTTTTAGTGTTAGGTTTAGAATACATAGACCTCCATGTACAGTTTAATTCCTGCATACTGTATATAAACATATGCATGCAATAAATGTATTGCATTTTCATGTCCTGTACTGGCAAACACAGTTTGTACCTTTACATTGCTACATGCTGCAAATTTGATGAAGCAGTGCACAAGCTTGGCACCACAGGTCTGAAAGACATTGGGGACCTTTCTTTGCATGTATTTGCCCACAAATAATGTAGAAAGACTGGCACAGAGTTGGGTAGTTGCAGTATCACCATTTTAATAAAAACTCAGAAAGTTAGACAATAATAATATTGACACAGTTACTTTTATGACACTTTGCTTATTTGCATTCACTGCGGTCTTTTGAAGCAGATTAAATGAATTTAAATATTTAACTTCTTATACAGTATATCTGCTTTGTAGTTTGCTTCTAGTTGGCCCATTTTGTAAAAACAAAAATCACAGAGCCACTGGAATTGGAGCTGTGTTTAGTAGGGGTTCCACATGCTATCTGCATCCTGTACTAACTACCAAATGTAATCCTTTTCATTATAATGAGGCATGTTCACCACATTAATAGGGCAACAGCTATGCTAGCCTAGTGGCCTGTTCATGGTTTCATACAAAACACCCTAAATATTTGAATTCATTTCCAGATTTTTTTATGTATTGTTTTGCAAAGAGCACCGATCTTCAGCAGCAATGCATTTTATGCTCTTGCAGTGTACAAAGAGGTTGCTTACTCAGATGTAGCCTGTTTATTGGATACTTTATCACTTTTTAACATCCTTCTGACTTTATTGCTTGGAGTGATATAATTTCCTATAAGCATGTCTTTAAAGGAAAGCAAATTAAATCCTGTCAAGCATTTTAAGACGTAATGTGGTCTGTTTTTATCTCCAGGACTTGTGCAAGCAGTGAAACCGAGAGTGAGGCTGGAGATTACATGGACCAGCAATACGATGACCTTAACAATAAAATGAATTTGGTGACAGATCCAACTGGATTCCTGAGGATGGTCAGCAGGAACAACACATTCAACAGGTACAATGTACTACAAGGAGGTTAATGTAAAATGGTGCATGTTTTTTGCACCTCCTTATAACCAGTTCATTGTAAAATGGCCACTGACTTATGTCAGCTTTGCCCGTGCAATTCCCGTGATACGAGTTTTAAAGCAAGTCAATTAGTGTAGACATTTCTGCAGCTGCAGAGGAACGACACTCCATAAAATGCAAATGTTATTATTATGAAATTGTTCTTTATCTCAACTATTATGAGAGCCCTACATAACTCACTGTGGAACATAATTGGCTTCCGTGAGCAGATCTAATTATCCATAGAGCAGCAATCTGTTCTGCTCCGTCATATTTTACATTACTGCCTGTAGCGGCCATCCCTGGTTACTGGTGAATCTGGAGGATCTGTGCATGACTCTTAGTATTTTGGAGAGGTGAACAGTAACACAATGAAGCTTATCTAGTAGTATTCTAAAGTGCACTGATGTGTAGTTATCCTTAGCAACCAATTAGATTTCTTCTGTCCTCTGTTTAACCACTTGCCCTCCAGAGGATTTACCCCCCTTCCTGATCAGGCCATTTTTTGCGATACGGCGCTGCTTACTTTAACTGACAATTGTCATGCAATGCTGTACATAAATTAAATGAAATTTATGTCCTTTTTTCCCCACAAATAGAGCTTTCTTTCAGTGGTATTTGATCGCCTCCGTGGTTTTTATTTTTGTGCTATAAACAAAAAAAGTCCAACAATTTTTAAAAAAACTATATTTTTGACTTTTTGCTATAAAACATATCCAATAAAAAAAATTAAAAAAAATAATTTCTTCATAAATGTAGGTCAAAATGTCTTTTTCTATGTCTTTGCTAGAAATAATCCCAATCCATGTAAATTAATTGGTTTACGTAAAAGTTATAACGTCTACAAATGGCGGTATATACTGGAATTCTTACCTTTTTTTATACTAGTAATGGTGGCTATCAGCGACTTATAGCGGGACTGTGGTGTGCATTCTGACACTGGGGTTGAACTAACTAACTGCCATTGAAATCCCCAGTGACAATGATACAGTGATCAGTGCTAATAAAAAGCACTGACACTGTACTAATGACACTGGGCAGGAAGGGGATAACATCTGGGGTAATCAAAGGGTTAACCATGTGCTGTGTGTGTTTTACATTATGTGCTGTGTGTGTTTTACCAGGGAGACATGCTGCTTTGTATTTCTCTACTGTGCAGAGAAATACAAAGCAGCATGCCCTTGCTGACAGGAGAGAGACCTGTGTTGTTTACAAACAGGTATGTCCCCTGTCAGCTTTACCTGACAATCACCAGATCGGGATTGAGTCGGGACCCAGTGATTGATATTCCTAGCCGCCAATAGCAGGCACAGGTAGGGCGGTGCGCACGCACCCCTTACCCAGAAATGCAATATATATATATTTATATATACATGTGTATATGTATGTAATTTTGCGCAGCCCTGCTGCCCTGTATCAGTACTTCTACTATAGGGCCGCGGGCAAGCGGTTAAAGCACTTAGAATAATGATTTTATTTGGGTGACAATTGTCTCTGCAAATGACTTTAACCTACCTAGTCTAGCCCACAGTCTACCTAAACCTTACTTACCTGTCTTGGTAACAGACATGGTGTTAAACAGGACACTCTGAAGCTTCAATATACTTTTTTTCATGTTATTTTAATAGAAATAGCTTAAATGTTCATACATTAACCATATAATACAGAAAATATGTCTATTTGACTGCATCCAAACATATAGTAAGATTATGCGACTTGTACATTCTTGAGTAAATGGGAAAAAATGATTGGGTGTCCAATGTTCATTATACACAAGAATTTAGTAGACTTACCGTAATACTGTTTTTAATAACTGTTGTGGTTCATGCCTATCAAGAGAACTTTTTTTATTGCTTGGGTTATAGTAGATGCTGTAGTAAATACTAGAGTAAATGAAGTTTTGAACATTATCGGCAAACATATAAATCATTTCAGCACAAGTGTAATGATGCCCCCGTTTCCTTGAAATACTTGGACTATACAGTAAGTAGGTATGAAAGTAGCTTCCACTTTATAAAACTATGCTAACGTAGTTCATACATGGGCCAATTTGTCAATTATTATTATTATTATAATACAGGATTTATATAGCGCCAACGGTTTGCTCGGCGCTTTACATTATAGTGGGAGACAATACAGTAACAATACAGTTCAATACAAGAGGGAATTGAGGGCCCTGCTCCTTGGAGCTTACAGTCAATGAAAATGAAAGGCTATATAATCTGTTGGAAAAGTTGGACCTACTGGGATGGTCATTATCACCATTTTCCAGTTTTATCTGACAGACTCATAATGTTTTTTTTCAACTAAAACTCAAAAGAAACATTTCAGGCTATGCAGCGATCCTAATTTACATCATATGTCCTTATTTTTTTAAGATGGTATCCCTGAGCAACTTCAAAATGTTGATTTTCTTCTTTCAAAGTCTCTAAGACCAAAACTCCTTAACTCCTTCCCGCTGTCCACATGCATATATGAGGCTTCTCAGTGGGTGGGCCTTCATGCTGAGAGGCCTCGTTTATGCGCAACCAAAAAAAACAACTGTGCCAAGAGCGTGCACCATGTGCACTACGGCACAGTTACCAGAAGCTAAAGGAACGCTACTGATCTCTACTTTCTGAATATGTGACCGCTGTGACTGCCAATCACGGTGGACACATGATCACAAACCCCGCCCCGCTTCTTGACATCTAAAACCCTTAAAAATCTGGGAGGCGCCAGCACCAACAGGTTAAAGTTCAGCTTCAGATAAAACTTTTTCATTTGTTTTGGACATAGACTTATAGATTAGAGATTTTGTTAGGTTTGTGTTTGCTGTCTGTGTCGCTGTTGGGCAGCTTTTCCTTGAATTTCTGTCAAGACATGACATTATAGAAAATCTCTCATATAGGGACATGGGGAAAAAAATGTTTTTTGTAGAATGGAAAAGGATTCAATTTTTTTTTTTTTTGCTGTTGGTGCATTCTCACCCCACTATTCCTTATCCTGGAGTCACAGACACAGGAAGTGAAGGGAACTTTGACCATAGTCATGGGCAGAAGGAAAAATGTAACTCATCCCCTATCTGTGACCCCATTAGACAATATAGAGTGCAGCTCCAAGCACCAAGGATACAAGTTCAGTAATCTACTGCATGCGGGTGTCGGCATCTAAGATGCTCATCCAAGCTCACTAAATATAAGAGACGCTACACTCCTTACAGCCCAAGTATTACATTAAGTCCAAAAACAGCTTCTGCCTGGGCTCCCCCCAAGCCACACCCACTGACACATTTCACCCTGCCAACAGGGCTTAGTCATGGAGGTCTTCCCCTTTCTATCCAAAACTAGAAAGAAAAATATGGCTTGAATATGTCTTTATCAAGGATCTTCTTATGCCTTCTAATCAATATAGACCCTACAGCCTCTCAGTTAATGAATATGGTGTTATCTATGCTGTAAGTGATAATACCACCAGGTCACTCATGATGATGTCACCAAACTTTGGACTGACCTCAGCTTTGCGAACAAATCCCCAAAGCTACATAAATAATTTATAGTGTGCATAAATAAATGGGATAAAGCCAAACTTGCTGTAAAGTGCCATATAAATAAGAAATGTGTGGGTCTGTTTACTTAATAGCCATACATGTTCACAAATGAATATACTGTTTATTAATAAATACATAGAAATAAAAAGGTTATATTCTGAAAGTATACTTTTCACAAACTGTAGTGCTACGTATACATAGACATACTTAACCTTGGCTCTTCAAAATGTCTTTCTTCAGAAAAAATAAGCTAATATTTGTCCTCTGATTTGAATAATGCCTTATTTATGTTTATTATGCATACTTGTGTTTTTTATTTAAACCTCCTTTTAATCTGTTCATACATTAACTTGTATACCTAAAAGCCACGTGTGCAATGAGCATGTAGAACATTGTTTTGACTCATCCAAATGAATGCACAATGAATGAAAGGTTAGATGCTTTTTAATATGTTAATGTCTTAAATATTCCACGTTCTATCAGCTCTAAAAGCATTTTAAAACATGAGCTGGCATACTTTAATGCAATTCAGCATACATGCTTTTTTTAAAGCAGAAAATAATTGACCACTAAAGACAAACAGAAAGTGCCCAATTTCTGCATATTCTGCATTCAGGTAAAAAAACACGGTAATAATTGGGTGTGTGAGTGATAATGAGCCCTTACAAGCAGTAGTACTGCCTGATTTGAGTTTGTGGTGAATAAGTGCAATTCCTATTTAGTTTATTATTGAGTTGTTTTTTTTTCTTTTTTCAACAGAAGGGACAGTAGTTACATTTAATTTGTGACCCTTTTGCTGTTGGCAGCTGTAATAGCTGAATTCCTCTGTCCTCTGCCTTCTTCCCATACCCCACAAGGAATGGAGGAGGCAGAACCTTTGTTCATCCGCCCGTCCTCCATTCATAGCTTTTCATTCATGGAAGCTATAGTACAACTTCTATAAATGGCGGAAAGGGCATGCATAGTTGGCACTCTATTAACCCCTGCAGCAATGGAAGATTACAGCTGCCAGGTATGAAGGGAGGGCGGAGGATTTCACCTATGACAGCCAGCATCAACACAAGGGACACTTAAGATTAAATGTGAGTACTGTCTCTTATGCTGATATTTTTTTTTGTAAGCTTTACCTTAACGTAGGCTTTAAAGCTGAATACCAGACAAATAGCTAAATATAGAGAGATGCATTCATGCAGCTGTTTTACCTGTCAAAATATTTTTATTTTTGTCTATCCATTCACAAGATGTGCATGGTCCTGCTAGACCATACAGACAGGCTGATGACCTTACTCTTTTCTGCCAGAGTGAAACAGTAAAGCCCGGTCACTTCCTTACCCATGGCTTGTAATTGGAAAGTGAATACGAAGGAGCAGTTCAACAGAGCTACACCTCGGCTCACTCTGCTGTCTGCTCCTGTCAGTAGAGTTGTGCTTGATGTTCGAGTCGAACATCAGCTGTTCGTGTGTTCGACGAGCACTTGAACTGTAAGGACGTTCTGTGGGCTGTTCACCTGCCACGCCCCACAATGCACTGCATCCTGACAGTGCATTGTGATTGGCCAAAGCAATGCACCTGACCACAAGTCAGGTGCAATGCTTTGGCCAATCACAGTGCATGATGATGTCACAAGGGGGTGGGGCCACCTGGTGATGTCAACTGGGTGACCTCGCCCCCTTGTGACGTCATCACAGTATTTAAGAACTGTAAGGCCGATGCAGCTGTCAGATGGCGGGAGCCAGCGTTGAGAGCAGAGCAGTTTTGTTTCTCTCTTTTTTCAGGTCGGCGGTAGTGGCGGATCTACTTCGGGGGACTTTTTGTTATTTTTGTTTTTAACAAAGGACTTGTCAAAGACTGTCTTCTGTCATTTTTTACACTACATTTTTTTTTTGTGAATGAGTAGCAGTACCATGTATTCCATAGTCTTTCACATTGGGGGGAGGGCGGGATCCAGATTCCGATAAGCCCCCGCCCACAGACCCCCACAACCACAGGCCTTGGTTGTGGGGAAGATGCCCTTGTCCCCATCAACATGGGGACAAGGTGCTCTGGGGGGAGCCCCTCCTGCCCCAAAGCACCCCCGCATGTTGAGAGCATGTGTCCTGGTATGGTTCAGGAGGGGGGGGGCGCTCAATCCTCCCCCCCCCCTTTTCGGACCTGCTGGGCTGCATGGGCTGCATACTCTGATAAGGGTCTGGTAATGATTTTGGGGGGATCCTCACACCCCATTTTTAAAAAAGTTTTAATTGCCAGCAATTCTTTTTACATTCAGCTGTTAGCGGGGAATCACTGAAACAGTAAAGAATGTTTTTACTACTAAAATACCGCATGACTTAATAATATAACTCATGCGGCATTTTAGTAGCTGTGCAGTATCTTAATGCATACTCAGATGTGGTAAGATACCGCTCAGTAAATTGTCCCGGTTCCAAGTTTGCAATCCATCTTTCATTAGATTTAAATGTTTGACCACAAACCAAACGTGGGGGTGTTCAGCCCATCACTACCTGTCAGTATGGTCTTTGCCAGCACTTGTGCATGGGACATAATTGCACTCAACAGATAACAGAAGGCTGATATCAACTGAAATTCAGGTTCCTACACCAGCTGCATTCACAAAAAATATATATATATATATATATATATATATATATATTAACATATGTAACTGCATTCATTAGTTTTTTATATCTGCCTGGAGATCAGTGTTTATTATAAAGCTTAAAGTGGTTGTAAACCTCTAAAATGAAAAATGAACAGAGCATATCCCTCTATAGTGTGTACTAGCCTCAGTCCAAAGCTGCAAGTGTCATTTCTGTCTTGTCTCTCTTCCCTCTGCTATCTGCATTAGTCACCTCTGACAGGTTACCCCTGCACTGCAGAATCTTAGATGATAACCCAGCCCCCCCCCCCCCCTCCAGCACACAGAAGGTGATTGGCAGTCTCAGCTGTGCATAAGACCCATAAGCATCTGTAATAGAGGATACATCTTTTTCTCCACACAGATCTCAGATTACACTCAGCTCTGCTCTATCTGCTATGCAGTGGGTGATGTCAGATCCCTGTCTGCTGGAGCTGAGAAAAAGCCCTTGATCTGTATGTTTAAGAAGGCTATAGAGGAGAGAGGGCTGCAAATAAACAGGTAAAACATATGTAGGATGATGTATTTAATCTCTGTCACCTGAGGCCAATCAGTTCATTGGACATATAAAAGGGTATACAACCACTTTAAGCAAACCTAGATGCAATCTTATACTAACCTATTTTGCTGTCCTATAATTAAAACACAATCTAATAATTACCCATGAGCAGCTCTGGTTTTTCACCGACTATTGGCAATCCAAACACAACTTTGGAGGTGGAGTATGTGCATTTTGAAATGATTCTGTTCAGGTAGAGCCATTTTGGAAGATGAAGTAAGCCCAAAGCTGATAGCAAGTATTATGCAGTTTCATAGCAATTTATGATATAGGACAGAGATGGACAATACAACTTAGGTTTTCTTTAAAAGTGCTCTCAATGAATAGAAGTGGAGCACAGTGCTGCAGCTATGAAGTGCCAGTCCCTACATGTATAGGTATATATACCCCAGCCTCCCAAATCTGCATGGCCAACTTTTGGGACGTTTTAACATGCAACATTTCAGCACTTTCTGAAGCTTGGCTGCCCCTTCCTATCCTCTACTGGTTCCTAATGGCCAATAGGATGATTATCATAGTGATAAGTCAACAAGAATGTGGAGGGTGAAGTTTTGCTGATAGCTTGAAAACTATCTGGAAATTGTGGTCATATCAGGTAAGTTTAGGGGGACTGCTGTAGGTATGCACAGGTACGTCTAAGTGTCCGTACTTCATACCTGCACTAGTTTGCCCCCCCAGTGACAGAGGTCATAGACATCACAGGATGATCAGATGAACAGGCATAATTTGACCAAATGAAATTATATTTCATTGATCAATCAGGCAGTCAAATCCTGCCTGTGGATAACTTTTCAGATCACAGAATGTTTTACTGATAAGAAACTGCCACACTCCACCATGTAGAGACTTTTAGATATTACAATAAAGAGAAATGGGGTTAACAGAAATGTTATTTTAATGTAAAAAATTGGCTTATCTTGAAGCATCAAACAGCAACATTGACTCCATCAGAATGTCAATTAGTCCTGCTGATTTTGAAACTAAGCTCCTAATGATAATGATATTTTTTAATGAATTGCTACAAGGTGCAATTTTTTTTTTTTTTTCATAAAATTGCATTTGAAATTTTTTTTTACTGTATTCTTTTCTTGTATCTTTTATGAGAACAAATTATCATTAAATAAATCTTTCCTGAAACTTTTGGTCACGTCGTGTTCACCTTCAGACCTATGCGTTAACACTTATCATTTAAAGATTCACTATTCTTTATTCTTAAGGGAAACATAATTCTGCTTGACTTGAGGTTGTCATGGCAACAAAACAGCTCATTAGCTATTCTCCTGCTTGTGTGTGAGGCTCATTAATTTATACATTAATTGTTGTAATGCGGATGAGATGGCTGTGTTTTCCCTGGCATCTTTTACACCATGTAGATTTTGGAAAGCAAGTTAGTCTAGTCGGTTGGAGTTTAGCCGTTTCTATCTCCTATGTAGGAAAACATTGGTCCATTAACTTTCATGGCTGGGCGATAACCTTTTATTGAATCCAGCTTTAATAGGGGTGAAAAAATACCTGTCTGCAAGACAAATTAAATTTGTCTGACCAGAGGGTAGTGAAGCTTCGCTTGTTCATTGCGGTGGGAGTACACCGGTTGTGAAAGAACACCGGCAGTAGCTAGAAACATGCCATGTCATTCTCTGTACCAGTTAAGATATTCCAACTTTAGTCACAATATTCTACAACAAAATTGTGGTCAGGAATTCTAATTTGTTTATGATAGTGGTACTCTTAATACTGCATATATATATATAGCAAGAATACATATATAGCCTTAAAAGCATACATCTCAGCATCGTGACCCAAGAAAAGGAGCATTTTAGAATGACACTGTGTTTTTGCCAAGGTGGCAGTATTGATTGTTGTAGATGTGTATTGTTACTATGAATGTTGATGGATGAAGGAGTTTATTTTTGTCCATATTTTCATTATAAAATTTTGGGAGATATTCAGCCCTGATTTAATTTTTAAAATCTAAATTGTATTTTCAGTCTACATTCTGGACAGTGTAGGGTAGATTTACTAAAGGCAAATAGGCTGTTCACTTTGCAAGGGAAGTTGCACTTTATTTCCCAGTGCTTAGTGAATGAGACAAAGATTTGCTAACTTCCATCATCCAATCAATGAAAATGAAAATTGCTGTTTTTTAATATTTTCCTAGCACGTAATTGGGTGTTTTTTGCAAAGTGAAGTTTCACCCCATTCACTAAGTTCCCTCACTAACCCTTGCACAGTGAACAGCCTTTATGCCTTTAGTAAATCCACTCATATGAAAAGTGGAACACCATAATTACAAGTGAAAGAATTTCTTGCACTAAAAACAATTAGAAACATTAGAAACTTTTCTTTACGTTTAGCAAATCATCACACATGCCAAAGCAAAGGTTATTTTATCACATTTAGTTCCTACAGTTAGAAATGTATTCAGAAATATAAATATGCTCGTAAATTAGGTATATATCTATAAAGCAGTGGCTGTGACATTTACCAAATACTCACTGCAGGTGAATCTTCTTGCATTAAATTACAGGAAATGAATAAAGTGTAAATGAATAAATCTAAATCCAAAATCAAAACAGTAATATATTGCAGATTACTACTCCTTGGTGTAGTAGCTGTATTTATTTTCTTCAAGCTTCTATTGCATTATTTTCAGCTGGTAATCATGCAGATAAACCACTTCCTGTCCATGGGTGGCTACGTCTTCCCTCCTTTGTATCTATGGGGGGAGCCATGGCTGTCATCCTAGGCTGCTCTCCCGATATGGTCCCTTCATCTCCATTATATGGGGGGCAGAGCAATTATTAGTTTACAGAGGATATCTAGAAAGGAAGATATTCAGTGAAGCTTCACAGCACTGTGGTAGTTCATTGAGGACTACAAGCTGACAGCTGCTAAGGCTGCCGGGACTAAGTCTCCCATTCACAGATGACTGTGATTGAGTGACGCGGTTGTGTGGGTGGAGTCTCGCAAGGCCACTTTTTAAAAAAAATTTGACAACTAGCGAGGGGGGAGAAGATGCCCTGCTAGCTGTCAAAGCGGAGATCGGGGGGGAGTGGGGAGTGGTCTGATTGTAACATGTTACAGTCATGGCCGAAATTGTTGGCACCCTTGATATTTCTCCAGGAAATCATGTATTTCTCACGAAACGTATTGCATTAACACATGTTTTGCTATACACATGTTTATTCCCTTTGTGTGTATTGGGACAAAACAAAAAAAGGGAGGAAAGAAAGCAAATTCGACATAATGTCACACAAACCTCCAAAAATGGGCTGGACAAAAGTATTGGCACCCTTTCACAACTGCGGATAAATAAGAATGTTACAAGCATGTGATGCTCCTGTAAACTCACCTGGGGCAAGTAACAGGTGTGGGCAATATAGAAATCACACCTGAAAGCAGATAAAAAGGAGAGACGTTCACTTAACCTTTGCATTGTGTGTCTGTCTGTGCCACACTAAGCATGGACAACAGAAAGAGGAGACGAGAACTGTCTGAGGACCTGAGAACCAAAATTGTGGCAAAATATCAACAATCTCAAGGTTACAAGTCCATCTCCAGAGAACTAGATTTGCCTTTGTCCACAGTGCGCAACATTATCAAGAAGTTTGCAACCCATGGCACTGTAGCTAATCTCCCTGGTCGTGGACGGATGAGGAAAATTGATGAAAGATTGCAACGCAGAATAGTCCGGATGGTGGATAAGCAGCCCCAAACATGTTCCAAAGACATTCAAGCTGTCCTGCAGGCTCAGGGAGCATCAGTGTCAGCGCGAACTATCCGTCGACATTTAAATGAAATGAAACGCTATGGCAGGAGACCCAGGAGGACCCCACTGCTGACACAGAGACATAAAAAAGCAAGACTACAGTTTGCCAAAATGTACTTGAGTAAGCCAAAAGCCTTCTGGGAAAACGTCTTGTGGACAGATGAGACCAAGATAGAGCTTTTCGGTAAAGCACATCATTCTACTGTTTACCGAAAACGGAATGAGGCCTACAAAGAACAAAACACAGTACCTACGGTAAAATATGGTGGAGGTTCAATGATGTTTTGGGGTTGTTTTGCTGCCTCTGGCACTGGGTGCCTTGACTGTGTGCAAGGCATCATGAAATCTGAGGATTACCAAAGGATTTTGGGTCGCACTGTAGGGCCCAGTGTCAGAAAGCTGGGTTTGCGTCCAAGATCCTGGGTCTTCCAGCAGGACAATGACCTCAAACATACGTCAAAAAGCACTCAGAAATGGATGGCAAAGAAGCGCTGGAGAGTTCTGAAGTGGCCAGCAATGAGCCCAGATCTAAATCCCATTGAACACCTGTGGAGAGATCTTAAAATTGCTGTTGGGAAAAGGTGTCCTTCCAATAAGAGAGACCTGGAGCTGTTTGCAAAGGAAGAGTGGTCCAAAATTCCGGGTGAGAGGTGTCAGAAGCTTATTGATGGTTATAGGAAGCGACTGATTTCAGTTATGTTTTCCAAAGGGTGTGCAACCAAATATTAAGTTAAGGGTGCCAATACTTTTGTCCAGCCCATTTTTGGGGTTTTGTGTGACATTATGTCATATTTGCTTTTCTGCCTCTGTTTTATATTTGTTCCAATACATACAAAGGGAATAAACATGTGTATAGCAAAACATGTGTTAATGCAATACCTTTTTTGTGTGAAATACTTGATTTTCAGGAAAAATATCAAGGGTGCCAACAATTTCGGCCATGACTGTACATGTTACACCCTGAATATGGGTGTAACATGTTACGAAAGGTGAACTTATCCTTTAACCACCTGTGAATGTTTGATGAATGTCACATTTAGTGCTTTATAAATATCACCCACAGTGTTATAACAAATTACACTGTGCAGTAACACACAATAAAGTAATTCATTTGTACAACCATACCATAAATTATTAAAAACTAAAATGTGATTGGGCACCTTGGGTTACCAACCCCACCCCTTAAAAAAGGATCTCTAGAGAAAGGCAGAGGGTCTCCTCTGATTGAGGGTGAATTAAATGTGCAAGATATTCAGTTTGTAATACATTGAGTTGCATTTATGTGAGAGTTTTTCTTTTCTCTGCAGAAGTCTAGCTACAATATTTTTTCTTTCCTTAACAAATGTTACATTGAAAAGTTAGGTCTCGAATAAATGACCACAAGACAGAGAAAGAGGGACTGCATGACTAGGTTAAAAAGGGAGTGTAGACACAGGAAGAGTTTTGGTAATTTAAAGGATGCCAGAAGGTGGGGTACTTACTTGATTGGTGTGGATGGACAGGAACAGGTGAGGTTTTCAAGGGGTTGCAGGCAGGAGGGTCCTGGGAGAGTTTCAGTTGGAGGATGGCATAAATCACGGGACCTCCCCCCTTAACCATTTACTTTGTTTTTTTTGCTCCTATTGTTGGTCGTGGGTTGATTTCAGTTGAGACATTCAGTCTTGGCAGCTGGATAGGTTCAAGGTTCTAGAAGGTGGGCAGTTGGTTTAATGTGAATCAGTAGGGACCCATTTTAGGCCCTCATTTTTATATGTTTATGGTAGTAAATGACATTACTGGCAATTGTCCCTCAGTCGGTGTGGTGTGGCATGGCTGGAGACCTCCTTCATGGGTTTTCACAGGTACTAGATTAAAATTGCCTACAAGGACCTTGAGGCTCCAGTATACATTTATTATTGAAGGTTATTCAGTTTTTTGGTTATTTGTTATTATATTTCAGCAAAAAAGTGGCTGCTGTGGCCATTAATACTCCAATTGGTGTTTGTGTGCTTTATTTAGATAGGGTGGTGTGGTGGAGGGATGGCCAGGCAGCATAAGTTCTAGAGATTCAACCTTAATACCCTAGTCATGCATTACAGAATGTTGTGCTGCATTTAAATGGAGTATGTTCCTATTTCACAAATCACATCCTAATGCAACATTTTAGAGTGAACAGAGCCTATAAAAAACAATAGATTTCTGCTTAGTATTGCATTGGGCCTGTGTCTTGCAGGCGTGAATGGGCCTTGATGCAGATAGTTGGTAAAGTCAGTGTTCTTGAAATATTTGCTTAATTTCTTCTTAAACTGAGACTAGAGCCATTGAATTGGCAAAAACTCTACCAATTTAAGGCACCGTGTTGCCTTCCTTGATCTCATTCTACAGCATATTGATATTCAGAACATTTCCAGGTGAGTAATATATCAAATGCTGTGTGGTGTAATTGAACGTTATTGCATACTGTAGATGTACTCAGAAGTGTTCCAAATACAGTGAGTGCTGTATGTATGCAAATGTATATCTGCTGTAATGCAGCTGCTCTACAGCAGTGCATTGAAGTTAGAAAATATTCCCAGTGGATCTTTGTTTTAGTATTTCTACATTGCCAGGCGGACAGGGGAACAAACATTTAGCTTGCAATTCTTGGGATAAATCAGTATCCATGTTTATTCAATTACAGTATCTGGACGTCATCTGGCAAACATCTGCTGTTTATGTCCGTACAGACCAGATTTTCTTGATGAATCTAACAGCTAAATTAGCTGGAGGAGCGCCAGGTGTCGCGGGATGCTCCTATCACCAGCAGTTTCATCATTATGGGAACATCTCCATGAAGATATTTCACACATAATTATTTAATCACTTAATTTGTAGAAAAGGGAAAAGTACCATTATCACTTGTTTCCTTATGAAAACCTTCACTTAGCACGCACTCTGCAATTACCATATAATATCCTTCTTCCTATTTGAAAAGTCAAATTTGTCATAAAGTGGTCACAGACTGTCTAAACCACGAATCAAGTTAAGAATGGATGGAATTTAAAATGAAAATTAATGTTTCACTTGCTGTGATCCAGGTTTTGAACATATTAACAATACTGAAAGGTGGCCTGGCAGAAAGTTTTGTCAGATATCTGTGTATAATTATCCGTAGACATTAGATGCTGATTGGACCATTAAACTGCCTGTTATGATCTCACATAAATGTGCTATGCAACCATATATAACATTTCAGTCTGGGTGATAAACTTTTATCTCAGCAGAGCTTGGCTAAGGGTAATTGCTGGAAGTCTGGATATTCCAATGATGCCCCAACTGTTCAGTCTTCTAAAAATTGCAAGTATTGGACTTTTATCATCTAATGTCCTTGAATGTTTTTCAGTGAATCTATATAGCACAGTCTGATACATACCTACCCTGCTCTTCCCTACTATCCTGTTTGCGTGCCAGAGAAAGAAGAGTGTGTAGGCTCAGTGTCATTCTGTATTGGAGCTTGCATAGGGTCAAGGCTTTTACCCTCACTGCTACATGATAAGTGAATTGGCTGCTTAGGTGCTATGAGCACAGCATCATGGGAAGAGGGTCACATGTTACCCCATACCAGGAGACACATGGGGGTGTGCTGTGAAGGGATTGGTGTGTGGGGAGAGTAGTATCTGCTAAAATGACAGGTGCACAGAATGGCCCCAGTTACTATGAATATATAATTACAAGCAACATTTTGTGGGATTTTTGTTTGTTTGTTTTTGAAGTAAAGCAAAAATGGCTACAAAATAAAATGTGCATTACTATCCCCTGCAGGAGTCGCTTGCTAATTTTGGCTCTCCGTTCTGTCCCTTGACTTCAAGAGCAAACTCAGCCACACCTGGTGGAGTGAAAGTTATTGCAAGCGCATACAGGAACACAAGTGTAGATACCTTTAACATGGTTGTGAATTAGTACCAGAAAATAGACACAAGGCCACTTAGTGATAAATAAACTTAATGCATTGACTCGGGTTGGAATAAATGGTGGTTTGAGTATAAATGAACACACACAAAGAAGGTTCAGATACCACTAGACTGGAATTAACTCCTGATAGGCAAAGTCAGCAATAACCAGTGCATATAAGCCATAACTGCAAAGTGAATAATGATACTATACCTTGTCTAGAGTGCACTCTAGGAGAATGGCTAGGATATAGTGCAATGCCCCCTGAGAGAGGTACCTCTTAGTATTAGCAATAGGTAAAGGTCTCTGTGTAACAAAAAAGTATCTAAAAAAGTAGTGAGCGCAAAGAAAAAGTGTATAAAAAAGTAGCTAGCACAAAGTGCTGCAACCCTCCTATTCTGCTAAACATGAAAGCATATACAAAAGGTGCAGCGCTTGAGTGTAAAATAAATAAAGAATATAAATAATGTCTGTGTAAAGAAACTAAAATCAGATAACACATATCACAAATAAAGTCCACAAAGTGCAGTGTCCATCAGTGTTGTAAAAATCAATGGTGACCAGCAAAATGAGGTGACATCCATGACAGGTGCATTTGTGACAATCCTCCACCGCTATGCATTCACCAGAAGTTAGGAACAAATAGTCCTAACTTTTCAGCCAGCTAGTGTTGGGGCCCAGTTGTACCATTGGTGCTCATGAGAATAGTCCCAGTCAAGCCTGCAGGCAGCAATAGGGATACTTGATGGCTGTATGGTCAGTTCCTAAAAGGCTCAGTCTCTCTAGCAATGGATAATAAATCCCCACAACAGCAGCTCACCAGTCCCAGTGATATTGCAGCTCCCCGTCCAATCACATACACAGAGATTAGTCCACTCTCTGCTCTGCACCCAAGTGACTCTGGCTGTTGGCACACCTGGACTGACTCAGCATTCTGGATCCTACTCAAGACCAGTCCAGCACCACAGGGCAGCAGCTACAGAGAGCAGCTGCCGCCAGTGTTTCTCCCAGTCTCAATTCTTAGCCAAACCGCTGGCTACACATGGATGGTATGTTTAATTATTATTAATAATAATAATAATAATATATATATATATATATATAGTAAATATATGCAAAATATACAGATTTATCTGGTGTATACATTCCTTTCAGTATTAAACAACATCTTGGGTATAAAAGTGGATTTTATAAGCCTATAAAGTGAACCTGACCTGGCCTAAAACATTCCTAGGCAAATGTGCATGTATTAAAGAGATATAATGAATAATTTAAAATGGCCTACACTATATTGCCAAAAGTATTGGGACGCCCGCCTTTACATGCACATACAGCTTTAATTGCATCCTAGTCTTAATCCGTAGGGTTCAATATTGAGTTGACCCACCCTTTGCAGCTATAACAGCTTCAACTCTTCTGGGAAGGCTGTCCACAATATTTAGGAGTGTGTCTATGGGAATGTTTGACCATTCTTCCAGAAGCGTATTTTGAGATCAGGCACTGTCTCGCAGTATCTGCTCTAATTCATCCCAAAGCTGTTCTGTTGGGATGAGGTCTGTTGGGTTGTGCCAGTCAAGTTCCTTCACCCCAAACTCGCTCATCTGTGTCTTTATAGACCTTGCTTTGTGCACTGGTGCGCAGTCATGTTGGAACAGGAAGGGTCCATCCCCAAGCTGTTCCCTCAAAATTGGGAGCATGAAATTGTCCAAAATGTCTTGGTATGCTGACTCCTTAAGAGTTCTCTTCACTGAAACTAAGGGGCAAGCCCTTTCACCTCTGAAAAACAACCCCACACCATAATCCCCCTCCACCAAACTTTACACTTGGCACAATGCAGTCAGAGAAGTATCGTTCTCCTGGCAACTGCCAAACCCAGTCACGTCCATTGGATTGCCAGACAGAGAAGCGTGATTCTTCACTCCAGAGAAAACATCTCCACTGCTCTAGAGTCCAGCGGCAACTTGCTTTACACCACTGCTTCCTTCTCCTTGCATTACACTTTGTTATGTAAGGCTTGGTGTCAACCTATCACGGTACCACGCTTGAATTCACTGAGCTCCTGAGAGAGACCCATCTTTTTACAAATGTTTGTAGAAGCAGTCTGCATACCTAGGTGCTTGATTTTATACACCTGTGTCCACGGAGATGATTGGAACACCTAAATCCAATGATTTGGAGGGGTGTCCCAATATGTTTGACAATATAGTGTATGTATTGGTCAGCAGAAAAAAAAATATGTTTATAGGTTCGCTAATGTAATGCATGTTTCCCGAATGACATGTTGATGTATTTTCTTTTGTCTGAGGTATAAGTATTCTAGACATGCATATCTGTATTGTACAGAGCAAAATGCGTTTGTTTAAAAGTGTATCTCCCTTTAATGGTAAAGTGGATTTTCAGACGATTGTACCATCATAGCCAGTGCGCATTATCATTTTTCTGTCCTCATTACCTGCTTCTTAAGTGCATTGCTTTGGAAATACTTTGAAATGCAGCAGTGTTTCCAACGAAGCAAGATTTATATCAACCGCGGGCTCTATTTCTACTTTCTGACTATTTTCAAACACATAAATTTCCCTTTTTTTGACAGGTAGATCGGATTTATGTCTGCGAACAGTCTATTTATAAAGCCTCTATCTCTGTTTTCCTGCTTTCAGTATTACTAGTTCTTAAAGTTTCAGGCCATGAAATTTCTATGCAAGCACAAAATGTTATCTTCAGTTCAGTTATACATTATCTGATAAATACTTGGGCTGCTGGTAAACATTCCACATTTCTGTAGTATATATGGGAAAAACTGTAAGTGGATGCCATAGCCTCTAACATTTCCATTTCCATGAATCATCAAGATGAAATAACATAGGGCTTTCTTGAAATAACTTTGTCCGTAACTCACAGAAGAAAGCTAATGCCAAGCAGCAGATTACAGTGATCATGCCATTGACCATTATCTCTGCTTGTGGTTTTGTTCAGTCATCCAGGCTTATTGGAAAGTAATGATACAGGAGACTCAATGAAACTCAAATATTTCATACACCTGTATATTTTCATGCAGATCTGGCTGATCTATGAAGAATCTTGCAGCACAGGAATTCAGACAGTTAGGATTTTAGGATATGTATTTATATTTTGAATTCCCCTGATAATGTTTTTTTGGGAAATAGGCTCTGGAAGCAAAATGGTCACATTTCCAAAGCATGTAAACATAGTGGTACCTTCATATTTTCCTTTTCTGATGTTTCAAAGTATCTCTTTTTTCCAAGAAATCTGCATTTTAGACAGAATAGGAATAAGCAGTGTTGTTACTGTTATGAAAATTTGGACTTTTTGTCAAAAGTTTATCGCTAAAGCAGCCCATAGATCATGTGAATTTCTTTCCTGCAACCACAGGATCGGGATCGCTCCAGAGTCTGGACTGGCTGAGTGGTATCAGCTGACAGCATACTTTAGCCTGCTGTGGGCCCAAAGCGGGTCACAGGAGTGCAGAAAGAAGTGCACTCCTCTGATTCATAGGAGAAGCAGGGCCACACAAGCTTTGGCCAAACTTTTCCTTTAAATTTTCAGGACAAGCTTATGGGGGTACCCCCTTTTTCTAAGGACCAAGCAGACTGCATACTTCAGAAAAATAAATCTAAAATACATATATTTGTTTATATTTTTTTTTCAGAGTAAACCCCTATAACATAAGAAAAACATTCAGATTTTAGAAATTACTTTTGTTGTTTGTTTACTATTGTTTTTATATTATTATTATTATTATTATACAGTATTTATAAAGCGCCAACATAGCTTTGGTCATGTACTGTTTTAACATATTATATTTTCTTGTTTCTTGTAATGTACAGCTCAGCGCTGTACATTACAATGGGAGAGAATACATGCGACAGTACAATAACAATACAATGCGATACAAGAGGGGTTCGAGGGCCCTGCTATTTTGAGCTTACAATGTAGGAGGGAGGGGATAGTGGTACAGGAGGAGATAGCTGTGGAGGATGAAGTGGTAGGAAGAGTGGAGGAGGTCTGAAATTAGCAGGGGGTGGGGTAGGCTTCCCTGAAGAGGTGGGTTTTCAGGGTGCGCCTAAAGGAGAGGATTGTAGGTGATAGCCTGATGGGTTGGGGTAGGGAGTTCCAGAGGATTGGAGACACCCTGGAGAAATCCTGGGGGTGGGCATGGGAGGAGGAGACCAGGGAACTAGAGAGGAGGAGGTCTTGTGAGGAGCGTGTTGGGTGGTACCTGGATACCAGGTCGGTGATGTAACTTGGGGCAGTATGGTGGACAGCCTTGTACATCAGTGTTAGGATTATATGTATGTGTGTGTTTTCTAGAAAAAAACAAGAAAATATAATATGTTAAAACAGTACATGACCAAAGCTACTGTATGTGGACTGCCCTCCATTTTATTGCGTTTAGGTGTTTCCAGTGAAAGGTACTGTTATAATAGTAGAATTAGTGGATGAACACCACAAAATCAATCACATCCACTGCTAAACTAACAGAGGCTTAAGCTACAGTCCTGCATCTTGGCCATGCCCCTCTAATGTGTTTCATTTTGATTGGGCTTAGTTGCAGAAGACCGCAGAGGTGATGACCAGAATGCAGGGATTATAGTTGAAGCCTCTGTTATCTTGCCAGTGGATGTGGTTGATCTATGTGGTTTTCACCCCCTAGTTTTGACATTGTGATTGTTCCATGGAGTTAAACATGCTCCATGCTCCTTGAAGGGCTGACACCCACCATTAAGGGGAACTGATGGAAGGACAAATGGGAGGTGTTTCAGTGGCACTGTTTGGTCACAGCTTCCATAGATATTTTAGACAACTGTTCACCTCCAACCTTGGTGAAACAGTTTGTGGAAGGTCACTTTATGTACCATCATAACTGTGATCCTGTGTTCAAGGCCAGCTCCATAAAGATATGGCTTAACTAGTCTGGTATAGAGATACTCAAGTTTCCAGTACTGAACGCTGACCTGAACCTTACAGAACACCGTTGGGATGAAATAGAATGCTAATTGTGAGCCTGGTCTACTTTCTTGTCCAACATCAGTGGCTGACAAATGTTCTTTTTTTGCTGAACGGGCACGCTTTCCCACAGACACAGACGGTTTTGGAATGGGAAGTCAAAGAACTAATATAGGTGTGATGATCAAGTGTCCACAAACGTTTGGCCACATAATGTTTGTTTATTGTGCATAATAGCCATTGGTGCCCTATTCCAAGCTAACTCCTAGGCAACACTGAGCAATGCCTAGGTACAGTTGCTGCTTATCTTTTAGAGAGTAAACTTGTTTACTACAACTGTTTACTGTTAAATAGTTAAAGTTTGTAAAAAGCATTTATTTACAAAATCTTAAAACAGCACTGCGCAATCTGTCTTAAGCCTAGTACACACAATCAGAAAATCGTATGAAAAATACCACTTTCGAAGCAATCGTACAATAATCTGATCGTTAGTACACATCTTTCTTCCGGAATTATTTGAAGGAACAAGCACAAAAATGTTTCTCGTACAATACCAGATCGTACGATTTTCCTGTAATCGGTACTACTATACAAATACTATACAAACACCAAATTTTTATTCTGTCATACAAGAATTTTCATAATTTTAGTAACCTCTTCACTTTTGATATGAGACTAGCATGCAACAAAAACAGATGACCATTCACTGGATATTCTCATTGTCTGTATGTTGTGTACGTAAAATTCATTATTCAGTACAAGGCCCAAATCCCTCTCCAATCCACACATATGAAACACTGACAACGCCTTCCAGAAGTTAGCTTTACTCAAACTTTTTGAAACCTGGGATAATTCTGAGAAATAAGCAAGCATTCAACAGCTATCTTTCATTTTTCCAATAATTTTTTATTAAAATAGTTGAAATGGATACAAATGAAAACCATCTCAGTTTCAAATGTGGACATCATAAACAGCTATCTTACTTTCAAATGCTTGAGGTTTTTACCCATCTACCTTGTTGCCTTCCCTGTACAGTAGCATTATGTGCTAAATGGCATCATGTTAATTTGTACCTGCACTCCTGCTAAAACAAAGTAAATTAACTACGGGAATGAAAGTAGAACTAAAGGAAACCGTTTTTTCATTTTGAATAGAGTAAGGCAGGGTTATAACCTTTTGAGGTTTATTTTAACTGTGGAGATTTCCCTTCTCCCTATTCCATGACCAAAATGAAGTGAGAAAACATTCCACTAAAGCAGTGTTTCTCAACTCCAGTCCTCATGGACCCCCAACAGGTCATGTTCTCAGGATTTCCCTCAGATGAAACAGCTGTGGAAATTACTAAGGCAGTGAAACTGATCAAATCACCTGTGCAAAATAATGGAAATCCTGAAAACATGACCTGTTGGGGGTCCATGAGGACTGGAGTTGAGAAACACTGCACTAAAGGGAGGGAATCCCTGGTTGTCACTAGGATCAACATGGGAAAATAACCCACTATTCTTGTTTTGCAGAGTACCCAAAATGTGGTATTTTCTTTTACTTTCACGTGATAGTAAACGATAAACAGGACAAATAGAGAGAGTGAATCTCCATAACAGGGGCACAGACAGCATCTTCTAATCCCTCTCCACTCCATCCATAATTTACAAAAAAAATGTTGCCTTTAGTTATACTTCAAATACTGAGGGTGCCCAGTGGTGCCTGCACATACAGAGATCCCTCAAACCACAGAATGCTTCAGAAGTTTGTCTTTTAGGCTTTTTTAATTCTCTTCCTCAGCTTTGCATATGGTCAATGTGAAAGATGGCCTCAATGACTGATGGAAAGGATCAAGAAGTTGAAGGGCGTAATCCCCAACATTGTCTTCAAGACAGATCACTATTTACAAAAAAGAAGATCCTTAATTTTAGGGCTCTAGATGCTCTCTGAAGAGATCTCAGGATATGTGCAAACACCCCCAGGTGCCAGCATTTAATTCTGTTGATCAGTTTACTTTGATTTAGTGCAGTGCAGATTCAATAATAAGCAATCAGTTTGAACTGATTAAACTTAAACAGTTAAGTACTAAGTGCTGTACTTAGATTAAGTTAATTACTTAATTGTCAAATGATTTGAAATTATACGATACAGGCACTCCTGCCATAAAGTACAGACAGGTTTATAGCACGGTTAAGCGAAAAATCAGACCTAGGATTTAACCATCTTGCTTGTTATCAGATAATGAAGGAGCCACATACTGCTAAGGTCTTAAGCTTTCTTCTCTTAGAAATCTTTAAGTATTATACTGAAGGCAAGGCAATACTGGGGGCTAATTCCTTGGGAGATTTAATAGTCTTTTTTAATCTGCTCAGAGTTTAGCTTTTGTATATTGATAACCAGTTGGGAAATATATTCTGTTTGTATTATGATATAGTCCGCTTTATCAATGCTCTGTTCTAAGACAGCAAATTCTTCTTAGTGTGGTAATAACAGCTTGGGTAATGGAGGATGCAAAACAACGATGTATTCAGCAACACAGGTCAGTGCAACTTGGCCACACATATATCCTTGCAACAAGGGGCTGAAGACATAAATTAGTTAAACAGTCCATACACCCAGATGCCTTCAGTCAACAGGGGATGACCAGTGATGTATGTATGTCCCTTGCAATCCAGCCATGTGTGACTCTGGACAGTCAAGATCATTGGAGCAGAGCTAATCTTACTTTGGAGAATATAGGAAGTGTATTTCTCAAATGTTAGCTCATTCTTCATATGTCCTTTTCTAATATTTGTGTTTGCAAGACCAGATACTGCCATCACCAACATAATTATCTTTGCTGGTGCTGCCTGGTATAAGTATATTTTGTATTGATTAGTTTAGATCTGCCGTCTACTCATACATTTTTTTATTATAATTAATGTCTATTGTATTTAAAATAAATCATACAAATTAGTTTTATTGATTATTTGGTTTAGTTTTGTGACTATTTAGCCTTTTGAAAATTAACTTCTCAACCTTAAACTGTCTATACTTTGTTTAGTGTATATCATCCATGCAGCCCATGGGATAAAATATTTGGTGCTTATTTACTAACAATTTTAAACAGAGTGGCCATTTATGCTAATTTTACTCAATGTAGGTGTCTCTTAATTAGATCTGTGAGGAACACTGAACTTCTCAAATAGAGGACAACTCGTGACAAAGGAACTGCCAATCTCACACCGCGGTGTCACTTGTGTAACAATGCCACCCTCAGCTGCACCCTGCACAGAGATTTTCCAGCTCGCGGGACCACAATCTAGGTGTCAGCAGCCTGAGAGCGATTGTCACTTAGGTTAATTACGCAATTAACTCTTTAAACTGCCACCACCTCCTCTTTACTGAGAAGGAGGAAACTCACAATCTTAGCAATAACGCTATGATTTTAGCATAAACGTCTGCAACACACACTGTCACCACAGACAGGTATATTCAGAAAATTATTATATACAGTAGCACTCTTCAAGAGACAGGGATTCTTTAGTTTGCATTAAAAGCCTTTTGAGATAGTTTTAACACTTTTCAAAATAGGGTTTAATAATGAAAAGGTCAAATGGTACAATTAAAATATTTACTGAAAAAAGATATCAAGAGAACAATAATGCAACAGAGAAATAAAAGGAGGTGAAAATGTAGAATGCTTGCAAAGTCCTTGGTTTTAGCAGAGTCCAATAGTCCAAGCAAAAACATTGCCGTGGCTTTCTTGGGTGTTCCTTGGTTGATGTTAAGACGAGAGCTTCTTTCGCAGGTCTTGTCATCCTCCTTTCTGTGATATCAAAGGGGTGTCGCCAGAGATCATCTGACCAATAATCCAGTTTAAGGGATGGTTGCTGGGAGGCCACCACGTTTACGACCAATTCCCAAATACAGTTTTACACTAATATTTATAAATTCCAATACATGCAGGTAGTATTCTAGAAACTGACAGAATATTATTCATAATTATATTTCGTATCCAGGGATACCAAACACAGCATACCTCTGTCACTCAGGAGGAAGGAGACTGCTTTATCTCCTTTCGTGTGTGCTAACATAGTCCTGTATGACTTATACTTATACCTATGAATTGTGTATGAATTGTTATGTTGTGGAATAGACATTTTATGGCACGCTATGCATTCCTAGAGCTTTAATGGCCTTACAGGTTATTTGTGACAGGCTTGACTGAGTTATTATGGTTTTTACGATAGGGCAGAGGGAAGAGTTTTTCATGGTTTGTGGAAACAGATATCCTGCCAAGACTATTTAGCTGTTTACAGCTGGCATTCATGATTGGATGGTGGCGTCTATTGTGTTTTAGTTAAGATAAGAGGCTGTTTTGAAGTGTGTTAAAGGTTACAGCTACATATTACATAGTTTTCAAGAGGAGGGAGGGAGTAAGGTCCCTGCGCATGAAAACAAAATGGCTGAGACCTTAATAAGATAGCTGTCACATACAGCTTCCATGTCCCTATTGCACACAATCATGAGAAGGTCCAGTATGGCAACCAGGTGACTTTGGAAGATACTAGAAGGCTCTTTCAGAGTTGTTAGTTGGCCAATGCCAGCCTGCTTTTAAAGTTTCATTCTACCCAAAATTGATATTTGAATTTGTGGATAGTTGATTTACCCACTGACTCCTTTTATCTATCAGTTACTCTCTTTATTGGTTTCCAACTTATTTCCCTTTCCTCCTATCAACTCCCACTCCTTTTGTGATAAATAAACTCGATAAAGTAAAGCAACAATCCAGCCAAGAGAGTTGGGTCCCTTAATAATGTTTGCAGTAGGTAAGCAGGCCAGTAGATTTGGCCACTGAAGTCCTTAGATTTAATAGAAGCGGCTAATTGACTAATGTAGTCAATGTCTACCAAAAAACTGGAATTATTGAGCCTTTTAGAAGACAGGTAAATATCCCACTGATAACAAAGTTAGCTCAAATGCACCTTATGTGACTTGGTGTGCCTTTATACACCTAAGTTGCATTTACTCCCAGTCTGGAACTACCAGAGCTTGTCTTTTATATCTTTATACATTTTATATAACAATTATATGATGGTGACAGAAATTGTTTGATGCTTCAGTATTCCTTATGTCCAAGTCTCTTTAGATTTACAGTAGGTATTAGGAAAGGAGAGGAATGACACTGATATTTATGGTATATGTACTCGACACACCATAGTGCATAAACTATGCAGATAATTGTTGTAGTGTTATTAGGTCACAAATTAGAGTGCGCCTTGACAGATCATTCCATTGCTCACCTTGCAGAAACCAGGGTAAAAATATTCACTAAAGCATCCAGTAATGAATGAACCACTGCTGCTGAATAAACTGGGAAAGGATGCTGAAAGCTTTAGGATAGAGCACCTAATATATTTGATGTAAGAGATTTGTTATCATGTGTAGTTGTTGCATTGTATATTTATTATTAGTATAATACAGTGCTGTACCTTTTCATAATTGGAAAACATCACTTTAGCTAGTGTTGTTTATGGAATAGTCTTCCTGTTGATTATGTGTAGCTTGTAGTATAAAGATAGAATAAAATACAAGCTGAAAGACTGTGTTCAAATTTAGTAAAATTATACTGATATATAGATTTATTATAATAACGCAATAATAATATTACAGTATATACTGGTAGTATGCAAATATTTTAATAAACAAAGATGGAAGCAGCAGAAAAGATATAAAGAAGGAAAAAAACCTTACTCATAGACATGTCTTCAGGTTGCATAACAAAAACAGGTTCAAGTGGATGAAAGTCCCATAGGAAGCAGTCCTACCCTGGCCAAGGGTTAGGTCTGCACCATTACAGTAGCCTGATGGAAAAAGGCAGCGCTGAAGATCCAAGGAAACCATCGTGTAGTGTCAAATAGGAGCCTGTCAGTGCCCACCCTTGGAATTGACATCAGGTAATAGGAACACATTTCAGGGAGGGCCTAATCTTTGACACCAACACATGGTCCTCCTGTTTGACACCAAAACACCTCTCATTTCCATTGCTTCATCAGGATAGTGTAATGAAGCACACCTAGCCCCACGCCAGGGCGGGAATATGGGTCATTCATCCACTTGAGCCTGTTTATATGCCACCCAAACACATCTGTAATGAGGTTTTTTTTTCTTTTTAACCTTTTTTGTTATCAATATATTTTAGTCAACATACTGCATCCAATATTTTGCACTTCTTCTCTCTCTGTTTTTGCATGTAATTGGGAGCCCACACTCCTCTTCAAGCAAGCTGGCAGCATTGGATCTTTAGTTAGTGTTAGGTGTTTTGCTTGTTTATTTAGTACTTGGGCTTACCTCCTAGCTACATACCCAGGAGTCTATATTATTATATGAGAGTCGTTGTGTTAACCTCCATTCAGACTAGTCTAACTAATTTTGTTACACTTTGTCTGAAGGTTGGTCTTTATTTATACATTCATATTTCCTTGTTGTGGTGCAGCTGAGCGCCATTAGCAAAGATTTTTTGTTTTCTCCGACAAATATTTTAATTAATTTCCAGAGGAACAAACGATTCAGGGGTTAAAGCTGTACTAAAAGTTTAACCCTCAGTCATTCTGTCCATTAGCAGAGTGAGCAGATCCCAATGGACATTTATAATCTGGTCAGTAACACAACAAATGCAGCCAGAATAGGTGAAATTTGACTGCTTGTTCATGATTTTAGGTTCATACACACAAATATTTGTAGTCAGTTTAGCCTGAACATCTGGTAATTATTGTGATCCAATTAAAAGCCACTTATTTGAGTAGGAAGAAGCAGAAAATTCACTATTCTGCAAAGACTATTAAAAATGAACTTCAGACGGATATAAAATATACAAATTAATGCAGTTCTCTAATGATTAAATGTATTTTTTTTATTGCAAGCACTGTATGTACTTGAATATCACCTGGTGTCAACATCTATCAGCCCCTGCACAGGAAAGATCAGACATAGAGAGGGGGACGAAGCACAAGGATCCTTCCAGTTGTACTGCAGTGATCCTGTGCTACAAGGGACATGCTCATAGGAGAGAGAATGGTGACAGAGGGATGAGCTGCTGTCTGCTGCTCTTTTTGTCTCTGTCCAGTCACAGGCTTGGGAATGGACAAGACTTGTGTGTGTTACTTAACTGCAGCAGTAAACAATCCGGTCTGCTACCTTACCAGAGGAAGCTGTCATGGGTGGGGGAGCTGTGCAGATGTCAGTACTGGAGGGACAGAAATACATATCCTTCGGCAGGTGAAAATGTATTTCACCTGTGTATTTGTCTCATGCCTAGTGATTCAGATATGTTCAACATAAGAATATATTACGTCGACTTTTCTGGTGTGAACCATATAACATAACATTTATAACATAAATGTGCAGTAGATAGGTGTTAAAGTGATAGTAAAAACAATATATTAATAATAAAATATGTTATTCTTACTTGCTCTGTGAAACGAGATTGCACAGATTGGTCTCTAACCTTCTCTTTGGTGGTTCCCCCATCACTGTCCGCTGCTTCTTTTTGCACGTACAAATGAGTTGGGGGTTGAGATGCATGGGGTGCCATTAGGAATGAATGACAGCCTCTACAGTGCAGCGTGATTTGGCTGCAGGTGGGTGCGGGAACTGCCGCGATTTCCGTACCTACAACCACCCATTCAAGTATGAACCTAGCCTCAATTCACAAAGTTCTATGAGCTTATTTCACAGTGTTCATTTTATTATCTTAGTATAATTGCCTCATTAGAAAAGCTTAGCTTACATGCAAAAATATGGCATATTTATGATTTTTTTTACATACGTAACTATAATGAGCAATTATACTTCATCAATCTTTAGTTAATCTCATTAAAAAGTACATGTAAAGCCAAAACATTCTGGTTTTGGATATTTTTGGGAAGAGATAAACCTCTGTGGTTTCTGTAGCCCCTGTGTCCCATTTTTTAGATTTCCCCTCATTTTCAGTACAATAGACACAACAGGAAGTAAAAAAAAAAAGTCCCTCCAAAGTAAGGGAGCAAGTGTCCCTATTGGAAGATGTTCCCTCTATTTCTGTTTGAGTAACAACTCTCAACTCACTTTCAGTCCTGGTGACAGCAGTCACCATCACAAATGGTGACCTTTCCCTAGTCTATGAAAAACTAAAAACAAAGTTTTACTTTGTGTATGGTTTATTTTGTCTCCATTTCAAATGCTTCCTTTCTCTACTCTTCTCAATACACGCATCATAGAAGCGTACAATTAACAATTCCCACACAACAGCCAGAAGCTAGCAACAGCGAGGAGCAAAAACCCTTACAGTATTTTTAGAAAAAATGTATATAATGTACATGTAACCTGGACTGTAGCTGATACCTGCTGTGGAACCTCTTCCTTTGTTGCTGTTGTATTATCCTTCTGCAGTATGGACAGGATTAACCTCCTTGGCGGTATGATTCTTTCAGATTTTTTTGCTGAAAGCGGTACCATTTTATGCATGGAAATATGTAGTTTTTTATTGTAGGCCTGTAATTTTTAGGAATAACTCACTGAAATCTGTACGAACAAGAGTCTATTAAACATCCCGGGTAGGATAAAATTTGAAACACGAAATCATAAATTATAATTTAATAAATAATCATAAAAAAATAATAATATAATAATAATAATAAATTTAATTCAATAATATAATCAAACAAAAAACACTGAAATTTGAAATACAGAGGCAAATTCGCACATCGCTGAGCAAAGTCGCAAAATAGTTTTCAGTGTCTGATGACGAATTTCCCCACGAATCATTATCACTCAATTCTGCAAGTGGTTCTGATTTACTATCGCTGTTTTAAAACCGCTTTTGACGTAAAGGGACGCTTTTTGGACGCCATGGACTTTTCTAAGTTTCCAGGCAGAAAGAACATTCAAAATGCAGGCAGGGCACAAGACAAAGCACTCGGGACAAAATATATGTGAAATGCATTGAAACAGCAATGACAGCAAAAATGCCTTTTTTTAAAAATTTCAAATTTCCCGCCGGTTCTGGTGCCCGTACCTCCCGACGTCACAGCGACCGGAACACAGAAGCCGGATGCCGGCATCGGCCAGAGGAGATGGCCGGGGACGCTGCAGGGGACACATCGCGGGATCGAAGGACAAGGTAAGTGCTGCAGGGACCCTAGAGCAACGCCGCAGGGTAAGCCCGAGTGTAGCTCGGGGTTACCGCTTTTGGTATAGAAATTTTACCCCGAGCTACACTCGGGAATACCGCTAAGGAGGTTAAACTGAATATTCATTAACGCAGAAGTGCAGCAGCTATCTTTAAGGAGACCACTTTGCAATGCTTGTCTATGGAGTGTCTCCAGTGCAGGAGTCAGCCATCTTAGCTGGGTCTGGATCGTGGGATTGGCTGATACAACAGAGCAAGCAGAAGTGGTCTATAGGATGCTGGGGAATGTAGTTACTAACATAGTACAACCATGGCCCTGGGAGGAAGAGACGAACTACATCTCAAAGAGGGCCAAGGGGACTGATATACCAAATTGGAGAAAACTGGGAGAGACATATGGAGACAAAGTGAAGTAAGGGGAGGGAAGGTAAGGGCTGCTGCTGCTGTGTGGAGACAGTGCCTATAAGGGAAGAAAAGCCAGAAGCCAGTGGGACAGTGTGCTGTGCTCCTGGATAAAGGGATCTCTGTTGTGCCATCAACCTTTAAAATGCAGAGAGGAAGCCACTGTGAGGAGCACATGCTACTGCAACCATTTCCTATGCTGAGCAGCTGAGAAAGAGCACCACAAGGTTGTAGGAAAGAGGGGACAGTGGTGTGCTGCCAGAGTTTGCTGGAGCTACCTGATGTTGTGCTGCTCAGGAGAAGAATGCTGATCAGAGGCTGCTACTGCCATCATACTCCATGCAATGCTACATGTGGGGGATCTGGATCCTGAGAGCCTGTAATGGAGATTATTGTTTTGAGTCCATAAGGAGAGGACCACCGGCTACTCTTGTTGGGCACTATCTGGTGCAAACGTATGTGGAAATGCCTGGAGTTTGGAGAGTGTCTACTGTAATTAGAGGCCTCTTGGCAACTGACATTTCTTGTTTTCTTGCTACGTGACATAGTTCTGCCCTTGTGGGGGTGTCTTATCTCCTCTTTATTTAGAAACAATCCAGTGCCCCTTTTGATTACAAAGACTGTACTGGAGAGCATCCCTACCGCTTGTGAGGAAGGAAAGGAGAGGACTGTCTTGAAGCAAGCAGGTTTGTAGGGAAAAGACTGGGCTGCTGCTGGCTGAATGGAACTTTGTCATAGCTGACCAGGATTGGGAGAGACTGCTCATTGCACAGTGTGAGATGTGATTTGGATGCCTCTTGTGATCAGACTGTACTAGAGAGCACTTCCACAACTTGTAAGGAAGGAAAAGAGGGACTGTCTCAGTAGGACTGAAAGAGAGATTAGAGCAACTGCTATCCCTGTCTGCCCTGAACTTGGCTTTTAATGAACTAGAGCACATGTCCTGGGACCCAGAAGAGGATGCCCTGGTTCTGGAAAGAGACTAACATCATTCTTTTTAAATCATTCAATGGCCAGTGTGCAAAAATGGGGACTGTTATGGCAAGTTAGGACTGTCTTTATATACCATTGCTAGGTAAATGAGGTTCAGTTTTGTTAATTACTGCTAGTCAGAACACTGCAGGTGTTTAACCATATCTCTCAGAATAACTGTATTGTCCTATTGATTATTTATATAAGTACACTTGCTAATCCTTTCTTCATTTAGGCTATGCTTGGCCCAATACATTTTATAAAATACCTCAAGGTGTGTCAGTAAGTGCTGGTTGAGCAAGGTTTGTCATCTTCAGGTGTGCAGAGAAATCACAAAACAATTCCGCAGCACATCTGGGGGTAGCATACATACATATGGGACATTGAACTCATCCATGTAATAACACTTATACTGGATTAATGACTCACTAATGAACATATGGATAGCTGGATCTTCTGGAGTTTGCCCAGATTTGTTTGGTTTGTATCTATTCAGCATAACCTGTAGTCCTCTGTTTAAACTATATATTGAACTAGCCACTATTATTAACATCTCTAAGATATGTTACTGAAAAAAATTTGGGATTATTTAATTCTTATATACAATGTCCTTGGGTTTGCGTGTTTTGTTATTTTAGAACAGATTGTTCTTTTAATTAGTAACATATCCCTTCTCTGTTTATTGTGGAAGACAATGTCTCCTTGTAGAGCAGTTTTTTATATCGCTTTGAAAGTTTGATTTTCCTTTAATGGCTTGACATATGCACCGGAATATTGCTTAATCAGTGGGTGGTCTATGTGGCATTTAAGAACAGAGCTAATTAGACAAAGACTTTGGAGAACTAGAAAGCGTGACATAAGAAAAGAGACAATTCATCCGTGGTTTTTTGGTGACTATTTAATAATTTGACTTTCAGCCTTATGCATCACCAACTGCAATGCTTATTATACATATATGCTATAGGAAGAGATGCTGTCAAAAAGATAAAGGTTTTGTTTTGTGTTTTTAATCTGTTTGAAGTGTAAGAAAATCTTGTGCGTTTCCAGTGTGTCAGTCATGCAGAACTGGTATAAATATATTAAATTTGAAAGTTTGATGTTCTTGAAATAATGTGCAGGTGACACTTATTGAAATTTCACATTCCTGTTTTCTCTCATTTCAGAAAAAACACTTTAAAAAAATGCTTTATGCCATTTACACTTATCTTTCGAGATATCCAATAAAAGATTTGACCTTGGCTCCCCTTTTTTTATTACAAAAGTCATACTTTGTCTTTTTATAAAAGCTATCACTTGCAGTAACGTTCCTCTGTCCTCCGGCACATTTTTGCAAGGAATCTCTGATGAGAAATCAGGTGTAGGGCCAGGGTATAATGCGGTTCAATAAAACAAGGATGAAAATGCATCATCTGCAGTGCTATAAAATAGCCAATACATTCTAGAAACCCGTGCAATAATATTATGTTAATGATATTCCAAGTATGTGAAGAACTTTTTGGCAGTTGAAGATGCTCAAAGTTACATTATACTTGATTCCGGAACACGTTAAATGGTACTGCTGCACATGAGATAGCAGATAAATGTTTAGAATAATCTGACCACAGTGACCAATGGTTCATTCTTTTTCCCCTAGAACTGATACAAATTAGCAGCACACTGTGATAATGAGAATGATAATGAGCTATCAATCAAAAACTTCCAGTCTGGCTAATAAGTAGGAGCATCTTGTAATTTACCTGCAGAGGTCACCTGAAATCCACAGATGTCTTGACTGTAGGAATTTTGAAGGTATATTATGTGTTGATTTTAAAACACAATTCCACTGAAAACGTTGTTTTTGTAGGTAAGGGTAAAACCTCTGTAAGGTTTTCATTGCTGTTTCTGTAGTGATTGGGAAGATTTTTCTTCACTTCTGGTGTGTTCACCAAAATCACTGCAGCAGGGGCATATACAGCATTAAAACTTCTTTTAGCCCTCATGTACACTGGACATTTTGATAACACTGGTAACGTTAGCTGTGTAAAGTCAGTTTTTTGGCTTTTTTTAATGTTTTTGCAGCATTTTTCAGCGTTACAGCGGTTTTACAGCTAAAAAACTCCTCTAGAAACCCACTAGTCCTGGGCTTTTTTCCAGCCAAAAAACATCCCAGCCAAAAAATGTTGATTACAGTCTATGTGTGCATGGACATATAGATAACATGCTGGGGGGTTTACTAGCTGTAGACAAAAACATCAAAAGCCAAAAACAGCCACTGTAAAAACGTCAAGTGTGCGTGAGGATGTGGGGAAAGTGAAAATCTCTGTAAGGATCACCAGAACAAAATGTTAAATAAAATCTTCCTAACAGGGACACAGAATGTTATGACAACATGACAGAGTTTTAAACTCTTCCCCACTGTAACCAAAATCAAAAAATGTGTAGTCCCCCAACTATTGTCACACCTTCCCACCTGGAGGCTCCCCCAGTATGTATGCTATGCCTTTTTTAAAATAAATGTACCTCTTTCTAATATCTTTTGGCCAGTTAAGTGGCACTCTGGGTCTTCTTCCTCACCCAACCCTCCCCAGGGGTGAACAGTCCTCAGAGATGCAGAGAGCAAACCTAATGTGATTACATCATCACCACTCTCGGAATCCATACACTTTGATTGAAGGGCATTGTGGTGATGCCCCTTGAGGGGCAAGGCCATGAAATACTGTATTCATGATATGCATTATTTAACCCAGAATACTAAGGATATTTTGTAACCAGAAAGAATTACTGTTGGGGACAGCTCCGAGTTCAAGGTGAGTTTTGAAGACTGAGCTGGGGGTTTTTTAACTGCCTGAGGGCTCATTTTTTTATATTAAAAAAAAAAGCCTAAATCTGGTATTTTATTCTTTAAATGGTACCCCAGCCAGTGCAAAAAGGCAGCTCAGACTGCAATCCTTACCCTCGAGCCAGAACTGTCTCCATCAGTACATAGTAAATTTTTTCAGCACAAGATGTCCTTAGTCTTCCCAGTTGAATGATGACTAGTATCAATTAAATGAAAGAATAGGGACTGATACTGTGAGTGCAGGACATCATGAGACTTCCTCCTGATGAGGTGTCTCCACAAATGCCCTTCACTTATAGTGTTCTGATGCCAAGAGTGGTGTTGACATCATAAGAGGGCTACTCAGTGCCCAAGGATAGACAAAGAAGAGGACCAAGCACATCAAGTGATCAGCCTTAAGACTTCTAAGTATAAAAAAAAAGAAAAAATTACTTTCAGGGGGCCCTCTGGAGCAATGGTTGTCCCACAGCTGTACTTTCAGGGTTATTCATGTAAAAAATTATTATACAGTATTTATAAAGCGCCAATGGTTCGCTCAGTGCTGTACATTGCAAAGGGGGACAGAACATGTGACAGAACAATACCAATACAATGCAAAACATGAGGGGATCGAGGGCCCTGCTCTTTCGAGCCTACAATCTAGGAGGGAGGGGATGGTTGCACAGGAGGAGATAGCTGTGGGGGATGGAGTGGTAGGAAGAGTGGAGGAGGTTGGCAAGTTAGCAGGGGGTGGGGTAGGCTTCCCTGAAGAGATGGGTTTTCAGGGTGTGCCTAAAGGAGAGGAGAGTAGGTGATAATCTGATAGGTTGGGACAGGGAGTTCCAGAGGATGGGAGACACCCTGGAGAAGTCCTGGAGGCGGGCATGGGAGGAGGAGACCAGGGAACTAGAGAGAAGGATTATACAGGATTTATATTGTGCCAACAGTTTGTGCAGCGCTTTACAAAATGAAGGTAGACATTACAGTTACAATACAATTTGGTACAAGAGGAAACAGAGGGCCCTGCTCGTTAGAGCTTACAATCTCGGAGGAAGGGTGGAGTGATACAAATGGTAATAGCTGTGGGGGGATGAGCTGATGGAGGAAATAAATGGTGGTTTACTAGGAAAAAGCAGGATAGGCTTCTTTAACGAGAAAGGTTTTCAGGCATCATCTAAAGGTGGATAGATTAGGAGACAGCCGGACAGATTGGGGTAGAGAGTTCTATAGGATGGGAGAAGCTCCTTCACACCCCCATTGCTGCTGTATTTGTCAAATATACTAGGCAGAATTAAATATATATCTTCTTTCTATCACTAATGTGACTAGATTAAGTAAAACCATTGAATGCTTGTGAATTTCCAAGCCATTTAATATGTTTTTTTTTTCAGAAGACAGGGTTGTTACTGGTTTCTCATCTGTTAACAACTAATGCAATCCATATACAAGAGTGTGGCATGTGTTAAATATCAATTTAGAGGTTTAGTAGCACTTTAAATGGAAGATATTATGCTGGCTTCTTGTTAATGTTGCAAGATGTTTAAATAGGGGAATGTGTGTTGTAAAATGAAGCATCAGCAGCCCGGCTGGACATTAGCTTTATTTAAGTGCTTTCTTGTTTCTATTAAAAAGTGAATCTGGCATGACCTTTTATATACCTTAACTGTTACTGCTGCAGTGCCTAGAAATACACGTGTTATTGTTATAGTCACCTTTCGTGTCCTTGTGAATTGCTTGATTCCTAGGCAAAGACTCCCAATGTAACCAGTTGCAGACTCTGGACGTGTTAGACACGCCCAAAGAAATGTCATCATTGTACACAGGGGGTGTGTAACACGTCCAGTCCTTCTGCTTTGCTGCCAGGACCTCCCCTGTCCCAGTACTCAGAAATTCAGCTCTGAATAATCAAAGTAACATTGCCGAGTACCCAGAGAATGTTCTGACAGCTGGAGCTGTCAAAAAAAGTCCTCATGCACACTGGGCATTTTAAAAATACCAGTAGCGTTAGCTATATAAAGTCATTTTTGCATTAGTGTTTAGCCGCATTTTTCCACGTTTGTGTTTTTTTACACAAAAAAAGTAAAATTTTGGCTAAAAAAAAATGCCGGTTTGCTGCGTTTACCAGTGTTAGAGCATTTTTACAGCTAAAAAACTCCTCTAGAAACCCACTAGCTCTTGGTTTTTTTTCCGAAAAACGCCCCTGACAAAAAAGGTGATTAAAGCCTATGTGTGCATGGACACATAAGATGACATAACACAAGATATGAGGCGAGAGCAGATAATATGGTAGCCGCTAGCACAACAGGCAAGGTAACAAATCCACAGTAATCAATTTAAATGTAAGTGCAGCACTAAAGCATAAGTGACAAATGCAAGCATAAAGTGCTTATGTGAATAGAAGTGTTCATACAATATTGCAATGAAATAAATCAAATAAAATGTCTCCGATCACATAGAATCATAAAATCATAAAAAAACTCTAAAATTCTAAAATAGTGGATAGTCCGTGGCACTGCTGGTCACAGAAGTGCCAAGTGATATATGTGGGCTTATTTAGAAATAATGGTGATTATACATAGTCCGTGGCAGCATACCAAAATGGCCGCCATTCCGAGCTCCAGCTGTGGCGGCGTGTCGTCAGTAAGTAAGGCTCCACTCAACGCATTTTGTGTGCATGCACGTCTTCAGGGGCAAGCTTACTCAAACGTGCCCCTGAAGATGTGAAAGTGTATAGTCCAAGCGCACACGTTCCTGCGTTAAAAATGGCTGTGTGTATAAGTGGGTGCTGCAGCGACCGTCGAATGGAACCTTACAAAATCAGCAAGGAAAAATGTCATGAGCACACCAAGGATCACCAATATGGGTCCAAAGGTTTTAATGAACAATCACATAGTTACAGCAAGGCAACGTTTCATAGTCTCGCAGGACGCCTTCATCAGGCATGTGACGATCACATGCCTGATGTAGGGGTCCTGTGAGACTCCGAAACGTTGCCTTGCTGTAACTATGTGATCGTTCATTAAAACCTTGGACCCATATTGGTGATCCTTGGTGTGCTGGTGACATTTTTCCTTCCTGAAGATGTGAATGCTCACAAAACGCATTGGGTGGAGCCTTACGTGCTGACAACATGCTGCCACGGCTGCAGTTCAGAGCTGTGGCCATTTTGATATGCTTTTATGCATTTAACTCTTTGCTGTATCCACGTGGATTGCTTTTAACTATTTACAATAAAATACTACACTATATTGCCATACCTTCGGCTGCTGTGGTGAGCTTCTCCCCCTAGGAGGATCCTTTGCTGGTTCTGCATAGCCCTGACCCTGGAGAAGTCCAGTCCCTATTTATGGTTTCCTGAGACCCCCCCATAAATATCAGCATTAACGCTATTATACAAGTAGCGTTTTGGTGAGTGCACATCCATATAAGGTGGGGGATTACTATGTTGGATCATGAGCACCCTTGAGAATCCCAGCTGGTATTGCTGCACCTTGTAGTTCCATGAACACCGGGCATTGCTGTGACCTGTAGTGCCACAGACTATGTATAATCACTAATATTGCTAAATTAGCCCACATATATCACTTGGCACTTCTGTGACCTGCAGTGCCACGGACTATCTACTATTTCTATTCAGAATTTTAGAGTTTATTACAATTTTATGATTCTATGTGATCTGAGACATTTTATTTGATTTATTTCACGGGAATATTGTATGAACACTTCTATTCACATAAGTCCAGTGTGCATGAGGACTAAAGCAGCCTGGCAATGTTTATCAGCAACATTGCTCAAAAGAATCATTGTTTCATGTTGTATCTGTTTATTCATCTACAGATCAAAGGGAGTAACTTTGATCTGCAGAGGAAGTCAGTTAAAGCAACCTGACAAGTTAAAGGATAAGTTCACGTTTGGGAAAATGTTACATGTTCCACCTGTTTTTAGGTTGGAACATGTAACGTTCCTAATGCTGTAGTGACATAGCAGGGTCTCAGAAGATAGAAGAAAATGTCAGGGAGCAGGGCATAGTGCTGTTTAGGAGTGGGGCTTAGTGTTGACTTGGCCAGAGGTCAGGACATTGTGTAGAACATGGGCTTGAAATAGGTTTTAGTTTCACACATTTGCAAATATACAGTATGTGAAAGCCACAGTGCCTTGCCAAGGCTCCTCTGTATACTGCAGTCCTAAACCTATACTTTTCAGAATCTCCCAAGTTGGAGCACATATAGCAGTGGATAGATTAACCACTTGCCTACTTGGCACTTTTACCCACTTCCTGCCCAGATCAATTTTCAGGTTTCAGTGCTGTCGCACTTTGAATGACAATTGCGTGGTCATGCAACACTGCTAAATTTTTATAATTTTTTTTAGACAAATAGAGCTTTCTTTTGGTGGAATTTTATCACCACTGGGGTTTTTATTTGTTGCTAAAAAAAGTTGTTCTTAGTTTCTGTTATAAAGTTTTGCAAATAAGTGATTTTTCTCCTTCACTGATGTGCGCTGATGAGGCTGCACTGATGGGCACTGATAGACTGCACTGATGGGCACTGATGAGGAGGTACTGAAGAGGCTGCACCAATATATGCCACTGATGGGCACTGATAGGCGACACTGATGGGCACTGACTATCATCACTGAAGAAGCACTGATAGCGAGTACAGATGGGCACTGATAGCAAGCACAGATGAGCACTGAAAGCCAACACAGATGGGCACTGATAGCCAGCACAGATGGTCACTGAAAGCCAGTACAAATGGGCACTGAAAGCCAGCACTGATGGGGCTACACTGTTCATCAGGACACTGATCATCAGTGACCTGATGATCAGTGTAGGTGTCCCCCTGAGAAATGCCACTTAACGGCTCTCCTCTCGCGCTGTCAGTGCAAGGAGAGGACTGCCGATACCCGTCATTTCCTATTTACACTGTGAGCAGCTGTGACTGGACACAGCTGGTCACATGGTAAAAGGCAGTTCTGATTGGCCTTTTACTTGGACATGTGATCAGCTGTGTCCGAAGGCCCCCTGGGGGGGAAGGGTTCGGGGAAGACGTCCATGGACTATGGCTATAGCGCGGTCAGGAAGTAGTTAAGGACAGGTGTGCCTGGAGGGTGCCCACTCCTTTTTAAAGGCACAGGGACATACTGGACACCCAGCAAGAGCACAATGGCAGCTGAAGGTATCCAATGTATCCCCACAACAGTGATTATATACACTAATAGATTCATTAACCGCATGGTTTTACCATTTTAGCTACCTGATATTTAACTAGAAAAAGGATACTTTCCACCTAACACTGTACGATTATTGAAAGATTTTGTTGATTTTGAAGTGTTGTTAGCCACCATAAAAGCTTGCAAGTGTGTGCAGGTGCAGGACTTACCAGACATATGAGAATACATGATCCCAGTTGTGGGTTCCACATAAACAATGGCTTCTTCTACACAAATAAATAACATGTAGAAATATAAATTTTACAAGATTCTCTAAATTAAGCTAAAAGCTTTAATTTTCTTGCAAATTATTTGGCAATGTTTATAGCATCATAATACAACAGTTTAAAGGAAACATTTGTGAACCCTTCCTTTGGAATTCAGCATAAATGACTCCTAATGTGATTCTTCATCTAAGTCATACTAATAAAAAGAAACAGTTTTTGCCTAACAAAGATCAGGCAGAACATTTTACAGTGCCATACTTCATTAAAAATAAGACAGATTAAACAATGAGGGTTATTGAAGGAAAAAAATATGTGAACCTCTAGGATAATAACTTCTTGAAAGGGGGGTAATTAGGATTAGAAAATTCGGCTAATGAGTCTGTTGTTAAAAGTAGTCAAGCTGTTCAGTTGACTTGTATAAAAACATGCAATTTTGGTTATAGCATACTTGTTTTAAAGTACAACATGACCCTGCCAGAAAAGATTTTAGAATTCCACAGAAACAAAAAATTCAAAAGTGCAAAAATGCAAAAAACATTTGTCGCTATAGGTCCATTGTTAGGTAACGACTGTCATGCATAAATCAGTGTATTTCATAAAATCAGACAGGAGACAAAAAATAATAGAGTGACAGAGTCCACAGGTAATCTAAGCACTAGATAAGTTCTGTATTCACGAGTCTACCATAATAAAAAATGCTGAGCAAGTGTCTTGTTCTTAAGAGATAACAGGATGAAACCATTACAATTTTCAAAAGCAATTTTCAGCTCATCTTACCATTCCTAAACACTGTGTAAATGTCTCACAGTATTGCTGGAACAATGTTCTGTTTACAATGAGACAAATGTTGAACTGTTTGGCAAATGCTCACCCCAACTGTGAAGCATGGTGGTGAATGTATAATGATGTAGGGCTCATGTAAACCAAATAGCTTACATGAGTTCCAAGTTATATTAAAAATTCAACACTGAATATCAAAGCAACTGTCTGGGATTGAAACCTCAATGGAAGTTCAAATGCAACATAACACTGATCCTGAATACATAAATAAATCATCAAAAGAGTGGCTAACATAAGACGTTGTATATTTTTTTAAATGGACAATTCAGAGTCCTGGTCTTCTTCTTGGCAGGTCTCCCAAGCAAGAGATCAAACAAAGTACATGAACTGAAACAGTTTTGTATACAGAAATGGCGAAAATACATCCCTAATGCTTAACAGGTCCAATTATCTGCTGCAGGAATTGGTTAAGGGTTGTGCAGATATTAGTATAAGGGTTCCCACATTTTTTCCATCATTGACCTTGATTGTTTAAGCCATTTGCTCGATAAAGCCATAGCAGTGTGTAAAATGTTGTGTGTCTTTGTTAAGTAACAAAACCCTTATTTATTACCATGATGATCAGATCATATTTCCGAATGCCTTTGATGCATAGATTCCTGAGGGTTCACAAACTTTCTTTCACTACCGATTGTAGGATTTCCAAATCCCTGGTTCTAATGAACATACCTGCCCTTGAGGGAAGAGCGGTGGGGGCTGTCCATGCTGGCACATGCAATGATGGATAGCATATTGATAGTGGAGGTGTTAGGCCCTGATCTGTGACCCCTGACCACTCTCAAACTGCTTGCAGATGGTAACGCATATTTTACTTTTCACAACCCCTGACAGACAAATAAAATGTCACATTCACATAGCGTTCATTTGTTCTCTGTTGCTTGAACATGTGTGAGCTTTATGGTCATGAGAATACACAAAGCATGCTATAGCAGACTGAAATTAGATTTTCTTACACTAAAATGGCCAAGCCTATGAAGTCTCTGTAATATGATTAGTAAAAGAAAATTCATATCAAATGCAATGCTTATGTTTTGCAGTAACTGTCATTGCACTGCAGTATAATAATTTAGGTAATGTATGTATGTATTTATTATTATTATTATTATTATTATTATTATTATACAGGATTTATATAGCACCAACAGTTTGCACAGCGCTTTACAAAATTAAAGTAGACATTCCAGTTACAATACAATTTAGTACAAGAGGAAACAGAGGGCCCTGCTCGTTAGAGCTTACAATCTAGGAGGAAGGGCTGAGTGATACAAAAGGTAATAGCTGAGGGGGGATGAGCTGATGGAGGAAATAAATGGTGGTTTACTAGGTAGAAGCAGGATAGGCTTCTTTAAAGAGAAAGGTTTTCAGGGATCGTCTAAAGGTGGATAGATTAGGAGACAGCAAGACAGATTGGGGTAGGGAGTTCTATAGGATAGGAGAAGCTCGGGAGAAGTCCTGGAGGTGAGCATGGGAAGAGGTGACACGGGAACTAGAGAGCAGAAGGTCTTGGGAGGATCGAAGAGAGTGGTTTGGTTGATATTTTGAGATCAGGTTGGTGATGTAGCTGGGGTCAGAGTTGTGAATGACTTTGTAAGTTGTTGTTAGTAGTTTGAATTTTATTTGTTGAGCGAGTAAAAGCCAGTGGAGGGATTGGCAGAGAGGGGTAGCAGACACTGAACGGTTGGTAAGGTGGATGAGCCTGGCAGCAGTATTCGTGATGGACTGGAGGGGGTATAGCCTATGTAAAGGCAAACCAATGAGGAGGGTGTTGCAGTAGTCGAGGCGAGAGATGATCAGGGAGTGAATTAGGAGCTTTGTGGTATCATTGGTTAAAAAGGGGCATATTCTGGAGATGTTGCGGAGGTTGAGGCGGCATGATTTGGACAGGGTATAGGTAAAGTAGGGTATAGGTAAAGTTTATTTATAGGTAAAGTTGATCCAGGGAATATCCAATTGCCTGTCGGGGGATCAGGAGGGAATTTTTTCCCCTGCAGGAGCAAATTGGATCATGCTTTGCTGGGTTTTTTTTCCTTCCTCTGGATCAACTGTGGGCATAGGATTATAACTTTTTTTTTTTTTAATGGTTTAACTGGATGGACTTTTGTCTTTTTTCAGCCAGACGAACTATGTAACTATGTATGGGTACAGAAAAGAATACACAATAAAAGCATTTCATCCAGGGGATTCTCTATGATATCTCTTTACCCCTTTTGCATTGATGTATGGTCTGATATAATGCTCGATCAGGTAGGGATTGTGTCCTTTGCTACATGGAGCTAATGCTCAGCTAAACAAGCAGTCCAGACTGTAAAGAGCCAGAGGGGTTGTTCCAGACACCATTAAATCAATAACATTTTACTTTAATTTAATTTTGGTGTTCTCCTCATTAGTGGGGGCCAGTTGGACTAAATGAGTCATGTTTGGATCCCTGGAGTCACTGTTCAGAGACAGCAAATGCAGCCCTTTACTCTATGTTCTTGTTTTTGAGAATGACTCTAGATTTCTGAACATGCTGTATACTGTAGCTTAATTTAAAGTCTAAAAATATCCACAGCAAAGGGAGTGAGGTTGTTTTAAAGTGAGAATGAAAGCAGTATTAAAATCAAAAGCAAAAATATTATATATTACAGCTTCAGAGGATTTACCCCCCTTCCTGACCAGGAAATTTTTTGTGATATGGCGCTGCATTACTTTAACTGACAATTGAGTGGTCATGCAACATTGAAATTTATGTCCTTTTTTCCCACAAATAGAGCTTTCTTTCGGTGGTATTTGATCACCTGTGCGTCTTTTATTTTTATTATAAACAAGAAAGAGCAACAATTTTGAAAAAAAAAACCAATATTTTGACTTTTTGCTATAAAACATATCCAGTAAAAAAATGTTTCAAATAAAATGTCTTCATAAATATAGGCTAAAATGTATTCTGCTACGTCTTTGTTAAAAAAAAAATCCCAATACGTGTAAATTAATTGGTTTCCATGAAAGTTATAACATCTACATATGGCGGTATATATACTGGAATTTTAATTTTATTTATTTGTTTTACTAGTAAATGCGGTGGTCAGCTACTTATTGAGGGACTGCGGCGGGCATTCTGACACCCGGGGGGGGGGAAAGACTAACTGGCATTGACATCTCCAGTGACACTAAAACAGTGATCAGGGCTAATAAAAAGCACTGACACTGTACTAAGGACACTGGGCAGGATGGGGTTAACATCTGGAGTGATCAAAGGGTTAGCCTTGTGCTGTGTTGTGTTTTACTGTGTGTGCTGTTTTACTATGTAGACAAGCTGCTTTGTATTGTTCTACTGTGCAGAACAATACAAAGCAGCCTGCAGGTGCTGACAGGGGAGAGATCTGTGTTGTTAACATGCAGACCTCTCCCCTATCAGCTCCGGGCGTTATTCAACTTTGGACAAGCTGTACAGTTTGTTTTTATCTACAGGTGCCCCTTACCTGCAGGGGTAATTTTTTGGTAAAGGTGAACTAATATTTTAAGCTTGCCATAAAGATTGAAAACTCACAAATGTGGAGCAAATGCTTTACTGAATTCTCCTCACTGTCATTACCTAAAACAATGCAAATACATTTCTTGCTGTAGAAATATAAAAGGCACTTACTGTTGCTTTCCATCTTGGGTCAATAAGTGTCCCTCTATATAAAGCAAAAGTTTAAAGTGATTGTAAAAGCTCACATATACCTAGTAAAGTGACTAGCTTCAGGTGATATGCAGAGATGAAATAAATTATCCTGCATAAGTTGTACCTGGTTATCTGTGGCCATTTGTTTTTCAGTACAGCCTCCTAAAACACACATTTTACACAACATCTCTCAGCTCTGAAAAAAGGGGGCGGGGATCTGAAGTCTCACACTGCAGATGTGCTTTGTTTATATTTGATGTCTGAGGTTTAAAACCTCTTTGAACAAAAAATTATTTTGCTTCTTTAGCTGCAGTCACATTACTTACCTGCTATGAAGTATCTCTCACATCTGTCAAGCAGCTGGGTCCTATAGAAATCGATTGTCCATTGATTGTAAGCTCCAACGAGCAGGGCCTTCCTAACCCTCTTGTATTGAACTGTATTGTTGCTGTATTGTCTCCCGTTATATTGTAAAGTGCTGAGCAAACTGTTGGCGCTATATAAATCCTGTATAATAATAATAATAATGATAGGTTTCCTTCCTGTCTCCAAGCTTCCAGTGCTGAGGGGGTTAATAGTTCTGATTCTTTGTGAGTTTCAGTGATAAAGATCCGACGGCTGCCCCCTCTTTCTTCCTTCCTCCATTGATAAGAGCCTGTGGATTGATTATACCAGGAGCGCATTGACAACTCATGGGGCCCCCAGGCAATAGGGGATCATGGGGCCCCTGTGTCCTTGCCCAAACTCAAAAAAGTCTATGAAAAAGGTACCAGGGGCATCTCATGGTGCCCCCTACTGACCATGGGCCCTCGGGCAGTGCCCAAGTTTCCAAATGGTCAGTCCGCCCCTGGATTATATTGTATGTAACATGATCTGTGAATGGAAGGGAGTCTGATGAATGACAGGATTCTCTCCTCCATTCACAGATCCTGTTACATGCAGCATAATCAATGCACAGGCTTTTCTCAATGGAGGAAGGAGGGGACGGATCCTTGATGGATCTTTTTTTGCTGCAGCTTACAGAAGATGTGTAGATATTAATTCCCTCAGTGCAGAAAGTTTAGAGACCAGAAGGAAACCTGTCATCATTGCACTGAAGATGTCTACAGGATACATCTGCTTGGCAGATGTGAGACATTCTTCACTACAGGTAAGTAATGTGATGACAGCTATAGGAGGAATCTCCAACATTTCCCGGTTGTGTCAGAGACCTGCTCAGTTATGCACTCTTCTTTTAGGAGATATACTGTTTGTTTTTATTGCCAGTTGTAATAAGCAAGATGCTAAAAAATAATCTCCAAGGCCAGTTCAGCTATCACTTTGTGGGAACGAGCGTTCTTGCTTGCGATTTTAAAAGCACGATTTACAGGTATTTCTGCGTGTCGCACATAGAGCTGCCCACGCACTTCTATTCTATGGGTTGCCCAAAAGAGGCTCCTGCTCGTTTTTTGAGTGTCAAGCCTAATGCGATTTTTAAATATGCGTTTTGCTGTGACTGCTGCATGATTCTGTCACATGATAAATGTCACAGAATCATACAGCTTACTGGCACCCAAACACATGCCTCGTGTTTTGCTGCGATTTGGAATTTCAGGCAGAATTGCGGCCATTCTGCCTATGATTTTTGGATTACCGAATGTGAATACAGCCTTGTGGTCTCTTTGCTCTTTTTCACTCTAGATGCCCTGCTTTGCTTTTTGTATATTTTTAAATGTAACAAAATACATGAACAGTAGATAATACTGTATATTGTTATTTTTTAGTAGACCCTGTTTATACCAAAGGCCTGTGTGTTACATTTTGAGTGCATTGACCTGCATTTTGCCATTTAAATCAATAAATGAAACCTGCAATGTAATGCGTGTCATTGAAGCACACATTAATGCATATATTTTGGTGCGCACCTATGAAAGATGTAGCTTTACATTGTTTTTGTAAAATTGAGCAAACCAAAAATTCCCACTAGTCCACACAGCAGTTCATCTTACTATGCTACAATGACTTGAACATTTATGTGCACAGACAGTTGTCTGAAACAATCGGAGTTATGCATATTGAATCATTCTTGTCAATGCATGGATACCCTTACCTAAAGATTTCTTTATTCTGTATATTTTTGTTTTCCACTTTAAAGCTGAACTCCAGGCAAATATTGCAGATAAAACCCAAATTAAATACCTATAAGAGAGCTATTTTACCTTTCCAAATGATTTCTATCTCTGTCCGTACAGTTCTGACTGTTACACAGCTCCACCACACAGGGCAACCCTGTCTGGCAGGGCAGAAAATCTGACTCTTTGCTGCAACTAATTAATTATTTAACCACTTGCCTACAGGGCACTTATACCTCCTTCCTGTCCAGGCCAATTTTCAGCTTTCATTGCTGTCACAATTTGAATGACAATTGCGCGGTCATGCAACACTGTACCCATATGACATTTTTATAATTTTCTTTGAGACAGAGCTTTATTTTGGTGGTATTTAATCACCTCTGGTTTTTTATTTTTGCTAAACAAACCAAAAACAACTGAAATTTTTTCTTAGTTTCTGTTATAAAATGTTGTAAATACAGTAAGTGCTTTTTCTCCTTCACTGCTGTGCTAATGAGGCTGCAGTGATGGGCACTGATAGGTGGCACTGATGGGCATTGATGAGGAGGCACTGGTAGATGGCACTGATGGGCATTGACAGGCATCACTGATGGGCACTGAAAGGCAGCACTCATATGGCACCGATAGGCGGCACTATTAGGCGGCACTGACTGGCACTGTTAGGTGGCACTGACTGGTACTGTTAGGTGGCACTGATAGGCAGCACTGACGGGCACTGATAGGCGGCACTGATGCACACTGATAGGCAGCACTGGCTTGCACTGATAGACTGCAGTGATAGGTGGCACTGATTGGCAGCACTGACAGGCGGCACTGACTGCCATTGATAGGTGGCACTGACTGGCACTGATGGGTGGCACTGAAAGGCAGCTCAGATGGGCACTGATATGTGGCATTAATGTGGCACTGATGGGCACTGGCAGGTGGCATGGATGAGCACTGACAGCTGGCACTGATGGACACTGACAGGTGGCACTGATGGAGCTACACTGGTCATCAGGTCACACTGATCATCAGTGCCCTCATGATCAGTGTAGATGTCCCCTCTGAGGAATGCCGATTACCGGCTCTCCTCTTCTCACGAGCTGTGAGCGTGCCGATAACTGGCATTTACTTATTTACATGCGATCAGCTGTGATTGGACACAGCTGATCACATGACAGAGACAGAGCTCTTTCCATTGATCAGTGATCCGCTGTGTCCCAGGGACACAGCGTACCACCGATCGCCATGCTGTGTGCCCCCGGGGGCGCATATGCGCAGTTAGAGTGGGAGGACATCATATGACGTCTTCCCAGAATGAGAGAACCGCCTTGCACCCATCATTTCCTTATATGGCGGGTGGGAGGCAGTTAAGGTCTTGTCCCTCCCCCAGCCTGTGAATGGACAGTGAAAGGAGAAGCAGCAGACTAATGAGCTCATCTTTCTGTTATGTACTATCAGCATGTTCCATGGTAACACATAATCACTACAGCACAGTGGACTACCTCTTTTGCCTCTTCTCCCTCTCTCAGTCTGAGCTTTGGTGTACAGTTTATGGCAAGAGGCTGGTACCAAGTCAAGTTCAGGTACTTACACTGATTGCATAAAAAAAAAAACATCTATGGGCAGGCTCCTGGCAGGAACTGCTCCCGATGCCACCCTTGCTGGGAATACTCCACAGCAGTGGTGTATTTAGGTTTTGTGCTGCCCTAGGCAACACAAAAATCAGACACGCCCCCCCCGGCCTGACACTGACCAACACCAGACCACCCCCACCCACAGAGACAGCCTGGCAGTGACCAACAACACTCCTGCCTCATTCCCACCCCCACCCAAGAGAGCCTTCCACTAACACCCACCCCCAGCGAAAAAGAGAAAGACACACCTTCACAGCTCTGGACAACCCCAGGAATGACAATTAGGCTCTGCAGACACCATCAAGCAGCCCGCAGCCTCTCTTGGATCCCACGTGGTCCTCATGCCACAAATGTCCCTTCTTCTAGGGGGCAGTGCAGCCCCTCTAAAAAATGCCACCCTAGGCAAATGCCTTGTGTGCCTTGTGGTAAATACGCCCCTACTCCATAGGAGGGATTCCCCCCAGGGGGGAATCAAGTGATTCTCTTTCCTACAACCACAAAAATCAGATAATCTGTGACCTACCTTAGCTTCAAGCAATACAGCCACTTTATCACAGTTACATTTTTAAAATGGCCATAAGAATAGGTTGTAGTCTGACCTGACAACCTGACCTTGAACTGTGTTTGGGCCATTAAAAATCACAATGAATTACCCTGGGGTACCAAAGCTGCCAGAAGACTAGATTTCGTACTTTAATGATTTCATCTTTCTGCTGTAGTGCAGATTACATTGCTGATCACAGACTATAGAATGTCATTCCAATGTACATTTTGTGAAAAGATAGCCATGAGATGATCAGACGGTTTTGCTAAGTCTTACTATACACCCTGTTCCAAATTATTATGCAAATGATATTTTTCTCATTTACCTAAATAATTGATGTAAATAACAGTCAGCATAATTCTCATGTTATCAACTATTAAGAGTACAATTCAAATTTTATTGAACAAACCTCCTAATGATAACAGTATATTTTTTAAACATAAAACACTTCCAATGCACTGTTCCAAATTATTACGCACAGTAAGTTTCAAAACACTTTATAGGTTGTAAAGAACTGAAAATTGTCATTTGTTGTGTTTGCAGCATATGTACTGAAATCTAAAGCTATTTCAATCAAACTTGTAACAACATTTTTACATTTTTAACAGGTCACGTTACATTGTAACATAGGACCACTTATTTGATAGCAGCTTCACAAGTCTTGCATCCATTGAACTTGTGAGTTTTTGGACAGTTTTTGCTTGAATTTGTTTGCAGTATGTCAGAATAGCCTCCCAGAGCTGCTGTTTGGATGTAAACTGCCTCCCACCCTCATAGATCTTTTGCTTGAGGATGCTGCAAAGGTTCTCAATAGGATTGAGGTCAGGGGAGGATGGAGGCCACACCATGACTTTCTCTCCTTTTATCCCCATAACAGCCATTGATGCAGAAGTATTATTTGCAGCCCGAGATGGTGCATTGTCATGCATGAAGATGATTTTATTACGGAAAGCATAGTTCTTCCTTCTGTACCAGGGAAGAAAGTGGTCAGTCATAAACTCCACATACTTTGCAGAGGTCATCTTTACACCTTCGGGGACCCTAAAGGGGCTGACCAGCTCTGTTCCCATGATTCCGGCCCAACACATGACTCCTCCACCACCTTGCTGACGTCGCAGCCTTGTTGGAACAGGGTGGCTGTCCACCAACCATCCACTACTCTATCCATCTGGACCATCCAGGGTTGCACGGCACTCATCAGTGAACAGGACTGTTTGAAAATTAGTCTTCATGTATTTTTCTGCCCAATGCAGCAGTTTCTGTTTGTGAGCATTGGTTAGTGGTGGCTGAATAGAAGGTTTATGCACAGTTGCAAGACTCTGGAGGACTCTACACCTTGATGTCCGTGGGACTCCAGAGGCACCAGCAGCTTCAAATATCTGTTTGCTGCTATACAATGGTATTTTAGCAGCTGCTCTCTTGATCCGATGCATGGATCTGGCAGAAATCTTCCTCAATGTGCCTTTATCTGCACGAACCCGTCTATGCTCTGAATCAGCCACAAATCTCTTAATAGTGCGATAATCACGCCTAAGTTTTTGTGAAATATCTAATGTTTTCACACCTCGTCCAAGGCATTGAACTATTTCACTCTTTTCGGCAGCAGAGAGATCCTTTTTCTTCCCCATATTGCTTGAAAATGGTGCTGTGCTTAATAATGTGGAACACCCTCCTTTAGTAGTTTTTCCTTAAATTGGGCTCACCTGCCAATCTAATTATCACAGGTGTCCAAGATTGTTTTCAGTGATCAAAAGAGCCCTAACACACAATGCCATCCATGAGTTAAAATGAAAAACAAAATATTTCATCTTTGTGACACTTAAATAGAATTTGCATAATAATTTGGAACACGGTGTATATGGAAAGTGACGTTATATCAATTAATTTACTAAAGGCAATTAGGCTGGTCATTTTGCATAGAAATTTTCACTTAGCTTAGTGAATGTGGTGAACCATTCGCATGCAAGAAAAAAACAAAAAAACAGTGACTTGCTTACACATGGCTGGTTAATAGAAGTCAGCTTGGTTTTACCTCATTTAGTCAGCTAAGGGAGAATTCCCTTGTAAAGTGAACAGCCTATTTACCTTCATTAGATACACTCCATAGAATCCGGATTTTACAGCTAGAGTCACTATATTTCAATGCATGTGAAAGAGTTATCAGATTGCTAGAAGCCCTGCTAATCTGATGCAACCCTGACAGCAGTGCATACACAGCATTAATCTCTTCTCCATAGAAGAGCGAAGAGCGCAGCTTGCTCCAAATGGAGATGATCAAACATGTTCTCTGCTCCAGAGTATGGTCTGATTACTGAAAGCCATGCTCCTATTTGGAAGCCGTGTTTGCTGTTATTGGGCCATTGTATTCATAATAATGCCATTTGTATCCTAGATAAAGATCTTTCTGTAATCTTACATGTGCTTATGTTGTATAACTGTGAGCTCTACCTATCTCTGCTCTATATCTAGTGAACAAACAGATCCACTAAAACTAACCACCATTAGATTAACGTCTTACCATACCAATATAAATGTGTAGAGGTGGTGGCTTTCAAACAACATACACCTTTGTATGGTATCCTTAATTCCATTGCTGGCCATATGTGTGAAAAGCCACATAGTATGGATGGACACCAATCCCAAAACATATGGAAACATATGGAACAAAATTGTTTGCATCAATAAGTCAAAGGAGCCTTTCAGCATTGATTGCATTGAGCTCCAGCAGGTCAAACAACATCCTGCTGCTAAAATAGAGATAAACTGCAACTGCATTGATGCTGGACACATTCATAAACAGAAGTAAGAAGCTTGTACAGCATGCACTTGTAGGCTGGTGCAGGTAGCTAGTCTCCTGCTTGGTGGTTCTGTTCCAGATTAGTGTCTAGTTACAGAAGATAGTGGCATCAGGTGCTAGGCCTCTTTTAGTTAGAGCTCTCCTGTAGTGATTTAATTTGTGAATCAGTGCCCACATACAGGGCTGCTAACCACGGGGCCCCATACAGCTGAGCTGACGGCCCCTCTAAAAAAAAAAAAAAAAAAAACAGTTCACGATGCTTCAGTTATTAATGAAACAATGAGTGATCGCTACCAATCGCTCATTGTGTTCATTCAGGAAAGAAAGGGCTGCTAAATATGACCTATTTACTGGGCCCATCCCCCACTCTCCATTAGGAAGGAATCTGCTGTGTGCTTGCAGCTGCTGGTGGGAAGTATAGGGGGGAAGCCAGCAGCACAGCGGGGGGGGGGCACATGGGGGGGGGCCTGGGCAGCAGAGGGAAACGTATGGTGCACAGGGAGGGTGACCTGTGCAGTGGGGGGGAGGGGGAGCATTTACTGGAACAGATCCCCTGTATGTCTATCTCTGTAGCAGCTGGGAGGGAGAGGAGAAGAATCCAGCTTTCAGCTGCTGCAAAAAGAGCCATACAGGGGATCGTTTACAATAATTCCATGCCATGCTGATCATCCCCTCCCTACCCACATCCAATTCACCCAGATGCCTGGGCCCCCCTACTGGTGGTACGCCCTTATCCACAGCCCTGCCCACGAATAAGCGAGGTTGGGAGCAGCCCTAGTGCAGTTGGGGCATGGGAGCCAAACACCTCACATCTATGCATATGTACCAGCAAGTGTAGGCCTTGGGCAGGACTGGAGGATGATGAGAGGTAGACCTGCACCCAGGAGAGACAGCTGTGGACTTCCTGCCCCTTATAGAGGTGGGGCTAGGGCAGGTTGAAAAAGGCATTTTAGGCCTGACCAAGAGCTCCCTGTATGAAGCTATCCCCCTGGAGGATCCCAAGAAAGTTGTACCTATGAAGGAAGTGACTGCAGAGATCTTATCCAGTGTATACTAACCCCAGGTGGAAAGAAACAGTTTCAGGGAAGATGCCTTACTTTAACGGTTGCATGTGTCGCATGTGTCTGCTGTGGACCGTCCACTAAATGTGATGCACTCTGTATTGTCAAGTGAGCCTGGATAGTATGTTGATATGCTGTGACTGTTTATGCCATTTTCCAAGTACCACCAGTAAAGTGCAGCAACTCTATTTATGTGTGAACATTCCTTCCTTTGGGGATATAAAGGTCATCGGCCATGATTGTGTGAAGGCCTTTGGCGTGGAGTGGGGCACAACATGGTGGAGGGTACAGCCTTAGCATTGTTTTAGTAAGGTGAAGAGAGGGGCATGGACTTGTGCTTATGGCACCAGCTAACTGTCCCTCTTACACACTTGTGATAAAAGTGCTTGTCATCTGACAAATATATCATCCGAGAGTCTGATCATTACATTCAGAATGATGAGATCCTTCAAGTGGAGCTATTTAGAGGCTGCAGCAATATTCCAATGGTATCAGTATGAAATGGAATTTAATATCTTTAAAACCTTTCTTTACCATCATAAAAGAAACATTTTATTAAGTGCCCAGATTATGTGCCAATTTGTCTCAAGTACTTGGAAAATTATGTAAATCTATTCAGAGTACCCCTTCTGTCTTTATGTGTATAAATGTTGATCAAACACTCAGAGAGATACAGAAAAAGAATGAATCCAAAGTTATTTAATGGTGCAATGCTACACACTACACGCTCATTTTTTCCTATTACCTAGGTTTTCTTTTTAATAGAGTAAAGGTCAACATTAAATGAATCGCCATGCAAAGTTTTCCATGTGGTTGTGATTAAATGGAAATTCCATGTCAGATTATTTCAACACAGATGTCAGATTATTATAACAGTAGCAGATTGTTCAGGCTGTACACCTATGTAACTTATTTTCAGATGTTCTCAATGATTTGTTCAGCCCGTAAAAGACAATCAGGCAGGTTAATGCTACTCCTCTGCTATCATCTGTTGCGACACCTATACCTGAGCCTCAGATGTTAGATTGCAGTCATACTGGAGGCATGAAAGGATAGTCCAGAAATCATTTTTACTAGTAATCTTACTGCTTTAGAGACCATGTTTAGGCTATAGGTGAGACCAGAGGTGTATTTACCACAAGGCAAACAAGGCATTTGCCTAGGGTGGCATTTTTCAGGGGGGCAGCACTGCCCCTCAGGGAGAAGAAGGGAAACACGTGGCATGGGGACCTGGTGGATTCTGAGAGAGGCTGCGGGTTTCATGACGGTGTATGCACACCCCCGACTCTCATTCCCGGGGATGTCCAGAGCTGTGAAGGTGAGTAATATTCTCTCTCTCTCTTTGGCTGGTGTACGGGGGCAGTGGTAGTGGAAGGCTCTCTCGGGTGGGGGGCAGGGTATTGTTGGTCGATGTCAGGCTCTCCCTGTGGAGGGGGTGGTGCCCATTTTTGTGTTGCCTAGGGCAGCACAAAACCTAAATACACCACTGGGTGAGATAATGCAGATTGTCCTGAATATGTCTTCATCTTGGGACAAGGATAGCAATATCTGCAAAGGGTAGCAACAAAGGTAATCAACTGGTACATTTATTTATTTTATTTATTACACATACTTATATAGTGCTGTCAATTTACACAGTGCTTTACATATATATTGTACATTCATATCAGTCCCTAACCCTCAGGAAAGATGAAATGGGGGGGGGGTGTACTATTATTGATATAATGATCATACTATGTCCAGTTGAACTCTGTTTTAACAGTCCATGGAATGCCTCTTTTTCCTGCCGTTACAATCATTTACATTCTATTTAGGGGAGTATAGGTGCAGTTGGTGAATATTGTTCATTGTGCATATAGATTATGAACACGGTATAAAGGCAAGTATAGTTTGTTTAGTGAAATTGTACTCTGCAAGTGAATTTACCTAGATCTTAGTGAATGTGGTGAAGTCTCACTTTGCAAAGAATACCTAACTCCATATAATGTGGATTAAAAAAAAAAAAATGCTGGCACATGATTGGATGATGGCAGTCAGCAGAGCACCTCATTGACTAAGCTCCCTTGCAAAATGTAACTGCACTTGCAAAGTGAACAGTCAATCTGCCTTTAGTAAATCAACCCCAATGGATTTGTTCTGTCTAAAATATGTTATTAATTTAGTTCAGGTACTTATATAGTGCCATCAATTTTCACAGTGCGTTACATATATATATTGTACATTCATATCATTTCCTAACCCTCAAGGGGTGTACAATCTAAGGTTCCTAACATACATTCATACATACACATATTAGGGTCAATTTAGAGAGGATCCAACTGACCTAACAAACCCATGCAGGCACAGGGAGAACATGCAAACTCCTGGCAGGTGGTGCCATGGTTGGGATATGAACCAACAACCCTAGTACTGCCAGGTGGAAATACTAACCACTTAGCCACTGTGCTGCCCCAGAACACAATAAGTAACCCCTGGACTTGGGCTTACCTAGGGAAACCAACCTCAAACTGTACATACATAGTTGGATTGTGCCCACCCTATTGGGCCTATAAAAGAAAACAAAAACTAAAATGCAAGGTCTGCTTTTTATATAATGGCCTCTCCCCATTGAAAGAGTCAGCATTATAGCTATTTGAAAAAAAAAAAAACCTGAAAAAAGTTAGAAAGCCACTTAAGTGATGTTAACTTTATGATTGACAATCCTATTAATATCCTCACAACTCTGAGTGTCCAAAACCCAGCAAAACAACATACTTGCACTGTGCTAGAGTGTTTTCTCTTGAGATTTAGGATTCTTAGTTTCCTTTCTAGTGTAGAAGTTGGGTGTAAGGTAAGTATATTTTAGAACATTTTTCTTTACAGGTGTTTCTTTAGTGCAAGGTCCACTTTAAAGGGGAAGACAACTGAAAATAGATTTTTCTAAATCCTTTTGGTTTCAGATCTCTCAGAACTTAATAGAGATGGCTTCTTCTTCACCAATACTGCTAAGAAAGTCAAACTTGGATTTTTGGGGGTTATTATACTAATTGGGCTTGTTTTGTTACATCCCTAGTGATCAGCCTGGTTTTCTGATGAAAATCAAAATCATTTTAAAAGCAGAACTGAAATTAAATTTACCTCTTGGTTTTCATATATATCTATATATATCTATATATAGATATATATAGAAATATATATTTTAAACTTAGCTCCTTTCAAATCAGGCATAATCTGGTGTTTCTCTTAGGGCGTATTTCCATTTTGCATAGAGAAACCCAAACAACGCAGACACAACACAGACACTGCAAGGAAAATTCTGTAGCATTGTTTTTAATGTTACAAAATGCAAAACACATGTAAACCAGATGTAAATGACATGTAAAACAAATGCGTTTTTAAAAAGTGCACCAGAGGAAAAGAGCCCTCAAAATGGCCACATGCATAAAAGATTTTTTTCAGTTGTCAAATTCCAACAATTATTTTGCTAGGGGCCATATCCATAATGTTTAAAAAGCCCTTTCAATCCTACCCATGTTTACTAATATGCCATGCTTGGGCATTTACTGTGATTTTGCCACTCCTCTGAAGTCGAAGAACAGTAGACTATTGAGCAAAAAAATTCCAAAGCAAGTAGTAAACTTTCTTCCAACAGAGGATTACCAATGTTATCTTCTGTGCATGTCAGTGCTTGAAGTTGAATTGTGAACACAAAAATGTTTATTAACCACTTGCCCTCCAGAGGATTTACCCCCCCCCCCCCATGTTTTGCGTTACGGCACTGCTTTACTTTTAACTGACAATTGCGTGGTTATGCAATGCTGCACCCAAATGACATTTGCGTCCTTTTTTCCTCACAAATAGAGCTTTCTTTTGGTGGTATTTGATCATCTCTGTGTTTTTTATTTTTTGCGCTATAAAAAAAAAGACCGACAATTGTGAGAAAAAAACTATATTTTTGATGTTTTGCTATTAAACATGTCCTGAAAAAAATTTGAAAAAATCAAATTTCATCATAAATATAGGCCAATATGTATTCTGCTCCATGTCTGATATAAAAAATCCCAATACGTGTAAATTAATTGGTTTACGTGAAAGTTATAACGTTTACAAACGGCAGTATATATACTGGGAATTTTTTTCTACTAGTAATAGTGGCGATCAGCGACTTATAGCGGGGACTGTGGCAGGCATTCTGACACTGGGAGGAACTGATTTGGTGTCCCTGACATCCCCAGTGACACCCATGTAGTGATCAGTGCTAATAAAAAGCACTGACACTGTACTAATGGCACTGGGCAGGAAGGGGTTAACATGCGGGGCTACCTGTGGCTGTTTCACAGTAAGCTGTGTCTGTGCTTTCAACTGTAAGCACACTGCTTTGTACGGCTCTGCTATGCAGAGCCGTACAAAGCAGTGAGCAGGAGCTGACAGGGGAGAGAACTGTACAGTTCTCTCCCCATTGGTAATACTTGGTGATCACTGGGTGCCGGCGAGTAATCACTGGCATGCGCCCCCTACCCAGAAATACAAAATCATGTGTATATATATGTGATTTTGCACTCCCCTGCTACCCTGTAACAGTATTTCTGCTATAGGGCTGCTGAAAACTACAGGAGGGGGTGGAGACAAGACCAGCCACCTTGTGCAAACAGAAAGAGCAGCACTGACCAGTTTTTATTACAGGAAGCTACAGAGGATAGTTTTGCACTGTATTACTGCACAGATCTAGAATAATTACAAAAAACCACCCCAAGATTCAAGGAAGAATACACTTGGCAAATGTATGTAGATAACATTTGTTTATAACAGAGCTCAGCTTTAATGCCTAAGTGTAGCCAAAAAAAATCAGCACAAGGAACATGCTGCAATTTATAATCAGTGGGATGTCTTTTGTACTGGTGACTTTTCTGTTAGATGAAATCCTAATCCATCGATGTCCCACCCCTCCAGCTACTGTAATCCTTCTGTGCTGCAGGAGGTAATAGAACATTGGCCGCTGTCACAGGCTCTCATCAAAAGTGCCTGACTATGCCTGTGTTTTCTGCCTAGCTACTCCTTTCATAGAAGCCATACAGCTCCTATGAATGAAACAGGTTCTATGAATGGAAGACAGGTGGATGATTGAAAGGTCTTCCCCCTCCATTCAAAGATCACCTTTTATTTCAAGATCATGCCCATATTTGACCATATATCTCTGGTTCTACTGAATGTGTTTCGCTGTAGGTAACCACTTGGCATCTTATATATATTTAATATATATTTACTTTGAATTGCTGGGGTTTATGACAAGTTTACTTTAAAACAAAACTGGCATTTATTATTATTATCATCAAAATGAAGGTAGATATTACAGTTACAATACAATTTGGTACAAGAGGAAACAGAGGGCCCTACTCATTAGAGCTTACAATCTAAGATATTACAGGTACTTATATAATGCCATCATTTTATGCAGCGTTTTATATATATATATATATATATATATATATTGTACCTTCGCCTCAGCCCCTGCCCTCAAGGAGCTTACAACATAAGGTCCCTAACTCACATTTATACATATGAGGGCCAATGCAGACAGGAGCCAATTAACCTACCAGCATGTCTTTAAGTGTGGGAGGAAACTGGAGTACGCATAGGAAACCCAGACAGGCAAAGGAAGAGCATACAAGCTCCAGGCAGGTAGCCGTGGAAATTTATGTTGGTAAAAAATTTCTGATTGTTATCATGACCCTTCACTGCTTAATGGGTTGCTGTCATGAAACAAGCATCCAGAACTTATGGTTTGATTTTTTTTTATATATAACTAGCTGCATACTTACTCCAGCTCTGTGACTCACTAGACAGTGAAACCATGGTCAGGATGCCATTAAAAATGGCATTAAAAATGTTAGCAATGCCATCTCCATATTCCCTCACTGATTCTCCTTAATGGCAATAAAAGGTTTAAATTTGCATATTTGCAATTAAAGTGTCCTAGATTTCTTTATTAATCAAATTGTATAGGCATGGCTAAACTTTCCACCAAACCTCTACATCACGGGTGTCCAACTTTGTGACTTTCCTGGGCCACATTGGAGGAAGAGGAATTGTCTTGGGCCACACATGAAATACACTAACAGTAAGGATATGATGAGCAGAAAAAGTCGGGCAGATCAGAAGTTACTGATCATTGATATTGATAATGTACCAATCTGAGTAATAAAACTTCATATTATGTAATATTTTTATTATAAAAGTAAAAGAGGCAACATAAAACTAGTGTGATATTTGTTTTTGATAAACGTACACATCAATATCTGGTTCGATAGATGTGTTAGCAGTTCTCAATAAATTCTCAAATTGCTCATCAGATTGTTTCATCCTTGAAAATAGTTGCTCCCAAATACAGGTGCTGCTGAAAACTGATAACATGAATAAGACGTGATTGTGAACAGAGTTTTTTCTGTTTCTTTGGGAAGATAAAGTTCAATGAAAAGACACTGTAATTTTTTCTTCGGCCATATGTGTTTGCTAAGTGTGAACGCATTTTTACAAAAATTTTTTTTTTTTTTTAACTCAACATCTTAAGTAAGCTTACGATTTTTTAGGGGGGCTGCAATCATCTAGTGGGCCGCAGTTTGGACACCCCTGTTGTAAACCATGTCTCAGCATTAATTATTTCTTTTACCTTCTTTCTGTTGTGAGAAACAACTCTTATTAATGTCATCACCAAGATTCTAAAATTCTTGTAGGGACACTTGCTGGGAGCTCAGTTCCTATTGATGTTTGTATACCCCCCAGAACTATGCTTCCCAGGAACACTTTCCCTACACAGTGTTTGACAGTAAAGGAAGCATCATGGTTCTACTGGGAAAGAAATCAATGTATGTATGTAGAGCTGGACAGAGGGTAGGAGGAGACCAGCAAAGGAGAATTCAGGCTTGGATTTTCAGAGCAACAAAGGCACTGTTGTGAGCCCCTGGATCTAGGAGCTCACTGAATTTCTGGAAGGATCACCAGTTATTTTTCTGTACTTGCAGTGTTTTAAAGAGATAAAACAAGGGGAAACCAGCATGCATTGCAGAGATATCATAGAGCCAGGGAAGAGTAAAGTATCGAGTGTTTGCACAGAAACTAAACAGATTAATAATACAACACCTGCATTAATCAAAGGCCTCATGTACACATGAACTCCTCTAGACGTTAAGTTCTCCTGGCAGCAGAAAAAACACTAAAAGTGGGAAAAATGCATGTAAACACGGTACTGCGTTTAGCCACATTTTTCTCACATTTAGCGTTTATTCATTTGATTGGCCAGAATATTTTCCATTGACATGGATAAATGGCCTACAAACTAGCATTTACCCATGATTACACATGTTTTTGCCATGCTTAGCGTTTTTGGCCAAAACGTTCCTCTCCTGAATACGATTCTTCTGTGTTCAGGAGAGGAATGTTTAACTGCCCCTAAACTCTGCTGCTCCTAAATTCTGCTAAAAGCCTATGGGGTTGATCTACTAAAGGTAAATATACTGTGCACTGCAGGTGCATCACAAATGCATCTGCAAGTGCACTGTAAGCACAGTTGCTTTAGATCTGAGGGGACACTCTGAAATGAGGCAAAGCTCTGCTGATTTCTTTCATCGAATTTTTCGATGCAAGCAAAAATGCTTTTTTTTAATTTTCCTTACATGTTCCCCTCAGATCTAGAGCAACTACATTTTCAGTGCACAGCCTATTTCCCTTCAGTAAATCAACTCCTGTGTGTACATTGACATATAGGCTTTTAATGAGTTGAGTTCAGGGGCACGTTTAGGAGCAGCAGTGTTCATGAGTCCTTAAAAGTCCCAATTACAGGACTTTAATACAATGCATTTACATCCAAATTAAAATACAGAACAAAACCCCCAAATTCAGTATGAACTCCAAGTTAAATAAGCCAAAAAAATTATTATGGGTAAAAAAAAATCTGAATTGCTCAGTAGTTGTGCTGCACCTCCCAGTTACGTGTTATGGCAAAGTGCACCAATCTCAGATGTGATGAAGCTCAGTGCAATGTAATTCTTCTGCTTTGCCATTCAGTGAAAGAGACAGGCAGAGAGCATAGAGAAGGTGATGATTTATACTGCTCTTCTATATTTGAACTAATAAAAGAATATCCTTGGTGAGGCAAACTGATAAATGCAGGGATACAATGATGTGATCATCTCTTTTAAAATGAAACAATCTCTACTGATTAGACATATCAATTCTCCTATAATAGATGGTGCGCCTTTAATTATTTAATGGCCAGTATTCAGCTAAGCAGTGCCATCTTCTGGAAGATAACATGATTTAAAACGCTTTCAACGCTATTCGGTAATTACTACAATTTATGATAAACCTTTAATCTGCCTGCTTTGACTCAAGGAATTAGAGTGGTTATATATTTATATAGTGGTTTTAAAGTTGATTACATTGATGGGATATTATCCCATTGGTGCTTCACAGGCATTTTAGTGCAAATCAAAATCCAGTAGAGAGGCATCAAGAAGTGCTGGGAATGTGAGCAGTATATGAACCATTCCTTTTAAGTGTTGAAGTTTATTCCTACCACTCAGCTTAATATTGCTTTTAGCACCTTTTATTTCATCCCTACTCCCTGCTTACAGGTCAGTTTCCTATACACCATAATAAGCACTCTATACTTAAATATGCATGAAGAGAGGTCTATCTATCTATCTATCTATCTATCTATCTATCTATCTATCTATCAATCTAAATATAGTAGACTATTTTTAATAAATATGACCTTAAAATGATATAGGGACTTTCTTTAATTGGGGGAAAAAGCAAAACACGGAGTGAATAAATTTTTTGGATTGCAAATACCATTTCACTGCAAAAAAAAATCTGCGAAAGTAGATACATTGCAATATGTAATATATATATATATATATATATATATATATATATAGATACACTATACTATTTTATATATATATATATATATATATATATATATTGCAATGTATCTACTTTAGTAGATTTCTTTTTTTTTTTGCAGTTAAATGGTATTTGCAATTCAAAAATGCATTCACGCCGTGTTTTGCTTTTTCCCCCCCTATTAAAGAAAGTCCCTATATCATTTTAAGGTCATATTTATTAAACATAGTCTACTCCAGATACATTTTTTTTCTGGATTTGACTTCATTTATCAGCATTCATCCTGCTTCTTGGGGAAGTTATAAAATTTGCTCTGCTGGGTACTGGGAGCAAATGCCAGCTTATGCAAAATACTGTTTTAGGCTAATATTCTAAGTTTCATTGAGTCATATGTGCAGCTAATGTGAGTAGTGACAAGCAAGTAGGATTAAGTATATAGGGTATTTCACAGGAGTCAACTGGAACTCCCTAAACAACAATTAATAATTAAAAAAACATTAAATTATTTAAAAGCAATTGGTGCAGTGAAATGCAGCATTGGAATTAAAAAAAAAATACTCGATAATATTGATGGAATTCTCTGTGCAGAAGGTGACCTTGTAGTTGGGTGAATGGTGGTGGAATAGGTTAGGTCAGACAGATGCATGGGAGAATGTTAATGGAAGTACCTTTTATGCATTTGGGACATCTTTCAATAGGCATTTGGGAGCAAAAAAATGGTAAATGATTGGTGAATCAATTATTCACTGCTTTAATAAACTGAACTCCATGAAAACAGCTAAATACTTCAAATATATAAATGATTGCTATTTTACCTGCCACAGGATTTGTACAGTATTTCTGTCCATCCAGTTCTGAGATTTATGCAGCTAATTCACACAGCACACTAACGCCTGGCAGGACAACAGACCAGACTTTTCTCTGTTGCAGTTAAACTGTTTAGAAACCCAACAAACAAATGTGTAATCTATTGCTGACTTCCAGTTCTCAGATGGGATTGGCTGCATTAGCTTTCTTTTCCTTTTATTTTCACCTGGTGATCCTGCCAGTAACACACTTTTTGTCATAGGGGAAAATACTAACTCACTGTATTTTATCCATGGAGAAGCAGCGTTGTCACCCCAGGACAGATGTGTGTTAGGACTAGAAAAGACCCCCCCCCCCCACTAACCTCCTCTGGCACACAATGTGTTCATGCAGCCATTGCATCCCAATAGACAGAAACGGGACTGCCTGCAAACAAATGTAGGGAAGGCCTGTGTATCCAGTGCAGGTAAAGACGGCCCTTTGCATGGATGTACTCTTATACTGATACTAAATACACACTGTTTAATTTACATTATTCCTTCTGTTTCTGTATGTGGATGATGGCTCCATAATTATTTTAATTAAAAAAAAAAACATCTAAGTACTTTTTTCAAATCAATATACAGCTGTCATGTGACCCAGATCTTTCCTAGCCTGTCTACAGGTAAACATAAGCAAGATGAGCTTCTAGTTCTCTGCTGCTGGTCACATATTCAAAATATAAAAAAACAGCCTTTGAAATACAGAGTGAAAATAAATAAATAATATCAATAAACTGTTTTAATTTGGCATACGAATATATATTTGAAATCAAATCTATATTATTTTGTAGAAATACCATGGTGTGGGTGGATATTTGCCAGTCACAGGCTGTATCACACCCCTCCAGCCTGTGTCTTAGAATAGGAAGAAGGTGATTCCTCCATTGATCTACATGTAATACATTCTATTTAGCTGGTTAGTGGACATGGAGAAGGAGAGAGGGAGTGGGCTGTCATTTACCACTGTGTTTACGCCTACTTGTGTGACTCTGTAGTCACATGGGCTGCTCAGATGTCATAGGGAGGAAATGCTCAGAGTAGAAACTCGCTGAAAACTGAGCATGCCCAAAGTTGCCGCTACGGCTGCAAAATCCCTTGGTGAATCGGGGACATGAACAGAAGGTGGAGATAGAGAGCAGCAGGATCAACCAGGTTTTTTGCAGAATACAGAAAATGAATCTCATAGTGGCTGAGTGAGTATCAACAGCATGTAATCAGCATTTATTCACAGTTTTTATGATGTGGGTTTAGTGACACTTTAAAGTATAAGTTCACATTTTGACCAAAAATAATAAATGCACATTTTTTTGAAGGTAAACAAAATGTGTATTTATTATTTTTGGTTGCAGGAGTCTGTAAAGCATAGCACCAGTTATCAGCAGATTGCTGGTGCCATGCAGATCTCCTGCAGACCTGTCAGAATATTTGCTTCCTGTATGGGATGTATGGGCAAGCAGATATACTGACAGGGAGATTCAATGAACTAGCACGGTATTCCACAGCACTGTGGTAGTTCATTGAGAATTACAAGCCGAATGCCATTAAGGCTATCGGTACCTGTAGTCCATTCATTTACAGAACACCGCAAGATGTTACTTTTCACTCAGATCCAATAGGAAAGGATATCTGCTATCTTTTGCAGTGCTTGTGCATGTGGAGAGATTGCAATGTGTCCTCTTGGCTGGATCATCCAATAGGGCACCTGCAGTTATCAGCTTGTCTCCAAACCCTCTTTACAAGATTTCAGGCTCTGCTGCGGCAGCAAGTGCAAATAAAAAAGTGCAGACTGCCAACTATTCATGAAATCAATTCATTTGCACTTACAATATTTTAAAAGGAAAAGTTCATAGTAAAATCCATGAATTCCCTGAAGTCAACTATAAGGAAACCCACATCAGAATATGTCCAGGAGCTTTGATATGCAAATTTCCTTTTAAATGGTGCAAGAGGAACTGCAGACTGTGAGGGGTAGAGGTGTTATTTTATACTGACTTTTACTTGGGAGTGTTTGCTGTTTTAACATATGTTGCTACCTTGCTTTTAACCTGAATTTCACACTTTCTGATGTAAAAACCTAAGTCTCTTGCCTCTCATGCTACTAAACACTGCACCAATTATAACGAATTGCCCCCCCCCCCCTCCAAGGTCCACTAGGAGTCCATAACAGTGGTAGTCATAGCTCCCAACTGTCCCTGATTTCGAGGGACTGTCCCTCATTTAAAACAAAGTCCCTCTGTCCCTCCTATCTCATCATTTGTCCCTCATTTTGGTCTATATTGTTGTATATAAAATGCACTATTTATCTATCAAAAGGTGCTTTACAGTACTAAACCTTTCACCCAATGTCTAAATTGCTACATTTGTAAATTTCAAAAGCCAATATAAAGGAATAGTAATAGTAATTCCTAGGAATAGAGGTAAAAAAAACACTTGTGGGTTTAACCCACATTGCAGAAGTCTCCTGTAAGAGGGGTGTGGTAGGGGTGTGCCCTATGCTTACATACTTTTGCCAAAATGTGCCCCTCATTCCCATCTTAGAAAGTTGGGAGGTATGGGTAATGTCAATCTTCTTGGTCCCTTTGCAGCTCACACTGGTTTCTCTTAGTGACTTCCACAGGGTACAGTAGTAGTGTGGAAGTCAGTAGAAGAAACCCAGTGAGACTTGTGGGGGACCAAAGAGACCAACCACATGATAGAAGCTGATGATTTTCAATGAGCAGTGAGCTGTGGTAAAAAGTAGCATTTTACTGCAATGCAGAGGAAGGCATCACGAGACACCACACTGCTATGCGCAGACTTGAATGAAGTGACATGAAGTGTCATTCTGTGTACTTTAAAGAAGAAAAAAATATATTTTTCCATGCAGTGGGGCTGTGCCTGCATTGTATGGGTTAACTGCTTGTTTTGTCCAGAGGTGCAAGGAAAAGCTATACTTACCCAATCCTCCGGAAAACCACGCTCCCCTGTGTCCAGTGGTGGACTGTTCCTGCCGTCCTCATGTCTAGAGCTGTTCTTTGGGCATGATGTTGTCAGGAACAGCCCATTCTCAAGACCACTAGCATGCAGGGGGGCAGGAGTGTTGGGGACTGATTTTGTGCTTGGAGGATCAGCAGAGTAGGTAAGTATTTCTGCTCTGAAATTCCATAGACAAAAACGAGCAGTTAACCCATGCAGTACGGGTACAGACCCACTGCATGGGAATATTAAAATTTTGCTCTGAGTTCTTCTTTAAATAAAAGAAAAAAGGAATAAACAGTATGATGTGCTGAAATGCACATTGTACCACCCCCTTGCTGTATATTACTGCACTCAAAAACTGACAGCTGCCTGCATGCTAAAAATGAACGTTTACCATTTGGGAAGTTGAAACATTCCTTAAAACTTTTTTATTCTTTGTTTCTTACTTGCGGTTTATCATTTACAATTTACACCTGGAAAGTAGACTCAGCCAGTGCCTGGTTTGTGTAGGAAATCAATAGCAGTCTCAGAAAAGTATACTTGACTATAGAGACAAAGAAGATGCTGTCTCAGCATCAGTACAGCAAGTGAAGCAATAAAACCTCCCTTCACGATAAAAGAAACCATTACTTATTCTGGAGCTCTTTATATTGAGATAAGAGAGAGAATTGGCCTTTTTCTTACTTAAGGAGAAAGCTATCCAGCCATAATGCCTTGTTAAACGTTTTTCTTTAAAACTGTTCACCAACTTGCCATTTTTCACTTAGGATATCTTTTTTCAAATAAATCATATGCATGGCTAGACCAGAACCATAATATTTGTTGTTTATTTAAAAACAAAAATCGAATTTCTTGTTATATTGAATAGGCATTGAAATGTGGATACCATAATCTGCTCTACCTTGAGTCACTGTGAGTCGAAACAACTGGCAGATTGTACCCCCGATGCTTGCTCACTTTAAAGTAGAACTATGGCCTCCCATAATAATGAAATGTGCTCCACAATTTAATCATAAGTGTATCTGGACATAGTTTTTTTCTACAAAGTCCCACAAATCCCTGCTGAACCTGCCAATGATGTCTACCTAATGCATCTTCCTGTGATAGTGTGGCAACAATGCTGCACTGCCCTTGAATTCAGAACAGAGTTGCCAGTCTCATGTAGATTGTGCCTACTTGCAATGATGTATTGAATTTTCAATCTATCACTTTATCTCAAGATGAATTGAATCAGTTGCTAAAATTATTGCAATTTCCATTGTCTTCTCACTTTACTCTAGTACTCTTTAGTACTTTAATGAACAAAAAAACTTTTATACATAGACTTACTTTACTGAAGCATTATAAAGATTCTAAAGTGGAAAATCACTTCACTGAGGGTTCTGCAATGCATACCAATATCAATTTGGGTTAAGTTCCATTCCCCTCAGTGGAACCGATATGATTTGAAGTTTCCATTTTTTATGATTTACAGTCACTTTATGAAGAATCAGCTCATTGTATCCCTTCAAGGCTGTCCACTACTTCTTCCTCTTCTTCTTTAAAGGATAGCAAATACTATATACATTCACTGGTCACTTTATTAGGTACACCTGTTCAATTGCTTGGTAAAACAAACTGTTAGTCAGCGAATCAAATGGCAGCAAGTCAATGCATTTAGGCATGTAGACGTGGTGAAGACGACTTGCTGAAGTTCAAACCAAGCATCAGAATAGGAAAGAAAGGGAATTTAAGTGACTTTATTTATTTCAGGTACTTATATAGCGCCGTCAATTTACGCAGCGCTTTACATATATATATATATATTGTACATTCACATCAGTCTCCAACCCTCAAGGGGTATACAATCTAAGGTCCCTAACTCACATACATACACATACTAGGGACAATTTAGACAGGATCCAATTCACCTACCAGCATGTCTTTGGAGTGTGGGAGGAAACCGGAGTACCCAGAGGAAACCCACGCAGGCACAGGGAGAGCATGCAAACTCCAGGCAGGTGGTGCCATGGTTGGGATTTGAACCAACGACCCTAGTATTGCCAGGCGGAAGTGCTAACCATTTAGTCACTGTGCTGCCCCACTTTGAACGTGGTATGGTTGTTGGTGCCAGATGGGTTGGTCTGAGTATTTAAAAAACTGCTGATCTACTGGGATTTTCATGCACAGCTATCTCCAGGGTTTACAGAGAATGGTCCGAAAAATAAAAAAAATATCCAGTGAGCGGCAGTTGGGTGGATGAAAACGACTTGTTGATGTCAGAGGTCAGAGGAGAATAGGCATTTGATTTCAGCTGCAACATTCAGATGGTAGGGTCAGAATTTGGTGTAAACATGAAAGCATGGATCCATCCTGCGTTGTATCAATGGTTTAGGTTGGTGGTGGTGTAATGGTATGGGGGATATTTTCTTGGCACTAGCAAGGTGTACCTAATAAAGTGGCAAGGTGAGTGTATATCAGATCTGGTAGATCTAAACGTTTCTATCAGGGGCGGACTGACAACTCATGGGGCCCCCGGGCAATAGGGGATTATGGGGCCCCTGTGTCCTTGCCCAAACTCAAAAAAGCCTATGAAAAAGGTACCAGGGGCATCTCATGGGGCCCCCCACTGACCCCGGGCCCTTGGGCAGTGCCCGAGTTTCCAAATGGTCAGTCCGCCCCTGGCTCCTATGATATGGTTTTTGGTAAATCTAAAGCACATTTCTCAAGAAAATCGTATCATGTATGGCCAGCCATAGTCCATGTACGTGTAAAGGCCGGCCGACCAATACTTTTGGCAGTTTAGTGTACAGGGGTGGACTGACAACTCATGGGGCCCCCGAGCAATAGGGGATCATGGGGCCCCTGTGTCCTTGCCCAAACTCAAAAAGCCTATGAAAAGGGTACCAGGGGCATCTCATGGGGCCCCCTACTGACCTCGGGCCTTCGGGCAGTGCCTGAGTTTCCAAATGGTCAGTCCACCCCTGGTTTCTATTAAAGAGAGGACAGATTTCAACCAGTTCAAGGTGAATTTAAAGTTGTGGACACATTTCAGAAACAACTTTTGCACATAAAATTGAGAAATTGAGCATCCCCTCAAATAAAATCAGAAACTTAACATTGAATGAATGGAACACACAAAAATCTTTGGAACAAAATCCAAAGCTAACGCCTCGGAAGACTGATAAAGGTGGAGTAGCTGTTGCCCTCAATACCCATGAGACATCTTGCACATGGCTTCAGGAGGGCCATACAGTGTACATTCAAGCATATTTCTCTGCCTGGGAGTAACAAATGGGTAGTACAGTCATGTGCAGCCAGTCTATACAATCAATGGCAATCTTCTTGGAGCTGCTGCTTTGTGGGTATATATGCAGATCTCATTGTTTTAATGCATACAAGGACTTGAGCACTGCCCCAAACTCAGAGCCTCTGTATTCAGGGCAGTATGTAAGTCTCAGTAAGGATTACTATTCTCTATGCCCTCTCAAAGTCTAATATACTGGTTAACAACCCTATCCTTTCCTCTTATAAGGGGTACAAGATAGGTGTGCTAAAGCTAAAGCTTTGCTAAAGAAATAGAGTTCCTTGCCCTTAACAAACAACAATTGGAGCACTTCATATGCATTTCCTTGGGCAAATACCTGAATGAATAGGCCTACATGCCAATGATTTAATATTATTTTTCCACAATTCAGGCCCTGCCCTGCCAATTTTCTATACTACACTAAACTTAATTCTGATGCCATTAGATTTGGTCTCCAAACTCTGGCACAGGGGCTACATACAGCCATTTGCTTGGCTTTATCCGCCCCTTGGGGCACTATTTCTCTCACTGACATCAATGATGGGGCACCATTCCCCTCCAATGACACTGACAATGGGGAACTATTCCTGACACTGACTGATACCAGCAATGAGGCGCTGTTCCTCCAACTGATACCAACAACAGGCACTATTCCTCCCACTAAAACCAGTAATGGGGTTTTGCTTACTCCCATTGATGGCAGGGCCTTTTCTACTCCCAGCTGCCACAATCTACCCCCCTTAAATCCTGAACAGTAAACTGGCCCTTTGTTTAAAAAATGTGGAGACCCTTTCCTTAGATGGACATTATTTTGTACTTTTTATACACAAAAGTGGGCTGCTGTGTTTGTTATGACAGGTATGCTTTTGGATAAGATAGTTGCTGCACTTTATGGATCGATGCAACGTTTATAATACAAAAATGCATTATTTAGAAGTTCAGTGAGGTGCAGATGGAAATATATCAGATATAACAGATTAAAAGAAAATGCATGCCTCTCTAAATGCTGAACCTTACACGTCTTTTGTTCGTTACAAAATATTATCAGTATCCAGATTGCCATTAACTATTAAGTAAAATGTTCAGTCATAATTATCTCTGACTTTGTACCTTACATCTGTACAGGTAATGGCTTAATATTGCGGGCAGTATTTCAATAATGAACTTTTCAAAGTGCGAAGATGGGAAAACACGCATGTATTATTCTTCATTTTACTGCGTTTCTGTCCTGTCCTCTTCAGATTGTCATAGCAACCCACATTACAGCAGTCTTCCTGCGAAATTTACTGTCTAGCTAGGAGGTGAATTCAGATAAGATTCTCATAATTTTCATAATTGAAACCTCTAATAAAAATATTCAGGGTTACATTGAAGGAAATTAAAATTAGAGCATATTATGAGACCCTTTTCAGAAAGATATTTAAAAAATGATTATTTTAGAACATATTTGTATTATGTTCTGGATAATTTTCTTATTCTATTTGTACAGTTGTTTTACAAAAAATGTTATGTAAGTATTGACAGAAGCAAGGAAAAACAGTGTTGTGCACCCTGCCTCACAATGAAGGCTGCACAAGCCACAATGTTTTTCTTAGTTTTGGATAGCATGGGGAAGGGTTAGAACCCCTATCAGGTTTTTCCTGCTTTTCTGGGATCTGGTAGAGAAATGTGCCCCTACTTCTTGTCCTGCTAACAACATTTTACCAGACAACAAGTGAAGAAAACTCTCCAACAGCCTCATGACCTGTTGCAGATTTCCCCTTACTTCCTGTCTTGGTGAAACCATTGTCAGCAGGGAAGGACGTGAGGGTAAATCTCCTAATGGAGCCCCAAATAGCAGAAGAAAACTGACAGGAGTTCTAATCCTCCCCTACGCTATCGAAAGCTAGAAAACGGTTTTGGCTTGAAATTTACTTTAATCACTTCAATACCGGGCACTTTTACCCATTTCTGTCCAGGCCAATTTTCAGCTTTCAGTGCTGTCACACTTTGAATGACTATTGTGCGGTCATGCAACACTGTATCCAAACTAAATTTTTATCATTTTGTTCACACAAATAGAGATTTCTTTTGGTGCTATTTGATCACAACTGGGTTTTTATCTTTTGCTTTTCTTCGTTTCTGTTATAAAATTTTGCAAATGAATAATTGATCTTCTTAAATGTAGGCCAAAATGTATTCTGCTACATTTATTTGGTGAAAATAACCCAAATCAGTGTATATTATTTATTCTATAGGATGGTTATAAAGTCCACAAACTATGATATATATCTGAAAATCCATCAATCCTGCTCTACTGACTGCCAATCTAATTTCTTGAGACCCAAAAATGGCAGGATGGTACAGATATCCCCCAAATTACCCCTTTTTGGAAAGTAGACAGTCTGAGGTATTTAGTAAGAGGCATGATGAGTTTTTGAAGTTGTAATTTTTTGGTCATAATTATTTGGAAAATGAAGAACTGAAAAAATAATTCACAATTGTAAGGATGAAATGAAAGGAAGCCATCCATTGTTTACAATTGTCATGTGACCTGCTGTGATTGGCACGTGGTACCAGCAACAGGCTGGTACACAAATCACTCATCGACTGTGTTCGATGCACACAGCCCGTCAAGGCGGCAACCTGTGAGGACATCTTATGACATGCACGCAGGTTGACGAAAGTACCGCCAGGCCTATAGTAAAATGACGGCTGGGCAGGACGTTTGTTGATCCGCATGGATGTCATATGATGTCCCCACAGTTTGCCGCCTCGACCGGCTGTGTCCATCTATCATAGTCAATGAGTGATCTGTGTACCCCCATTGCCGATTTAATTGAATTGTTTAATTGAATACTGTAAAAACAGATTGTATTATTTAGTGCAAAGTTAAGGCCAAACTTATTTTAATTACACCCAAAATCTGTTTTAGGGTACTAGGTTGTGGGAGAGTTAGGTTGTGTGGTCAACTGTCGTGACTCTTTAGACCTGCTTTGGGCCTGCTTTAGGTTGTGCTTAATACAACTAGAATAGTTCTCTTGTCCACCGCTTGAAAGATTGATTGAAAATTTACTCCGCAAAGAGCAAATTCACTTCACTCAGTGACAGAGGTGAAGTTGTAATGGCTTTCATCATCCAGTTATGTGCAAGCAATAACTGTATTTTTTTTTTAATTGCTTTAGCGCATGACTGGGTATTCTTTGAACATGCTCTACTCCTTCAGTTAATGACCCTGAGTGTCTTTTCCATATAACTGAATCTAATATCTTAGCATTGCCCTGGTAACGTGCATACAAGATGAGATATAGCTTACACAAAGGAGTACCCTAAACTTTACACCAATGGAGCTTACTAATGAGTAATGACAAAATAATGTGTATGAGAATTCACCAGCAATCCAGCAGATCTGATGACTCAACCCATTTTGCAGGATATCATTGTGAATGTGATAAGATGTGATGGGAAGGATGTGATAAGATAATGAAGGCACACTAATAAGGTCATTCAGTATGCCATCATTATATGTGATTCATGCTCATCTTCAGGATATCTCCCCATTCTCTGGAACTCTTTACTCCAATTCACCTGGCTATCTCATATTCTTTCCACCTTTAGGTGAACCCTGAAAGCTCACCTCTTTGGGGAAGTCTATCCTGCCTCTACTTAAAATAACTGTTCTTCTACCTTCTCTATCAGCTTATGCCTTACAGTATATATAGTACATTCACATCAGTCCCTAACCCTCAAGTAGCGTACAATCTAAGGTCCCTAACTCCCATTCATACATACACATACTAGGTCCAATTTAGACAGCAGCCAATTAACCTACCAGCATGTCTTTGGAGTGTAGGAAGAAGCCAGAGTACCCAGAGGAAACCCACGCAGGCACAGGGAGAACATGCAAACTAGAGGCAGTTGGTGACGTGGTTGGGATTTGAACCAACAACCCTAGTGCCACTGTGCTGCCCTGTGTTTTTGTAAAGGGCTGCTCAAACTGTTGGCATTATATAAATATTCTATTATAATAACAATAGTAATATTCCTTATGGCCCATTCACTTACTGGGCTCGGGACATTTTATCTGAGGCAACTGTCTGCAGAAGCCTTTGTAAGTTTGAAAGTTTGAAAAACAACAACCCCTCCCCCCCCAAAAAAAAACAACAACAAAACAAAATGGGAAGACTCGATGGACCAATCTGTTTTTTTCTGCTGTCACTTTCCTATGTTTCTATGATATGATTATTAGTATTGTTGTGGGAACAGGAGTACATTGACAGGTAGAGAATGCAACTCCTACAATCCAAACAAATTTCCCGCAGCAACTTGATTCTCCCAGAGAGTAGCCAACAAAGTCCTTAAGAGTCCAACAAAGCACTTACAAAATAATATAATAATCAGAAACCTCCAGAGAACCCAGAGTACTTCTGTCATACATTAGCAAGCATATAGGCAATCCACCCCTCCAGCATATATGTCCAATCTATAATATGCCCCTAGGTATCTCTCATGCAAGCTATAATGTGCGTTATATTGTATTCTAGACCTTTCTTCCATAATATATTTCTTTATCAATCAAAATCTTTACTTGATATACAGTTTCTTTCCTCATTTACGAAGATATAAAGGCAGCTGATTGGTTGACCAAACACTTTTGATCCTAACATGAGGCTATTATAGTGTTTACAACCCTCGTTGCTTATGACAGTAAACAAATGCCCATTTGACCAATTAATGAGCATAGAAAGATAGAAAGACAGTGCAAATTCTATAAATCTTGATGACTTACCTTGTAATGTAAATTAACTTCTACCTATCTATGCAAGTACATTCAAGTATATATATTTTTATATATATATATATATACATACATATATATAAATTACACATACACCATACATATCCTACAGATATGTTTAGAAAAAACATTAGAGTATCATGTATTGCACATGGCGTATTCCAGATGGCTACAGTTCAGCTTTAGCTACAGAATAGTGCCATCTTAAGGGGAAATCCCAAAACTGAAGAGAATAATGTCCAGCAGAATAGAATCTTTGTCCCAAACAAAAGCTGGAGATGAATTTGGAAAGCCCCCAAGCATAAAAACTATATGGTCCTGTCATCCATAAATTTCTAAGCCAACGTTGAAACATGTGAAACCTATATTGTCATAATACCTTAAGGTGGTCATAGTATTATCATAATAATGTTACATTTATTTATATTTTATATATGATGTATGTTCTTCGGTAAACTTGCATACAACATGTAATTCACTAGATGTTCACTTTTTCTGTTCACTTTTAGAAGTTGCCAAAGTATGACAAGCTTGTTTAGTAACACTATGTCTCCGGTGAAAGACAACACCTCATCCTTGCCCCGAAAACAAAGCTGTCTCAACAAGCCACCTCTGCGCGCCCTATATGATCTGCTGCTGGCTCCAATGGAAGGGGTAAGGCTATTACATCCATCCATGTTCCAGTTTTCTGCTGGGTAGTTGATTTTGTTCTATGCTTTAGACCAGGGGTCTCCAAACTTTGTAAACAAAGGGCCAGTTTATTGCCCTTCAGACTTTAGGGGGGCCGGACTGTAGCCAACGGGGGTGGAAATTTTCTTGAAATCAGTGGAATCCTGGAAACATTGCAACATTTGGTATAAAGGAGAGGAATGGTGCCCCATAATTGGTATCAGTGGGAGGAAGAGTGCCCCATCATTGGTATCAGTGGGAGGACTAGTGCCCCATCATTGGTATCAGTGGGAGGACTAGTGCCCCATCATTGGTCACAGTGGGAGGACTAGTGCCCCATCATTGGTATCAGTGGGAGGACTAGTGCCCCATCATTGGTCACAGTGGGAGGACTAGTGCCCCATCATTGGTGTCAGTAGGAGAAATAGTGTTCCATTGTTGTTATCAGTGGGAGATATTGTGCCCCATTGTTGATGTCAGTTGGCATAATTGTGTTTCATATCAGTGAGAAGAATAGTGTCCCAAGGGCCAGATAAAGGCAAGCAAAGGGCTGCATTTGGCCTTTGGGCTGCAGTTTGGAGATCATTGCTTTAGACAAAATTCAAGATTTCAAATTTTTCTGTGCTTTAGCCCGGGTTCACACTTGTGCAGTGCGGTATACCGCATGTGATTCACACAGGAACCACATCGCATTCCTGTGCAAATCACATGTGAATTGTGTGCGGTGTGATTGGAGCCATACAGTTTGTATGGCTCAAATCGCACTGCATCCGCACCAAAAAGGTGAAGGACCCTTTTTCGATCCGATTCTGCACATCACACCGTGTTTTACAGACTGATTTTGGGGTGTTGTTAACTTAACATACACACATCATCAATTGTGATGCGGTGCGGAATTTGCACAGAAAACTCTGCGAATTCCACACCGCATCTGTATAAGTTTGGGATTAGAGTTGAATTATGATTTGATTAAGATAGATATTCACTGGCAGCAAATTGGCTTGATTTTCTACAAGATTAAGCCTGGGTTCACACTTATGCGGTGTGGAATTCGTAGTGTTTTCTGTGCGATTCTACACCGCATCACAATCGCACCCCATTCAAGTGAACCGCTGCAGCTGTGTATGTTAAGTTAACAACACCCCAAAATCGATCCGCAAAATGCGGTGTGATGTGCAGAATTGGATTGCATGGGTGTGAATACCCATGCGATCCTATTCTAGTGCAAACCAAAAAAAGGGTCCTGCACCTTTTCGGTGCAGATGCGGTGCGATTTGTTCCATACAAAATGTATGGCTCCAATCGCACCGCACACAATTAACACGTGATTTGTATAGGAATGTGAACCCGGGCTTAGTCTCACATTTTTAATTGGTTTTTATATGTTAAAGACATATTTCAGCTTTTGAAATATAAAATTTAACAAAGAAAAAATGTGCATTTAATATTTTTTTTTGCACTGGAGCACTGCAGCCAATATGAGTGCATTGTGGGTGCAATAAATAGACTCCTGCGGACTATTCCTTAGGCCCCAGGACCTTAAGGAGGTTATAGGGCTGTAGTTAGTAAACTGGCCTACAAGTGCAGTGACGTCAGCTGCCTCATGATGTGGTGAAGTCTCTCTGCTGCTGTAGGAGATGAGACTTGTAGTCTTTCAATTCCAGATCCTGTAAATGAATCTGTGAATGGATGACATGGCAATATGAGGAGAGCCACACAGAGCTGCACTAAATTCAAATGAAAAAAGGGTGCTCCAGGGAGAAGAACCCAGGAAATTGGGGGTAGGGGTCGGGGTTGATGGTTGGGAACTGGGGAATGTGACCATGTTTCATGTTACTTCAAATATGTGTGTAAAATGAAACATGACCAGAAAAGTGACCTATTCTTTTAAAGAGACTCTATCTAAAAGAAAAAAAATCAAACCTGAAATACTTTGCAATAGGGCCTGGAGGCTCTTGTTTCCTACCTCCTCTCTTTTTCAGTGTTGCGGCCATTGTCAGAATATTCAACAAGAGGAAGGTAAGAAGACAAAGGTGACAGAGATTGACCTTCTTGCATGGTGCTTTAGGTTTGATTTTTTTTTTTAATTAACAAAGTCTCCTTAAACTTGTGCAAATCAAAAATATAGGCAAGAATCTCTTCCCTGAACAGTATCAGGCTGTTAGGTGTTCAGGCTGGTATCACCATAGCAAAGGGGGAGTGAGTGTGCAGGCTTTCCTGCTATGGTGACAGTACCTCTATATTCAGGTGACTGAAAGTCAATGCAAGCCTTCGGCAGGCAACCTTCCTGGGTCTTTTCCATCTTTGAAAATTGATATGAGAACACTATAGGTACTCTTTATTGATTTAACAGTTGTCAATGTACGAGGATTTATTCTTGGATTGTAAGCTCCAAGGAGCAGTGCCCTCCTAACCCTCTTGTATTGAACTGTATCATTGCTGTATTGTCTCCCGTTATATTGTAAAGCGCTGAGCAAACTGTTGGCACTATATAAATCCTGTATAATAATAATAATAATAATATTATTGTTGTTATTATTATTATTTTTTTTTTAATGGCAAGTCCCTTTTCACAGTCGCAGTAACTAAGTAATTATGTAACTGCAAAAAGTAACTTAATTTTAAATAAAATAGTTTTAATTTTATTATTCATAAAGCAAAGGATTATCAGAATTCCCTGCCCTAGTCTAGGTCTCTGTTGAAAAAAAAAATTCCATCTGGGGTTACAGATAGTAAGCAAGTGATCCAAAGAGAATTTAAAAAACTATGCTCACCTCTAGTAATGATGGTGCAACAATAAGTTGACTAAAAAGAAATGAAATTTCTGGGAAATCAGTACACTAAGATTTCAGCCCTCCTATTCTTTAGGACGTTTAAAAGAAACTATTGACATGACCAGCATTCTATTCCTAATTCGTGTTTATTTCTATATTGTAACTTGAATAAGAAAACATTGAAAAGGAAAAATGTAACACTTTTACAGTATCTACCAACAAGACATGATATGCAAAATGTATCCTAATGCTGTACTCGTTGACTTTCAGGCTACTTTGCCCTATTTATTATTTCATTTTGCGGTAGTAGAAGTTACAACTCAATTTCCACTTAATGAACTCTAGAGGGAGCCAAGCAACTAATATTTATCTCAGCAATATATAGAATTGGTTGGTGCAGCTATTCTGAACCATGGAAGCAGCCATGTAACTGTTACTAAAACTTAAGAAGATTTTCATTTACAAACATGATATGAGAAATCATTAGTAAAGTGTAGAATATATTACTAAATACAGAAATAAGAGGCTAGCATTAGTTACACTTTCTTTGCTATAAGGAATAGTGCTGTATTTAGTGTAGTCGTGAAAGGGATACTAATGCTAAAACAGAATCACAAATCAACTAAAAAGAAGACAAGGCAGTCCTGAAATTTTACAAATTTTACATATACAGATTTACACCTTACTGTACATCGTCAGAATAAAAGAAGACACAAGTCCAAGAATTTTAACCAATAGAAAAAATGATTAAGTCAATTCAAAACCTCCATATACAGAACCCTATAACCACAGTTGATCTAGAGGCATGCTAAAAAGCCTTTTAAAGCATGACCCGATTACCTCCAACATAGGGAAAAAAACTTTCCTGAACCCCTAGGAAATCAGATACAGTATTATCTGGATCAGCAATCACTGGTGCTACTACTTAAAAATGTAATAGACAGTTCTTTGTATTTAGTAAAGTTAGTAGTTTTTATAAACTAACAACTGAGCTGGTTAAAACTAGTTCCCAAGGGATTCTTTTCCACATTTTCACACCTCTAAGGGCTCATGTACACTGCAGCTGGTAAACTGAAGTTTAGGAGCAGCTGAGCGTTTTTTTCAGCAGCCCCTGAACTCTCCTTTATGTTTCCCTATGTGTCCATGTACACATAGGCGTTTATAGTAGTTTACAGGCAGTTGAGTTTACAGGCATTTGCTGGAAAGCACAAAAATTGCATTCAGGAGTAGAGTTTACCGGCGTTTCAAATGCCAAATGCTTGTAAACATGTGTAAACGCGTTTACACTCATTTCCGTTTAGACTCTTTTTTTGGCTGGTCCATATCCAGATGCTGTCCAGTGCCTTTTTTCTTCATCAAAAATGCATGCACAGCTTTTTTCCATGTATTCAAATGGACCTAGCACACCAGTGCAGTCAGTTCCAGTAAAGGAAAAAATGGTAGAACGTGTTTCATTATGCTCATGATGGGATCCATAGTGAATACAACCAGAAAAGACAGGTAATCTCAACACATACTGCTCTCTCTGCTTCTGCTCTTTCTATTTCTCTCAAAATGTCTGAAATAGTTAATCATTTACTATTTTTCAGTGCATTCTGGGCATTTGGGAGAGTCTCCTGAGGTTATCTTTTAAAAAAGCTTCTGAATGCAAACGCACATAAACGCGGCTAAACGCGCATAAACGCTGTAGGTAAACTCAGTTAAACTGATGTTTTCAACCTATGTTATCTAGCAGTCAGTTTGCAGCGGTCAGAAGAGTTTTTCAAATGTCCCGTGTACATGAGCCCTAAGGCATGTTGCACAGAAGTTTAAAGTTTTTTACTGATCTGAAATATGATGCATTATTGTCTGTGGGACACCGCATACAGCTGAGTAAAGATCATACAGTGTCAACATACAGTGTTGAGTACAGAGCAGTAAAACAATAATAGAAAATTTTCCATTTGAGTGTAGTAATTTACTTGTGTGTTTAGGCCCCTTGTATATGAGCGTCAAAAGTTACTGATTTTTGCTTAGGAATTTGTGACATCCATGTGCAAGGCGCCACAATACTGGCAATGAAGAAGAATTTTACCCATCTATACATTTACACACCTACTAGCCCACAGGTGTCAAACTGGTGGCCCTCCAGCTGTTCCCAAACTACAAGTCCCATGAGGCATTGCAAGAATAACAGTAACAAGCATGACTTCCAAAGGCAGAGGCATGATGGGACTTGTAGTTTGGCAACAGCTGGAGGGCTGCCAACTTGACACCCCTGTACTAACCTATACTCGCTTATATTCAACATTACTCAGGTCTTTGCAAACAGTTTTTGGCCCCTTGCACACAGACATCACAAGTTCCTGAATAAACATCAGTAAATTATGATGCAAGGGACCTAAACATCAAGAAATTATGATGCTCGTGTGCAAGGGGCCTTACTGTGAAAAAGCCTATTTTCCCCAGATGTATAGACTGCCCCCTTGCCATTTGCAATGACCTTAAAGTAAAAAAAAACAAAGTTCACTATATGGACCACTTACTGTATGTATTTATACATGATGATGCTATCTCCTCCTTACTCGCCTCTTCCTAAGATATAATACATTCAATTTAGCTAATCTTTCTTCATGCTGAAGTTCCTCATTCTTATCAGTGTACTGTCCTTCTCTGCACTCTCTACAGTTTCCTAACATTCTCTTTGTGAACTTCTGCCAAAAACAGAGCTGCCTGTTCCAAATGAAGTCTTACTTATGATTTGTACAGGGGCAAGATTATGTTTGTCTTTCTGGAGTCTACAGTATATCTCTTTCAATAAAAGCAAGTGTGTTGCTTGCATTAGAGACTGCAACTTGGCATTGCATTCTAATATTAAAGTGGTTCCAAAGGCAGAAAGTGTTTAACCTTTAATGCATTCTATGGATTAGGGTGAAAAACTTTCTGGGTGCAGATCCTCCCTCAGCCCCCCTTATACTTACCTGAGCCCCATCTCACTCCAGCGATGTGCATGAGAGCAGCAGCTCTCCTGGGTCTCTCTCTCTTCATTGGCTCACACAGCAGCTGTCAATCAAAGCCAGTGAGCCAGTGCAGGGAGAGCAGGAGGGTGGGGCAGAGTCCCGCTCTGTGTCCATTCACAGGAGTGCATCTCGGGAGTGAGTCTGATCGAGTGCCCCATAGCAAGAGGCTCGCTATTGGGGGCACTCTGCAGGAGGGAGGAGCCAGGACCACCAGCTGGGGACCCAACAAGAAGAGAATTTGGGCCACTCTGTGCAAAACCATTACACAGAGCAGGTAAGTATAACATGTTTGTTATTTAAAAAAACAAAATAACAACCTTTAGAATCACTTTAAGTGATAAGTGATTTAAGTATGATCTACCATGACACCCAGATCCTTCTCCACCACTGACTCCCCCAGCTGCTCTTCTCCAATGCATGCAGTTTTCTAGCCCCCCCAAGTGCATAACCTTACATTTAACAACCTTAACCACTTGCCTACGGGCACTTTCACCCCTTTCCTGCCCAGGCCAATTTTCAGCTTTCAGCGCTGTCGCACCTTGAATGACAATTACGCTGTCATGCAACATTGTACCCAAACTAAATTTGTATCATTGTTTTTAGACAAATAGAGCTTTCTTTATGTGATATTTAATCAACACTGGGGTTTTTATTTTTTTGTTAAACAAACAAAAAAAAAAACAAAAAGAAGGTTTTCATAGTTTCTGTTATAAAGTTTTGTTAATAAGTGATTTTTCTCCTTTACTAATGATCCCTGATGAGGCTGCACTGATGGACACTGATAAGGAGGTACTGATGAGGCTGCACTGTATGCGACACTGATGGGCATTGATAGGCGGCCTTGATAGGCAACATCGATGGTAACTGACGGGCATCACTGATGGGCACTGACAGCCAGCACTGATGGGCACTGACAGCCAGCACTAAGGAGGCACTGATTGCCAGCACTGATGGGTACTGATAGCCAGCACTGATGGGTACTGATAGCCAACACTGATGGGAACTGATACAAAGCGCTGATGGGCACTGATGGGGCTATATTGATCATCAGGGCACTGATGATCAGTGTAGAGTTCCCCTCTGAGAAATTCCACTTACCGACTCTCCTCTCCTCAATTTTTGGTTAAAATATAAAAGATGAGGTTGCATTGAGTAAAAAAATATCAAACATTCCATGTCTTAAAATTGTGTGTGCCTGCAATATGGCCAAAAACTATGATGCCCAAAAATCACCTTAGGTGACGCTTTAAAAGCTTTTACAGCTCATCAATTTAGAGTTAACTAGGAGCTTTTGTTCTGTTATTGTTCTCACTCTGACAATAGTGGCGATATTTCACATTTGTGGTGTGACTGCAGTTTACATACACATGCACACCCTGGGCTTTCGTTTCTCTTTGTGCAGGTGTGCGGGGAAACGGGGGTTACAGCTATATTTTTTATTATTTTATATTTTATTTTGATTTTAATTTTTAAAACTGTTTTTCTTTTATTTAAGTTTGTTTTTACGTGATTGCTATCAAAAGGAGTTAATAACATTGGGCAGGTGGCAGGTACTGGAGACATTAGGGGTTTAATAGACCCAAGTGTCTCCCCTGCCTTTCACACCATGTAACCAAGCACAGATCGGCTTGGTTAGATGTGTCCCCTGGCTGTACTGGCCAGGAAAGGGTGCATCTGAAACCTGAAGTGACATCACTTTCAATTTCACTGTTTGCATGTGAGATCGAGGCATGGATTTGCCTCAGTCTCACAGCACTCTCCCTCCCTAGCTGGTGGATGTGTTCCTGGGCACTGGTAAGAGCGGTAGATCCTGGGAACCATGGAATGGGCGCTAGCGGAAGGGGGGGGGGGGACATCACATTGCCAGCTCCATGAACATGATCTGCAGCTATAGAGCACATCACTTTCACTTTCAAGCCAACAGTCAGCTGCATTAGGCAAGTTAGGGGGCCGTGAGACCCCTGTAAGCACGACTGCCTAATTTGTCTAATTAAAGAGCCACCTCTGTATCCAACGCAGTGCGACTGCAGAACCTCCAGTGCTGAACTACACTTTGTGCTGCCACCTCTCACCAACTTCCTGCTATTCCTGAAAGATCGAGCCCACCCATGCTCACTTGCCACACTGTATAAGGCAGGAAGGCTGGGAGAGAATTATTGCAGGAGATTCCAGAGACCTAACAGTGGCCTCCACACTCCTCATCTGTGCCCTCCCTCTCTAGCCACCTCACCCTTCTCCCATCACACACTTCACACATACTGTCACCCAACTTTCCTGCACTAAACACTTCATGTAAGTAGAAACCTGTGCCACTTAATCCTGCTTCTAGCCAAAACATTCCACCATCCCTACTGTCATCTATCAACAGTCCCAGCTGTCTCCACTATCAATAGTAGGGACAAGCCCCAAATGTTGTCAAACTTGGTTTCTCAAGAACATTGCAGATTATGCCTGTACAAAAATTGTCCTTGTTTTATACCCATTACACTCCTCTCCTACACATGCTTGCCATCGCCATACCCTCCAAACTTCTTCCCAGTACTCGTCTTCTACACATACTCTCCACTGTATTACCCTACTCACTACCCTACTCCTCTCTTCATTCCTTTGCATACTGACCACTGTAATACCCTACTCACTACCCTACTCCCTTCATTCCTTTGCATACTGTCCACTGTAATACCCTACTCACTACCCTACTCCCTTCATTCCTGCACATACTGTCCACTGTAATACCCTACTCACTACCCTACTCCTTTCATTCCTGAACATACTGTCCACTGTAATACCCTACTCACTACCCTACTCCCTTCATTCCTTCACATACTGTCCACTGTAATATCCTACTCACTACCCTACTCCCTTCATTCCTGAGCATACTATCCACTGTAATATCCTACTCACTACCCTACTCCCTTCATTCATTTGCATACTGTCCACTGTAATACCCTACTCACTACCCTACTCCCTTCATTCCTGCACATACTGTCCACTGTAATATACTACTCACTACCCTACTCCTTTCATTCCTTCACATACTGACCACTGTAATACCCTACTCACTACCCTACTCCCTTCATTCCTTCACATACTGTCCACTGTAATACCCTACTCACTACCCTACTCCCTTCATTCCTTCACATACTGTCCACTGTAATACCCTACTCACTAACCTACTCCCTTCATTCCTGCACATACTGTCCACTGTAATACCCTACTCACTACCCTACTCCCTTCATTCCTGCACATACTGTCCACTGTAATACCCTACTCACTACCCTACTCCCTTCATTCCTGCACATACTGTCCACTGTAATACCCTACTCACTACCCTACTCCCTTCATTCCTGCACATACTGTCCACTGTAATACCCTACTCACTACCCTACTGCCTTCACTCCTGCACATACTGTCATACCCTCCTCACATCTTTTCTGCACATACCGCCTGTGGTCATACTCTCTGAACTCATTGTATCTATTAAAACAGTTTACTACATTTATTGTTCCTATTCTTGTTTCTTCCCTATTCTAAAATGGGCACACTTTTGTAAGTTGAGAATACAATTATGAACTGAAGAATCAGGAAGGAATGGGGGTGATTTACCAAAGGAGTAGAGGCTGTTCACTTTGGTTTGTGTATGTGCAATTTACAAAGTGAAATCTGCCATAAAACTATAAAACTGTGTTCATGTACGAGGGAAATAAACAGTACGTTTGTTGCACATCATTGGCTGATTGAAGTACAGGATAGCTTCACCACTTTGCTTACTCACTAGTCTCTATAACTTTGTTAAAGTATATGTAAACCCTTACCTTGTAAATCAACCCAATGAAAAGTAAAACATTTGTGTATAGATATAAAATAACTACAAATACCCTTTTTTCACATTTTTGTAAATGATCACATACCCTCTGTTCTCAGCTAAATAGATAGCTGGGGTAGGAGAACACTGGAGTACACTGATCTTCTCAGTGAAAAGCTGCGCAGGGGGGTGTCAAGACAAGTCTGATCATTGGAGAAGAACAGGGTGAGTTCCCAGCACAGCTAGAGAACTGAACACAATGTGCTTTCCTGCCTAGTGTGGTTAGTTTTTAATAGGAAAGCAGAGGGACTGACAGGGACAGCAGGGCTTTCAGACAAAGTTAGCAATACATAATAAGAGAACAAGATACTTTTTTATACAACTACATGGTACAGCAGGCAGATATCAGGAATATGAAATGTTGGGTTTACATATTCTTTAAATCAACCCAGTAGAGTGGTTTGGAGATTTATTTAAATATTGCTTGGATAATACCTGAAGTTGCTGGAAAATGAACTCCTAACCACAAAATTCTTTCTCAGGCAAAAGCTCTCACAATTATGTTTCCACTTACAGTGCCCATCTATTTAGTAATCTGGTAAAATGATCTCTTTCATGAAAGTATAGTGATTTGTAACGAAAATACAATATTCAATTTGATATGGGTTCCTAGTTGTAGTGTACAGAATCATTAAATGAAACCAATTTAATTTCCCTGGTTACCAATCTGTTCTTCTCATTTACCCAACCATAGACATTTAGCTTGTGGCTGCACTTTTTTACCCAACATTTTCTCATTCTGCAAAAGTGTGTGTGTGTGTGTGTGTGTGTGTGTGTATATATATATATATATATATATATATATAATTTATTTATTTAACATAGAGTGGGTTAGTTGATGATTTTGTCAACCTGTACAATTTTCCAGCTGTTTTCCTGAAGAAAAACTGCCTATATTTTCTTCAGAGTATACACTATATTGCCAACAGTACTGGGACTCCTGTCCTTACACGTACATGAACTTTGATGGCATTTAATGGCAATATTGAGTTGGCCCACCCTTTGCAGCTATAACAGCTTCAACTCTTCTGGGAAGGCTGCCCACAAGGTTTAGGAGTGTGTCTATGGGAATATTTGACCATTCTTCCAGAAGTGCATTTGTGAGGTCAGGAACTAATGTCGGATGAGAAGGCCTGGCTTGCAGTCTCCACTCTAATACATCCCAAAGGTGTTCTGTCGGGTTGAGGTCAGGACTTTGCTTTGTGCACTGGTGCATAGTCATGTTGGAACAGGAAAGGGCCATCCCCAAACTGTTTCCACAAAGTTGGGAGCATGAAATTGTCCAAAATGTCTTGGTATGCTGATGCCTTAAGAGTTCCCTTCACTGGAACTAAGGTGCCAAGCCCAACACCTGAAAAAAAAACCCACACTATAATCCCCCCTTCACCAAACTTTACACTTGGCACAATGCAGTCAGGCAAGTACCATTCTCCTGGCAACCACCAAATCCAGACATATCCATTGGATTGCCAGACAGAAGTGTGAATTGTGACTCCAGAGAACACATCTCCACTGCTCTAGAGTCCAGTGGTGGCGTGCTTTATGCCACTGCATCCGATGCTTTGCATTGCTCTTGGTGATGTAAGGCTTGGATGCAGCTGCTCGGCCATGGAAACCCATTCCACGAAGGTCTCTGTGTACTGTTGTTGTGCTAATCAGAAGGCCACATGAGCTTTGGAGGTCTTTAGCTATTGATTCTGCAGACAGTTGGTGACATTTGCGCACTGTGCGCTTCATCATGGGCTGTCCCCACTCTGTCATTTTTCATGGCTGAGTTGCTGTTGTTCCCAGTTGCTTCCACTTTGTTATAATACCAGTAACAGTTGACTGTGGAATATTTAGTAGCAAGGAAATGTCATGGATGGACTTATTGTAGAGGTGGTAACCTATCATGGTACCACTCATTCACTGAGCTCCTGCGAATGACCCATTCTTTCCAAAATGCATCCCTAGGCGCTTGATTTTATACCCCTCTGGCCATTCAGGTGATTGGAACACCTGCATCCAATGATTTGGAGGGGTGTCCCAATACTTTTCGCAATATAGTGTATGTTAATCCTGCTTTGTGATGTCAGTAGGTAACTGCTCACATGTTGTGTTTGGCTTAATCTGCTGTAAAGTTATATATATTTATTATTTATTTATTTCAGGTACTTCTATAGTGCCATCAATTTACGCAGTGCTTTTACATACATGTATTGTACATTCACATCAGTCCCTAACTCTCAAAGAGTGTACAATCTAAAGTCCCTAACTCATTTTCATACATACACTTACTAGGGCCAATTTGACAGGAGCCAATTAACCTACCAGCATGTCCTTGGCAGTGTAGAAGGAAACCGGAGTACCTGGAGGAAACCCATGCAGTCACAGGAGAACATGCAAACCCCAGGCAGGTAGTACCGTGGTTGGGATTCAAACCAGCAACCCTAGTACTGCCAAGCAGAAGTGCTAACCTTTTAGCCACTATGCTGCCTATATATATATATATATATATATATATATATATATAGATATATCTATATATATATAGATATATCTATATATATATATATTGTATATACAGTTGTGTTCAAATAATAGCAGTCAGACATCACTAACCTGATCAATCACTGTTTTTGGTAGAAATGATATTTCTACATGGCAAATAATTTACTAGCAGGTGTAGTAGAGTAATAGAAATCCAACAGACCCAACAGTCATGACATGCATGCTGCTGATTCTGTGTAATTGAATCACTAATTGAAACGGGCATGTTCAAAATAATAGCAGTGTGGAGTTCTATTAGTGAGGTCATTCATTCTTTGAAAAACAGGTGGCAATTATTGCCCTTATTTAAGGAAGGAAGGCAGCAAATGTTGTACATGCCGGTTACAGTGCATTTCTCTCTGAAATTCTGAGGAAAATGGGTCGTTCCAGACATTGTTCAGAAGAACAGTGTACCTTGATTAAAAAGTTGATTGGAGAGGGGAAAACATATAAAGAAGTGCAGAAAATGATAGGCTTCTCAGCTAAAATGATCGCAAATGCTTTAAAATGGCAACCAAAACCTGAAAGATGTGGAAGAAAGCAAAAAACTACCATTCGAATGGATAGAAGAATAGCCAAAATGGCAAGGACTCAGCCAACAATCAGCTCCAGGAAGATCAAAGAAGGTCTAAAGTTACCTGTGAGTACTGTTACAATTAGAAGACACCTATGTGAAGCCAAGCTATCTGCAAGAAGCCCCTGCAAAGTCCCACTGTTGAAAAAAAGATGTTCTGAAGAGGTTACAATTTGTCAAAGAGCACATTGACTGGCCCAAAGAGAAATGGCGCAACATTTTGTGGACTGATGAAAGTTAGATTGTTCTTTTTGGGTCTAGTGGCCGGAGACAGTTTGTCAGACGACCCCCAAACACTGAATTCAAGCCACAGTACACTGTAAAGACAGTGAAGCATGGTTGTGCAAGCATCATGATATGGGGATGTTTCTCATACTATGGTGTTGGGCCTATTTATCGCATACCAGGGATCATGGATCAGTTTGAATACATCAGAATACTTGAAGAGGTCATGCTGCCTTATGCTGAAGAGGAAATGCCCTTGAAATGGGTGTTCCAACAAGACAACGATCCCAAACACACCAGTAAATGTGCAACATCTTGGTTCCAGACCAACAAGATTGACGTTATGGAGTGGCCAGCCCAATCCCCGGATCTTAATCCAATAGAAAACTTGTGGGGTGACATCAAAAATGCAGTTTCTGAGGCAAAACCAAGAAATAGAGAAGAACTGTGGAATGTAGTCCAATCATCCTGGGCTGGAATACCTGTTCACAGGTGCCAGAAGTTGGTTGACTCCATGCAACACAGATGTACAGCAGTTCTCAGAAACAGTGCTTATACAACGAAATATTAATTAACCACTTCCCGACCGGCCATTGTATATAAACGGCCGGACGGTGGCACTGCAGGGTCGGGTGGCCGTCTATAAACGGCCTCCCCGCACCCTGCTTGTGCGCGCTCCCTGGGAGCGCGCAGCACCGCGATCCGGTGCCCGCTGTGTCCTCCGGACACAGTGAAACACCGATCGTCGGACGGGACCTCTGTACGAGGTCCCGATCATGTGATCGCTGATTGGCCAATCAGTGATCACATGCAAAGTAGTAAGCAAGATGTCACTTCTGACATCATTGCTTACTATGTGTGAAATCTGTGAATGATCACAGAGGTCACATGGTACAAGGCTATTCACAAAAGCCTTGTACCATGTGACAAGCTGTGACCAATCACAGCTCACTCTGTATTTCTCAGTGAGTGCAGGAATGCACACAGAGAGAAAGAGAAATGATTGCTTTTACATCCTATATGGGTGTAAAAGCAATCAGTGTAAAAAAAAAAAAAAAATCTTTATCACCCCTCACAAGTAGTACAGTGTCACCATGGTGACACTGTACTGCTAGGGTGACAGTATGTAAAAAAAAAATAAAAATAAAAAATAATAATATAAAAAAATAAAATAAAAAGTAAAAAAAATGTTTAAAAATTATAATTTTTGCTTATAAACTAATTTGGATTTTTTTTTTTACTAAAAAGATAACGGAATAAATTTTGGCTAAGATTTATGATGAAATATTATTTATTTGCAAAATTTTATAAAAAAAACACTTTTTTAAAAAAATTTTGGACATTTCATTTACATAGCAAAAAAAATACAAATCCCAGTGGTGAATAAATACCACCAAAATAAAGCTTTATCTATCTAAAAAAATGGTAAAAAATTCATTTGGGTACAGTGTTGCATGACCGCGCAATTGTCATTCAAAGTGTGATAGCGCTAAAAGCTGAAAAATTGCCCTGGTCAGGAAGGGGGTAAAAGTGTCCGGACTGGAAGTGGTTAAGTGATTCAAAGGAAAGCAAAATCTTCAAACATTTTTCAGTTTATATAGTGAATGTTTGAGTTTGTAAAGAAGAATACAAACACTGCTATTTTTTTGAACAGTCTAATATTCACTTTTCTTCAATTTTTTTTAGAGGAACAACACAAATTTGGTATATTTCCCTTCATGTTTTGATTTGGAATAGAATGTGTAGTGTTCCCAATGCATTTGTGTGTATGGAAATAAAAGCTATTAGAAGGATTTTGAGCTTTATTCACTTTTTTCAACACACTGCTATTATTTTTAACACAACTGTGTGTATATATATATATATATATATATATATATATATATATATATATATATATATATATGCATTTTTTTGGTGTCATGCCACTCCCCTATGAGCCGTCTATATTAGTCTATTTTTTAGAGCCATAAACCTCTGACATAAGGTTTTCTTTATTATAGAACATTTTGCATTGCTGAAATATTTTGTTGTAGTTCGGCAAACTGAATTGTGTTCAATATGCTCCATGTGGTCTTGTTACTGCTTTATCTTGTGCCAGAATAGCCCCATATCAGCGTATCCTTTCTCTGCATCTCCAAGCCTTGTTTGAAACTTTGAAGTAGCGAAATATTATTTGGATAGTTTAAATATGACTCAATCTGTTGCATACCACCCTTTGGCTATCCTCCTGTAGAATTATGATTCCCTGTGTGATTTCTGGCTTCTGGACAAGGCTTTTCTATGAAAGTGCCAAAAAGAATTTTACATGTGAACATTAAGCTACATGTGTTTAGAATCGAGGTAACATTTAAATGAAATTTCTTGCACACTGTCTAAGCCTGTTTTCAATGAATCAGTGTCACATGCTCAGTTTATCAACAATTCATGTGTTAGTGCTAATATGAAGGCTTTTCTGTCTGTGACCTGTAGGTCAATATCTCCTACCGAAATAAAATACATATGAACATATTTAAAAGGAATGGCATAATGGAGCTGTCAGCTGTGCACAGCAACCAATCCAAATGATTCTTTCGCTGATACCAGTGAACACAAATCTACCTGGTCAATGTGGGTTACTGTACTTTTTCATGTTATCTTGTCTCTCTAAATTGCTCTAAAAAAAAAACTGTTTTCAAAGTGCATATTAATGCTATCATAGTTAGAATTTGTGTTTAAAGCTGAAATCTAGACATGCAGCTAAACATAGAGATGAAATACAGGGGTTGGACAAAAAAATGGAAACACTACATAAATTGATGTGATATTTTTGTGCTTCCGCTGTGTGATGAGACACCTAGCTAAGAGGTGGGAAGCCTCACTTTCGCCATTCACTGCATGCACTGCTAGTAACACAAAGTCATGTCAGAGTTTACTGAGCATCAGAGAGGGCAAATTGTTGGTGCCCGCTTAGCTGGTGCCTCTGTGACAACGTTACTGGACAGGCTGCATCTACTCCTAGCTTTTAATTAGCCTTCACCTGCCAGACCCTTATAGTCAGGGTTGGATGCATAATGCAAATATCGCTTCACTGTGAAGCTGAAGCAAATTAGGGTGTCCGTTTATGACACACAGAGAATAACTGCGATTCAACGGATCTCAGCTATTCTCTGGTCATTCACAGTTTATGACACTCAGGAGATCATGTCAGCCCTTCTCTGGAGATCTGTGTTCTCCCTCCAGATTCTCCAGCCCAGAGCTGGAGAATCAGAGGGACCGCAAACTAAGCAGAGATAATTTACCTCTGCTTAGTAAACTGATCTTTTACTATAATCTCACGAGATTATAGTAAAATCAGCCGTTTTCCAGAGTTTGTAGACCGTTCTCCCTTCGTTCGGAGAACTTCTTCATAAACTACATTCACAGGACAACTGAGTTGCCAGAGAACTGAGCAGCGATCATTTACCGCTGGTTCATAAACGGACACCTAGGTGCTATATATGCAGTATGTGGTACAAGTAAGCATAGACTGCACACCACTATGTCATTGGTCACAAAATTAGGCTGAGTGGGTTCCTTGAAGCAGGCAACCTATACATTTTGTTGCCTATAGACAGAGTCCATGCCTTACAGTGGGCCCTGTTAATGGCATAATTACTTACTTCTTACTTTTAAATATATTTATAAACAATATAGGGTCTGGAATTAAAAATCCCATTTCAGTGTTTGCAGATGACACCAAGCTGTGCAGTGGAATAACCTCTTTACAGGATGTCTTGAACTTACAAGCCGACCTCAATGCACTGTTTAATTGGGCAACTTTGTGGCAAATGAGGTTTAATGTTGATAAATGTAAGGTTATGCACTTGGGGGCTAAGAATATGCATGCATCATACATACTGGGGGGGTACAACTGGGGGAATCAATGGTGGAGAAGGATCTGGGAGTTCTGGTAGATCATAAGCTTAATAATGACATGCAATGCCAAGCTGCAGTTTCTAAAGTAAGCAAAATCCTCTCTTGTATTAAAAGAGGTATAGACTCCAGAGAGAGAGATATCATTCTACCCCTGTACAAATCATTAGTAAGACCTCAGTTCAGTTTTGGGCACCAATTCACAAAAAGAACATTGGGGAACTGGAGAAAGTACAGAGAAGGGCAACCAAACTGATAAGAGGCATGGAGGAGCTCAGCTATGCAGAAAGATTAGAGGAACTGAATTTATTCTCTCTTGAGAAGAGGAGATTAAGGGGGGATATGATCAACATGTATAAATACATCAGTGGTTCATATAGTGAACTCGGTTATTCACCCTGAGGTCATCACAGAGGACAAGGGGGCACATTTTCTTATGTCTGGAAGAAAAGAAATGTAATCTCCAAACACGGAAAGGTTTCTTCACAGTAAGAGTTGTGAAAATGTGGAATAAACTCCCTCAAGAGTTGGTTCTGGCCAGCTCAGTGGATTGCTTTAGAAAAGGCCTGGATTCTTTCTTAGATACACAGAATATAACTGGATACTAAGATTTATAGGTAAAGTTGATCCAGGGAATATCCGATTGCCTCTCGGGGGATCAGGAAGGATTTTTCCCCCTGCAGGAGCAAATTGGATCATGCTTTGCTGGGGTTTTTTTTTGCCTTCCTCTGGATCAACTGTGGGTATAGGATTATAACTTTTTTTTTTAAATGGTTGAACTGGATGGACTTTTGTCTTTTTTCAGCCAGACTAACTATGTAACTATATATAATCGTTATTCATCTCAGCAAAATTGATTTCAGAACTGGATTGAGACCACAGTCTTTGGATCTAGATGTTAATAAGAATGTAAATCACTGAAATACAAGAGTGTAAATCACTTACTCCCCTCCATCTTCCTAAACAATGATCATAAGGCCTCATGCACACTAGGATTTTGCTCAGCTCTTCTGAATGCCTTTTCTCCTAGCAGGAGAAAAGCAGTGTAAAAAAAGATCGCCTACAGCTGCGTTTTGCAAACTTGTTTAGATCCTCATTCATTCCAGGGGCCAAATTATTAATTTATTCTGGACACTGGAATGAATGAATGCTCAAGTGCTAAACATGCTTACCATTTAGGCACATTGGGTGTTTTTTTTCTACTAAAACACTGCTATCATGAACGTGGAAGTGATGGGTTTTTTTTCTATCTACAAATGCTCCTGCCTCTATATGCCTGTAAATATCAACATAAAGGGCATTTAGAGGCAGGAAAAAAGGTTAAACACCCTTATAAGCAGTATTTTTGACACCCAATGTGCACGAGGCCTTACATTGTGTCAGATTTTCTCTACTGCAGTTAAAGCCGGCTATAGATGGATCAAATCTCAGCCAGTTCAGCAGAGACTGGCTGAGATTTGATCCATGTATTGGCAGGGTGATTGTACAAAGACCGATCCATCGATTGACTTGAGTACAACTGGCCTGTTGGACTTTTAGCTCGTGAATTCTGCCTGCAGCTATAGCCGCTTGCAGTGAGTATTGCGTCCTCCCAGCACGGAAGGCTCCCCATGCCCCCCCACCAGCAGAACTCAATAGCACCGCGGGTGGGCTTTCTGTATGATTTTCTTTCCTTCCATCCATGGTGGAAGAAAAGAAAATCAAGTAATCTATGACTTGTCTAAGCAGAACTGCTAGGGTACCTTCCTGCCCCAACCTAGAGATTGGACAATGAAGAAGAAGCAAAAGACTGATGAACACATCTCTATCCCTCTGCTCTTTCTTCTTATCAACATATTATTTGTCAGCACATATGCAACAGATCCTGATTATCACTTAATGCTCCCCTCCATCTCCCGGTCCTGCTCTGTAGAGGATTCCGAGAGGGCCATACAAAGTGAAGTATGCGTAATTACACTAGTTGCATTTATTATTATTATTATTATTATTATTATTATTATACAGGATTTATATAGCGCCAACAGTTTGCTCAGCGCTTTACAATATAACTGGAGACAATACAGCAACAATACAGTTCAATACAAGAGGGTTAGGAGGGCCCTGCTCCTTGGAGCTTACAATCTAAAAGTATTATTATACAGGATTTATATAGCGCCAACAGTTTTCTCAGCGCTTTACAATATAACGGGAGACAATACAGTAACAATACAGTTTAATACAAGAGGGAATTGAGGGCCCTGCTCCTTGGAGCTTACAGTCTAGGAGTATACTATACCTTATGATTTTTTTTTAACTAATACATAACTTCAGTGATTGCTGTTTTACATCTGCCTGGAGTTCAGCTTTAATTAAAATATCTAATATTTATAATTATGCAATTATGGGAGGGAGCATGCACAGTATGCTTCTTCAACAGTCATGCCATAGTAAACATTTCCTGGCATGCACCACAGGATCCTAATTGAATGCTATGGTTTGCAAGATGCCGTGCGTATCTATATCTTCATAGTATATACAGTATACAGTATAGGAAGGATAACAGAGATAAAGCTTTATGTGTAAAATTTGCATGTTTCAGGCTTTTGGTAGCAGCTACTGATGGCTCATACCATGGAAAGATTTATTCAGTTTTTGGCAGCCAGTAACGTTATGGTGCCAGCCAGCAAGACACAAATGTCAAGAAATCCAATAAATGGTGCTACAAGTAAATATGTTATTTCAAATGTAAAAACACACAATGGAACTAGTGGTGGAAATTCAGCAGACTTTTCCAAACGGAATGTTTAGGCAGTATATACAACTATATGATCTATAAAGAGAAAATAATCCCAAAAATATTGTGCGAGCACAACCATCATTGTAGAACCAGTTTTAATTCTAAATCCTGTGTAACATATGAATTCCTTGAGGCTGTGTTGGATGAGCGGTTTGGCATTCATGTACCTTGTAACTCACTGATGAAACCATGTTTTCCAGCAGCAGTTTGGCAGCCATTTCTGTATCATTAACCACTTTAATGATTTACTATACAGCATCACTGACCAAGAGAGGCTTTCACATTTCCAATAGAAAACCTCTGCACAAAGGGATTGCTGAAAGATGACTTCTCCAGAGCCAGTTATGCCATAGTGTCTGAGAAAAACACACACACACCATTACAACTCATGCAAAAAAAAAAAAAACCCTATCAAAAAAATGCCAACTGCTCAGTCATAGACACACCAGTAGATATAATGGATAGGTATGGTGGGAATGCCCTTAGTTGGAAGATATAATTAGCAGTAACTCCCTATGCTGACTGAAGCCTGCTGTATTTTTTTTTTTTAGGGTTAGAAAATTGTTTAATAATAGAAAGTTGCTGTTATAGGTTTTGAGGGAAGGGCAGGTAAGCCTATATTTTGGCATACCAGGGTTACTATAATCTGCTAAATATAATACGCTGATGAAAAATATTGTCTATAGTACTTACCTATAAGGGTCCGTTTACACTTGCAGTTAGAGGGTGTTAAAAAAACATAGTTGAACTTTGTTTTTACTGCCCCCCAACTCCTCCCCTTTAACCACTTGCCTACCAGGCACCTCTACCCCCTTCCTGCCCAGGCCAATTTTCAGCTTTCAGTGCATTCGCATTTTGAATGACAAGTGTGCAGCACTGTGCCCAAACAAAATTTTTAGCATTTTGTTTGAGACAGATAGAGCTTTCTTTTGGTGGTATTTAATCACCACTGGGGTTTTTTATTTTTTGCTAACAAAATAAAAAAGACTTAAAATTTTGAAAAAAAAAAAAAAGTTTTTTCTTAGTTCTGTTATAAAATGTTGTAAATAAGTAATTTTTTCTCCTTCACTGATGTGTGCTAATGAGGCTGCACTGATGGGCACTGATAGGCTGCTCTGATGGGCACTGATAGGCGGCACTGATGAGGAAGCACTGATAGGTGGCACTGATGGGCATTGACAGGCATCACTGATGGGCACTGAAAGGCAGCATTCATATATGGCACTGATGGGCACTGATAGGCGGCACTGGCTGGCACTGATAGGTGGCAGTGATTGGAACTGTTAGGTGGCACTGATGGGCACTGATAGGCAGCACTGACGGGCACTGATAGTTGGCACTGAAAGGAAGCTCTGATGGCACTGATATGTGGCATTGATATGCACTGATGGGCACTGGTACGTGGCATTGATGGGCACTTACAGGATGCATTGATGGGCACTGACAGGTGGCAATGATGGGGCTACACTGATAATCAGGGCACTGATGATCAGCCCCTTGATGATCATTGTAGATGTCCCCTTTGAGGAATGCCGATTACCGGCTTTCCTCTCCTCATGTGCTGTCAGCTTGGACACAGCTGATCACATGACAGAGCCGACGTCATAGGCTCTTTACTCTGATCAGTGATCCGCTATGTCTCAGGGACACAGCACACCACCGATCGCTGCACAGCGTGCCCCCTGGTTAGAGTGGGAGGATGTCATATCACATTCTCCCAGAACAAGAGAACCGCTGCCCGTCTATAATTTCCTTATATGGCGGGCAGGAGGTGGTTAAGCTGCCAAGTCAGCTGACAGGGGTGTACATATGCTGCAGTGAGGAAAAAAATTATCGCCACCCCCACAGCCCCCCAATCACATTTAACAGGCAGTGCTGTATGCCAAACATGATCCATTCAGCTGAGTAGGGCTGCACTGCATTTGCCCTCAAAGTGCATGTAATGCATGCAGTTGCAGTATGGTGGTGTAAGCCTTAAGTATATGTAAACCCTCATCTTGTAAAATAACCCATTCAGTATAAAATAGAAATGAAAGGCAAAATATTTGTGTATTGATATAAAAAAACATTATATACAGTATATCTTTTTTTAATAGATGATCATATACCATCTGTTCTTAGCATCAAAAGGAGTTCAGGGAGGAGATACAGCAGCACACTGATCTTTCCAGTGAATGGCTGTGTAGGAGGGGGGTATGTCAGCAGAAGTCTGACCATTGGAGCAGAGCAGACTGAGTTACAGCACAGCTAGAAAACTGACCATATTGCAGGAATATGAACTTTTGGGTTGACATATTCTTTAAGAATTAAAACAAGCAGTGAGTTGACATAATGGCTCCTCACCACCTGTAAAAACACCCTTTGAAAAGATATCTGCTATGGAATGCTCTTCAGAAGGAGAGGCTCATATAAACGAACCCTAAAGCAGTCTAATGGGAATGAGGGATCTGGTGTATTTCTGTCTCCATAGGTGCACATGATGAGCAGAGAGACGCACGATAGCACAGACAGCAGGAAAAGTCTGCTCATTCACATGATCAGAAACTGCACTGACCAGCTCTGCCAACCCCCGAGGATGCTTGCAGTAACAAAGTGTAGGAATTCAGCACATAGTGGTGAAAATCAATTCCTGGCCAGGACTCGGTGATCATCGGTGTAGCTGAGAGGGGAGAGACCTGTGTGTAAACAACACAGATCTCTCTCCTGTCAGCATGGACGTGCTGCTTTCTAGCTCTCTGCACAGCAGAGAGATAGAAATCAGCAGGTTTCCTTAATAAAACAGCACATAGTACACAATAAAAACACTCCCTAACACACAGTTAACCCCTTTTATCGCCCCAGATGTTAACCCCTTCCTGCCCAGTGTTATTAGTACAGTGTCAGTGCTTTTTATTAGCACTGATCACTGTATTAGTGTCAATGGAGATGTCAGCGGCAGTTCCCACCCAGTGTCAGAATGCCCACCAAAGTCCCGCAGTCCTAAGTCATAAGTCGCTGATTGCCGCCATTACTAGTATTAATAAAAATTCCAGTACATATACCGCCATTCATAGATGCTATAACTTTCATGTAGACCAATTAATTTACACGTATTGAGATGTTCTTTTTAGCAAAGACATGTAGCAGAATACATTTTGGCCTAAATTTATGCCAAAATTAAATTATTTTAAATTTTTTATTGGATAAGTTTTATAGCAGAAAGTCCAAAATATATTTTTTTTAATTTTCAGTCTTTTTTTGCTTATAGCACAAAAAATAAAAAATGTAGAGGTGATCAAATACCACTGAAAGAAATCTCTATTTGTGGGAAAAAAATACATAAATTTCATTTATGTACAGCATTGCATGACCGTGCAATTGTCAGTTAAAATAACGCAATGCTGTATTGCAAAAAATGGCCTGGTCGGGGGGAGTAAATCTTCTGGAGGACAAGTGGTTAAATGAGTAAAAAAGTTGGCCTCTCAACACTGTGGGCTGGCAAACAGATTTAATATTTTAGTTTGGGTTTGTGAAGCCGGATCACAGCTCCTTGACACTCTAGAAAAGCATATATCACCTTTTAATTTGTTTATACTATATGTATCTTTCCCAGGGGCGGACTGACAACTCATGGGGCCCCTGGGCAATAGGGGATCATGGGGCCCCTGTGTCCTTACCCAAACTCAAAAAAGCCTATGAAAAAGGTACCAGGGGCATCTCATGGGGCCCCCTACTGACCCCGGGCCCTCGGGCAGTGCCCGAGTTTCCAGATGGTCAGTCCGCCCCTGTAATTCCTTCCTGAACAGTTGTGATTTACAAACAGGCATGCATACATTTTGTCCATAATAAGTAGATAATTGTTGATCAGAAACGTGCATTGGGATAAATAATATTTCCATTGCCTTAGTGTCGGTACATCCAGTCTTATAGGAAGCACTACAATCTATTACCGAAGGTTTGTATGAATACATTAAAATAATAATTGCTTTGGGATTATGGTTTTGCAAAACGTACCTTAAAATACAAAAACCTTAATTTACATCTGTATCTTGTAAATTGAAAGAGTACAAAGCATGCACTATATACTGATTCTTTTGCATGAGCTGTGGTTTCCTTCTTAGTTCATTGTGTGTTTCCTTCTGTAAAAAGAATGGATGGAAATAGATTGTGCTAAGGAAGCCTGAGGTCAGTGGTAAGATTTATTACCCTCTTATTTTAAATCCACTCCTAGATCTCTTCTTTACAGCATAATCTCCACTGTAAAACTTCCTCAATCCAGTAAGCAGGGGGCAGCATGACAACACACTTGCATTGTTCTCTGTCCTGAAAAAAAAATAGATATATTCTTGTGTCATGCTGTCAGAACAATACAAATACGAATGCAGACAGGAATGCACTTTCTTTACCCCCGAGGAACATAGCATTATATGTGTTTTCGTTTGTTTATTATTCTTCCCATTCATTTGTATTACCATTATTTTTACAGTTTTCAAAATTGTTAATGCACAAATTTGTTAGGGTATTAAATATATATTATAGTTTAATTTGCTGGTTTTACATTTGTAGGGTGTATGTAAACCCAAAATGTATTTTTTTTATGTTTGACACTGGACGGATCACAATATACAGTTAAGCAATTTTTTTTTTGTGCATCTATTACCTGGAGATCTTTACCAGCATATTTTGTTGCAGGCTAACAACGCTAAACTGCTGCCTGGCAAATGAGCAGCAGTGTTGTCATTCTGCTGTGCACGCTATTTTAGTTGGCAATTGGGCTGCCTATCAGGTCTGTTGGATAGGCAGCCCAATGGCCAACTAAAGGAACTCACGTGGCAGGCTGACTATGCTGCTGTTGATTGCAAGGCAGTGGCTTAGTCATACCTGCCAAATTTGGAACTTAAAGCGGAGCTCCACCTAAAAGGGGAAGTTTCGGTTTAAAGCTTTGTCCCCTGCTCCCCATTAAGGATTGGCACCTTTGGAGAGCGGGTACCTGAATTTGACAGGTACCCGCTCCCACTTCTGCTACAGTCGCCTAGGAGATCGGAAGCAGAAGTTGTCCCCCCCCCCTCCCTCCCTGTAGTCTTCTGGGACATGTGACAGGTCCCAGGAGACTACGGGGCCATTCACAAAGTGCAGCGCTTCTCACGCATGAGCAGTGGGCACCCGGCAGTGAAGCCGCAAGCTGTCACAACCTGTTGCCCACACTGAAGATGCTGGCACCAGGGAGAGAAGACGGCCGCTGAAACCAGCGGTGATGAGGACACCACTGGACCAAGGGACTGGCTGTATTTTAAAGGTCAGCAGCTACAGTTTTTGTAGCTACTGACATTTTTTTTTCAGGTGGAACTCCGCTTTAAAGAGGAACTCCACCTTCCAAGGCAATAATATTATGGTAATGTATATAAATTGTTCCCGCGTGTAATCAAAACAAATACGTACTTACTGGTTTATAGGGTTAAACCGATTGTAAAGTCTAATTTTTTTGTTATTTTAAAATAACAAACATGTCTATACTTACCTGCTGGTGCAGTGGATTTGCACATAGCAGCCCAGATCCTCCTCTTCTTGGGTTCCCCTCGGGTACTCCTGGCCCTCCCTCCTGTTGCGTGCCCCCACAGCAAGCTGCTTGCTGTGGCGGCACCCAAGCAGGCTCGGTGTCCATTGACACATGGAGCCGCTGCTTGGCTCCACCCCCTCTCCCTCCTCATTGGCTTACTGACTGTGATTAATTCTGTCAGCCAATGAGGAGAGGGAGTCCCAGGATTGCCGAGACTCCAGTGATCATCACTGGAACGAGAAGGGGCTTAGTGAGTATTGGGGGGCTGCTGCACAGAGAAGGTGTTTTACCATCATGCATAGAATGCATGAAGGTAAAAATCCTTCTACCTTTACAACCAACTTCACAAAGCAGGTAAGTATGATATGTTTGTTATTTTTTACAAAAAAAGTTTTAACTTTATTATCACTTTAATTGGACAAGCTGAGGTTATAAGCTGATTGGTTACCATGCACAGCTGAAACAGATTCTGAGCGCTCCAGTTGTAGTAAATCTACCCCACAGGATCTTTTGGACTTGGCAGAAACCAAGGCGTATCTGCACATGCGTGACATTCTGCTAACCCCTCACACATACGTAGACACTCTGTGGGTCTCTACCAGATCCTATAGATCCCAGAGTGGGTTTGTGCATCTGCAAGATCATACTACTTATGGAATTGTCACATGGGGGAAGATTCTGGAAGCAAGGGCTTAAAAACATATTTATTGTTTAAATGTTTTTTCCCTTCATGTGAGAGGGAAGGGTGGAGGAAGTCAGAGGACAGGAAGTCAGATTTCTGGGTGGAGGTCCGCTCTAAGAATGACGGACATGATTGGACAGAGAAGACATGTGGTATGAAGTGCATACCATGGCAAAAATGAGCATGGATTAATATGCTGAATATTGGACATGGCTTAAAAGAGCTTGGTAAATAGAGTCTAAACTGTGTACAGTATACACTGTACACAGCCCGCACTCTGTAAAGCTGGGCTTCCTTCCTCTTTTGCTGTCCCAGCTTTCATGTTGTTCAGTAAGTGTCATTTTTGTATCTATTCAGAAGTCCTGGAACTGCAGCCAACCAGGAAAGGTCTGGCACTGTCACATGCCAGTACCAGAACTTTCCTATTGGCTGACGGTTCAGAACTTTTTAATGGTTACAAGTTTCAGAACTTTTGAATGGTTACAAGTTAGAATGATAGAGTACATTGAACAGCATATCAGCTGTCATTTCAGCTGTCATTTCACCTTCCTTGCAATCACTGCTGGGCAATGAGGTGTTCCAAGACACTGCTCGGGTTCATTTAACTGGATGACTTGTGTCAAAATTCAGGACAGTCCCACAGAATCCAGGACTTTTGGAAGATATTGTGACAAACGTAGTTTCAGACCTCTGTCCTTTTCACTAACTTGTAACAAATGACTGGTCAACCTCTCACCGCACTGTCACTGATACACAATAATGACACTCTAAGCCCTACCCTGCACAAAGATTTTCCATCTCACGGGATCACAATATAAGTGCCAAGAGACTGAGAGCGATTGTCACTGGGTTTAGTTAACTAAGCAATTAACCCTTTAAACTGCCACCATCTACTTTACCGGAAAGTAGGAAACTTTCACAAAATTAGCAGTAACAATTAATATTTTAAAATAAATGTCTGTACACACATTGTCACCACAGACAAGTATATTCAGAGATTTGTCGAAGCCTCTTCAAGAGACAAGGATTGTTTGTGTTAGGCATTAGAGACAATTTTAACACTTTTCAAATTATAGTTTAATAATGAAAAGGTAAAAATAACATTTTTACAAAAAGGTGTTACAAAGAAACAGAGACAATAATGCAACAGAGGACAAAAAAGGAGTTGAACATAAAGATACTTGCAAGTCTTGGTTTCAGCAGACTTCAGTCAATGCGCAAGGTGATACAGTATAACGGCTCTCATAACTTGACAGATCTTCCTTGGTTTGATGGTACACGAGAGCTGTCAACTATGGTTGCAGTCCACTTTTCTTTGGCATCAAGGGGGCGTTGACAGAGACCATCTGTCCAGTCGTGGGATGTCATTGCATTTATGAGTGTATCCCAGATACAATTTTCAAGCGGGCAAGTCAGACATGGGGCAATGGGATGTGTGTTGGATTTAGATTCTGCTAGTCCTATTAACAGACTGATAAGAGATGTCTGGCATGCAACTAAGAGGTCATGGATTGTGTAAACTGAAAGGAGGAGGGAGGGGAAGATCACTGCAGCTATGTCTTCTTATGACAAGATGGCATGGGAGATTTGTGATCTGAACAAAGTGGCTGCCACGCTCACAGCTATCCATATGCCCAGTACGCACTATCATTACAGTCATGGCTTAGAATTGTCAGTCTTCACCTGGTAGTGCTGTTTCTGACAGCATCTCCAGGTAAGAAACATTGCAGTACTTTGCTATTATCTGGGAGCCACAGCCTCTGCCTTCTGTGAGGAGGAATGTAACTCATATTATGGGTTGAGGTACAAGTATACTAGGGTCCTGATGAAGCTGATTGAGATCTACCCATCTGCGAAACACATTGACATCATGGGGTTTATTTACTAAACCTGGTTGACTCAGAATCTTGTCCACTTCTGCATAAAAACCAATCAGCTTCCAGGTTTTATTGCTGAAGCTTAACTGAACATGCTAAGGTTAGAAGCTGACTGGCTACCATGCACAGGTGCCCAAGATTCTGAGTCAACCAGGTTTAGTAAATAAACCCCCATACGTCAGTGACGTCATGGATGTCCATGACCCATCGGAGTAGCACACACCTGTGATGAGAGAAGCTACAGATGTTATACACTATAGTGTGGAGTATATACATGGCGGCATAGTGGAGTGGCAGGTCACTCATGTGAGACTATCCTTGAGCCTGCAAAGGCAACTAAAGACACAGCACTACAGTGAGTAAGGAGCAGAAAGGGTGAGCAGTCACTATATCACAGCATTAGTCTGATGGAGTGTTACCAAGTTCTGCTTGATACTACAGTATGTGCGATATAGCACTTCACTGAGGAGGGACAGTTACTAACAACAGGGTGAGTGAATCTATATAAACCAACCTTTTCTCTAAATGGACTAAAACCCCTATCTCACGTATAATACCCACTTCCTAGAGAAAAATTCAAATAAACCACTATAAATCACACAAGTCCAAAGATTAAAGTGTCTCCAAAGAAAAAAAGAGACACTTTAATCTTTGGACTTGTGTGGTTTATAGTGGTTTATTTGAATTTTTCATTAGGCAGTGGGTATTATACATGAGATAGGGGTTTGAGTCCATTTAGAGAAAAGGTTGATTTATATATATTCACTTTCAAGGGTGGAAATTTGACATTTCTTGGGTGTATCTAGTGAGAGTTTATCTAGTTATATAGGGTGAGTGAATCTGCACCGATTCTGTTGACGGGTAGTGAGTGATTACGCCCTGTCAATCTACATAACAGGCTGGTGGTCTAACTTCTGTGCTTGATCATCTATACTCACCTGAATTTCCTGCTATATGAACTTGCCAGTACACATTGTTGCGAATTTCAAGTCTTTTTTTTAATCAAGTCACAGGCTGCATGCCGTTTACACCACACGCCTGTGTCATATCTCCTATGATTTCCATAGTGGAATTGTATATACCATCCTGCTAGTTACTGGAACTTTATACCAGATTTTCAGTGACTATCTTCAGATTTGTATTTATCATCCTTATTAGGAATCATTGGACTAACTTTGACACCATAGTTCACAACTATTTATCCTGGGGGGATAGTCCAGTGGGTCACATTTAGTATTACAGATAACTAGAAATGTTGCTGTTTATTACTAGTTCATTATAGTTTTGGCCATACCGTGATGCCATTTTTTATTTTTATTTATTTTTTGGTGTTACAGACAACGTTGTCTGAAGTGTGGTGATACTGTATCACCGATTGTATATATAGTACTGTATATCGATTGATTTTTGTGTCTAATTGGCAATTGTTGCTTTTATATTTTTGATACGCAATAAAATTATATCTTTATATACACCTTGTGTGTGATAGTTTACCGCATGGTCCGTTTATGTAGCCGCTTTGGTGAACAGGAATGCAACTCACCAGGTGAAATTAAAAAGACAATTTAATTCCTGAATTTTTTAATGTATGACAGAATGAAAGTTATTCATGTATTTCAGGAGGCCAATGTTTTGAAAGTCTTGTAGCAAGTCTAGTACTCTAGAGAACATGTAATCATGTTTGTGTTTCTGCCTCCATGTGAACTCTGGGAAATAGGACGCCAATGTCAATAATGTCTTTTGGTCCCTTGTGCAGTAGGCCTTGGTGGCTTTGAGAATGGACATATATCATAAATATGACTCAACAGATGATGTATCAGAGTGATCTTACTAAAAAAAATAGGAGAACTTTTTTCTCAGGCACTAGTCAGTTTCAGACTTTTAGGGAAGGTTTAAATCTGATTAAGATTAGTACATCACGCCTTTTGTTCTTTGTCCAGAATTCTCTTATAAATGACATCTGCTGGATATAGTGGATTCTTGTAGTAAAAAGTGTCTCCCACTTACTAAGGTTATTGTATAACACTTAATCTGTAGACTAGTTCCTTGAAAGTGAATCATACCTGTTTAGTAATTCCACCATACTAGTGATGGTATGTGGCCTGAAGAGTAGATAATGCTGTTGGATAATGGAAGGTTCTTATATCTTAGTTATTAGCTGAAGTGACACAAGAAAAATGTATAGCAATCATGCCATTTTTGTGTAAAAAAAAAAGTAAAGATTTTCTCCTCTATAGTAGGAAGAAATATTACTTCCTAAAATAGAACAGGATGATCTGCCATAAATAAATACGTAAACGCACAAACAAAGATTTCCCCAGAAAATTCTGCTAGGTGTTTGTTACTTTTTATATGCATATAAAATAAAAGTCATATATGGTACTAGCAAAAGTGTGAAAGACTAATATATTTCTGTAGAGTTCAGCTGCTTCTGTAGTGCTGTCCTTGGTTAGATGTTTGTATTGATTTCAACATAGAGCAAGAAAAGACCCTAGTGTGTAACATTTACCATTTATGTTTCACAAGGGACAAATCCTGATTGCTTTCTTCAGCCAATATTTGTGATGTCAACCTAGATCAATAACTAGCAGTGATTCAAGGAGCTGCTGCTGATATGAACTGAAACTTGACTTGCGCTCTTGCACAGCATACTTGCACATTGTATTAAAGTGGTTGTAAAGGCTGAAGGTTGTTTTTACCTTTATATATTCATATTTTATTTATTTTATGCATGAATGTAAAAAAATCTTCTGTGTGCTGCTCTCCCCACAGCCCCCCCCCCCCCAGTACTCACCTAAGCCCCCTCTCAATCCAGCAATCTATCAAGGAGCAGCTTACTATTGGGGGCACTGGTGAAGGGGGGGGGGGCAGGAGCACCAGCAGGGGACCCAAGAAGAAAAAAATTGGGGATACTCTGTGCAAAATCACTGCACAGAGCAGGTAAGTATGACATGTTCATTTTTGTTTTTTTTAAAACGAACTTTCAGTATCACTTTAAACTTACCTAACGCTGGAAATATACTAGTAGACTTTGGTATGAATGTTTATATGAACGTTCAAACGAACAACTGTATGAAATTTCTCATTACATTTGATGATTTGACAAATGATGTTAAAAAGTACTTCAAAATTTCATTTGTTTTTAACATTCAGTCTTGGAATTAATGTAATTTCCCAAACAAAAAACACATTTACTGTGTTTCCATCCTACTACTTTGACTTTTCTTGTCAATATTGTTGAAAATGAACATTGATTTGACTTCCCTAATGATTAGATAGTGGAATAAACTTCTGAAAATGAAACATTTTGAACAAAATTCTACTAGTGTATGGCCAGCCTTAGTGTGCCCTCCTCGAGTGATGACAACTCTATGCTTGATGTTGCTGCTGCATCATTGCCATCTCCTCTACTTTCTATGCATCTGTAATCCTCTTTCTTTAGCCAATAGGTGGCCAGCGATGCATACGCTCTGGACCCTGCATAGGCAGTGTACACACAAAAATTTCTAGGAGAAAGGGAAAGGAACATTTTTCCAGAAGAGACATACAAAGCCTCTTCTATCGAAGAGTCTACCTATTAGCATTTATTTTTATTATTTAAAACTTCAGTTCTGCTTTCAGGAAAGGTTGTCTCCAGTATCAAAAAAATACCAGCAATGTAAGCAGCTCATTTGCTATACTAATCTCAGCATTTCCTGTAAAAGCCAAGCTTGGTCATGCCTTCTTCCATCTCTCTGGTTTTCGATCATTCCTATCTTCTTAATGTGCCAAAATAAAGGCATAGGAGGTGGGCAGGGCTGCCAACCATAACTATTACAGGGAAGGTTTTAACTGTCTGTATCTAAATCTACTAATTTGAGTTTTCTCTTCTTATACATAGCTTCTTCATATTCTCAGTGTTCCCAGGCATATTTCCCTGCTAAACAGACCAGGGATCCCTGTTTTACTGCACTCCCACTGTAGTAAACCATACCGGATCACAAGTGAACTGCATTCAGGACCACCTTTTCCAAGTGGTCCTGAGTGCAGTTCGATTAACCGATCGTGGGCATGGTTGGGAGCACTCATACTACACAAATGACATGGCCCAAGGGCTGAACCGAACCTGGGGTCGGTTAAAAGTGCAGTCTAAGACTACCATCCTCTGAAGCTACACTTTTTTCTCTGTTGAGTCTGAAGTATGCCTCTTGACATCTCCCTGATTTTCTTGTCTAAACAGCAGTTGTGCATGTAGACACAGATCTGTGGAAAAACTATGCAAGCTATGGTATTGGATGAGTTTTGGCATCAACCTGCCATATGCTTTAAATTCTCATCAGATTTCTTTCTTATTTTATTTACATGAACATCTGCTTTCATTTTCAAGTTTTAAACACCTCATTGATCACTATGATATGTGATATAAGAAGCATAAATCAGGAAGTATCTGAACAGAAAAGATAATATAAAAGGCTATCAAAACGTTCATAAAATGACATAGAAGCAATTCGGCAAAACACATGCTCTTATTTGTCTTCAAACATTATTACATTGTTTTCAATGAATGTGTCCCTGTAGTACTTCTTTACACAGATCCCATTTAAAAAGACACTTTGACCATGTGTTGACAGCAAACATCACGTGTAATAAGAACATTCTTTTCCTCATCAATCTACTGTGATAGCTTGTTTATAAACTGTTGACTCTATATCCTGTAAATCCTTTACAATAATAATTTTGGGACAAACGTTTGGTGGATTCCTCATGACCTGTCACCAACATTCTGGATACCTATTGTACTCATATGAACTTCATTCACACAGAAGCCAATAAGAGAAAATCTAGGTGTATGGTAGAGACAATCTTCGGAATATAGCCTAAAAAAGGATTACTTTACCATAAAATATGCTGCCCTGGTTGAAAGGGGTAATTCTATTAAATTAGAGATCTCCTTTCATACAGATAAGTTTCCTGTATGTGATTCATGTCTCATCTCTGTATAATTTTAAATGCTAAACAATATATACAGTAGTTGTAGCTAAAGCAAGCCTATGTTTAATTTCCCACCATTCCCTCACTCCCGGTTACATTCACCTTTCTTTTCTCCCCAACTATCTATTCCTTCCCCTGCATGGAAGAGAATAGGCTCTTTGTATGAAGTTTCAATGGACACATGCTTGTGGAGGCTGAATATCCCAGTTGACTGTTGCACTGGCAAGGCTGATTCTAGTCCAACTTAAACGGGTTGTAAAGGCGCAACCTTTACCTTCATACATTCTATGTGTGCAGCAGCGCCCCTAGCTCCCCCAAAACTTACCTGAGCCCCATCTCGATCCAGCAATCTGCACAAGAGCATCGGCTTTCCCTGGTTTCTCCCTCCTCTTTGGCTGAGACAAAAGCGATAGTCATTGGCTCCCACCTACTGTCAATCACAGCCAGTGAGCCAATGAGGAGAGAGTGGGGGCAAGGCCAGGCCATGCTCCATGTGTGAATGGACACAGAGAGCAGTGGCTTGAGAGCGAGACTGCTTGGGTGCCCCCATATCAAGCAGCTAGCTATGGGGGCACTAAGCCTGCAGCACTGGTGGGGGACCTGAGAAGAGGAGGATTGCACAGAGCCAGTAAGTATCATGCATTTGTTATTTAAGAAAAAGAAAAGCCTTTAGGGCCACTTCACAATACAAAAACGAACTCCGGATGCATTCCGGATACATTTTTGCTTACAGTTCTCACCAAGCGCAGTACTGGTGCAGTTTTGATGCAGTTTGCTATGTTCCAGTATGGTTCTGTGTAGAAAGAATGCAGCATGTTATACTTTTTTTTCTACACCAGAAACTTACTGAAAGTGACTGCACCGGTGTGAATTAGGGCCATTGGAATACATAGAAAATATTGTACATGCATTTTTGTTGCAGAAAAAAAATGCACTGGACTGCATTTAGTGTGATCTATCCCTTAATATCACTTTAAGACTGTGCATTAAAGGGTTACATTACCCCAGCTAAATTAGGTAAATGTCACATACACCTTGCAGATAGGATTTTTAGGAATGATTTAATTAAAATTGGCCAATTTTTTGACATTACAAGAACAATGTAACTGGTTTAAGTGTATGGCTTAAAATACACTTAAATATTAAACCCAAAACCAAAAATTTAATATATTGCAGCTTACCAATCATCAGATGTGGTGGCTGCATTCATTTTCTTTGTTTAGGGTCTTCCCCCTATGTTTCTACCTACTGATCTGACCAGTAACACACCTCCTGTATTAGAGTGCCTCCAAAACAAAAAACAGACTTACTAGCTGGATCACCAATTGAAAATAAAGGAAAGAAAGTCTAAAAAAGAAAACTAATGCAGCCATCACATCTGAGAATTGGTAATCTACAATATAATAATTTTTTTATGGGTTTAATACCGCTTTAAGCTTTTTTCAATAAATATACAACACAATTCACCCAGTGAGCTGGTTTTCTATCCTCTCATGTCACAACTACTGGCATAATTCATTTAGGTTGTCTTAAATTATAGTGACAGGTTTTTGCCCGGTTTTATATTGCTGACCACAAGATGGGAAGTGTGTTTGTGAGTTTAAAAAAAACCCACAAAAACATAAAAACACAGCACATGAGATCATAATAAATTCATGATGCTTCAAATCATAGCTACATATGTAACCAGCACTGCTTGTACAAGGTTACTTTACCATATGCTTGAGATGAGAACGCTTTTAAAATGCATTTCGGCTTTATGAGAAAGCATTTGAAGTTGTATAATATTATGTGGGAATTAGTTTTCTACTCTGTATACTAAAAGTGAGACTCGGAGGAGTAATCATTGTGCTTTATGGGAGAATACACCTGATTTCATTCCGTCCTGCTATATGAAAAATAATTTATTAGGTCGGCGGCATTAAAAGGCAGACTTATTACTGAAGAGCAGACGGTTTGGCAAATCATGCTGCTTGCCTTTTGTTCCCACTGTAATAGTGTATGTCTCCTTTCAGCTTCTGAGTGGAATAAAGTTTGACAGACATGTCTTTTTTTTATGGAGGAAAATGCTCTGTCAATGGTTTGGACTACATTCAATTGCTTGTGTTTTCATCTTGGGTTATTTTAATCTACTAAGTGCAGTATAATAAAAATTATACATAAAAAGACACTGTGCATATCATTTGCCATGTATAAGAGCAACCTGAAAGCACAATGTTCATAAACCAAAGAAAGAAAATGATGACATTACAAGCAGTGGAATCACTTACGGGGGGGACAGTGGTTGCAAAATAATTTTTTGCACTACAAGTTGTCTTAAGTATGACTTGCACTCCCATAAATTGCAGTTCTAGGAATAAAGTGAAGTAAACCACAATAGACAATCAGAAATCCGTTTTAATTATTAGAATTACGTGAAGTAAACCACAGTAATTTAATTATTATTAATGATGACTAGAAGGAAATATATTGTATTTTGCTATTGCTGTATATGTGTTGTTTTAAAACTGTATTCTTCTCATTGGGAATATTTTGTATTGCAGTTATTGTGGACCTCTCAGTAATATTACATATCTGCATTAAAAAAATTCCTGATATGTTTCAATATACAGCAACAGTAAAATTATTTTGAAAAAAAAATTCTGTACTCTTAAACTATAGGCAAAACTTTTCTTTTTAATTTTGGATAGAGTAAAGGAGGGTTATAACCTCTGTCAGATTTTTTTTTCACCATCTGCGTCCCATTGCGGAGATTTCCCTTCACTTCCTGTTCCATCGGCAAATAGGAAGTGAGAGGAAATCCCTCCAAATTAAGGAAAATCCTTGGGGACCCACCAGAATTAGTGTCCCCATTGGAAGATTTCCCCTCTATTACTTTTTTGGGGACAAAATTTTTGTTTTTCTTTTACTTTCACTTTCAATGATAATGGTAAACAGGACAAATAGAGATGGTGAATCTCTTTAATGGGGGCACAGACATCAATAAAAACTGAAAGGCATTCAAATCCCTCTCCACTCTATCCAAAACTAAAATAAAAGTTTTTCCTTTAGTTATACTTTAATTATTAAAAAGCAGGTCTTGAGTTCTGATCTTGTGATTTGCCTTGGCAAAGATTTTGTGGTCCCTTTATTATGCAGATGGTAGAATCTGTTTTCTTACATGTAGCTGATCTCCCTGTGTCCTTAGTACAGTCCTTGGGGAAAAAAAAACTGTTGAGTTGCCAGAGCATTATTATGACCTTGAGTATAGTTATACATATTTATGCACGCATATTAATTAGATTACATCTGTGGTATCTTTTCTTCAAAAACGTAGTTTTTCTAATCTCTCCTTACATGTGAACACTCATATATTTACGTATATTATCTCTATTACTCACGCTTGTTTATATCTCCTAAAGAGAAGATAATGGTGTTAAAAAAATCAACACTTAAAATAATATACATTGTAGGTTGTTATGGATTACTTGCCATTGTACATTACTACTTCTCCTAGTAGACATGTACATTTCATTGTGTTTCAATTCGTTTTTCAGATCAAATCTCCGAATGGACATAGTGACAAATTTACTGATTTCCGAATCAAAAAAAATTGATAACGAAATTAACAAATACATGTTTAGGTGATGTCACATGATGCAATAGTAGTTTGGACCCATGGGGAAATGAATTTAATTTTCAAATTAGTTCGATGATTCGGATTCGGATAATATAAGGATACGAATTTCAGTCCATTTATTACATCGGATGCACATGATGCCAGTCGATATTGCCCAATCAGCAAATGCCATTTCTTTTGGTGGGTTGGACTAGCATCCAAAAATATTAAATTCCTTCTCATTCGAAACTGTCCAATTCGATAATATATCAAATATATAGCAATCTTATGGGAAAAAAACTGCTAAATTTTTTCGAGTCCACCCAGATCAAAGAATATACAAAATTAATGCCAAAGATACGAAATGAATTACAAAAACGAGTCAGGTAACGAAAAAGGAAACAAAAATTTCCAGCATGCGCATGTCTATCTCTTAGCATGACCTTATTAAATACAGTAAGTCATATTGTAGAAGAGCAAACCTAGTCTTATTTCAGTTCCATTGAAGATTAGAGGCTTTCTAAATAAAATGTTTTGCCCATGCATGGTGGTCCCATGGCACAATAAACTCTTTATGCATTATACACAGCCAGATGGTGATTTTACTGGGTTGGCAGTGCATACACTCCCAGCTTTTTTCCATCTGACTGTGTACTGTAAGGCCAGGGCTGCCATTTCAGATGGCCACTCATGGACAGTGGGGTAATTCCAACTTGGCAATACCAATAGCTGGCATAACAGAACACGAGTTATGGAGTCGCTGCATAGTAGACGTGTATGAATTTACCATATGATCTACATTAGGGTCGTTTATTTATTTTTTCTCTAGTTATTATGTAGTAGATACATTTTTATCATAAAATTGTTTGTTCTTACTTAAATAGTTTTGAATGTTTAGCAAAGCTAAAATGATACTTTTTTGTGCTGTTTATTATTAAAATAGCTACAAGAGTGAAAATGGTATATTTTGCCTGCAGTAATTGTATTTATTTGATCTAATGATCAGAACTAAAATGTTCCTACTTTATTATTGTTAGAAGTATGATTCAGTTCAGTTCAGTTAAATTTTAGTTGCAAGCCATCCCCATATTTGTTCAAGTAATGCTGTTTTGTACATCAAAAAGATCAAAAACCCCTCTGTTACCTAAAATGCTATTGTTAACAGCTTTTATCCACAGACACTGAGCATGAATTAAGTGGTATTGTACCCTTGGCATGATACCAGTATTTGATTGAATTTTTGCCTTGGGTGATCTATACGCTATGGTTCCTCAAAGCGCTGTGTCCTTTGCTGTCATCATCTAAGCAACACTTTCACTGACTGCGTCTTTAAGAAGTGCACAGCATAGAACATAAAACATCACCAAAAATTAAATCAAATCCCATTTCATCCCTCAAGCAGAAAAAAAAAACTTCATTTGTAAAGCTTCCAACATCTAAATGAGAGCAAATATATATGTATGACTGTAGGTTATCAGCTAAAAAATAATTTATGTCTCTTGTGGTTATTGAGGAGACAAGGAAAAATAAATGAAGACAATACAAGCCAAGGGTTTTACATAATTCTCACAAAAGACCTCAGTATGTATATAGGCATAGTGCCCTGGGCCCCTGACTGAGTCCATCTGAGTTTAGTTTTTTGCCAAACAGTAATTTTGTTAATTCTCTAAAACTGTTGAGCTGGTCATATCGTTTTTTGTTTGTGATAAAAACAGATAATGAATCTTCAAACATGAAGAAAAAGAGAGCAAGCGAGTTTAGTTGCACATGTGACATAGGTCTTCCCTAGACAAATTTGTGGTCCTGAGGTCACAGCATGACTGGGTGTTTCAAGCAGATTGAAAATATTATTGCTTTGAAAGAAAATTGTGCTGAAATAGATTTTTTTAAGGTTGCTATTGAGTATTTGGATAGACAGTTGTGGGCAGGGCTTATTCACCCTGTACATGGGGGTACCTCTTCTTGTGAACGTGCTTACTAATGCCCGGGACCAGACGGGGCCACATTCATATGTGAAAGTCATCATTTTGGCAGCAACCTGGCTTAGAGGTGAGCTGCTCACCTTGTGCATCTGTATAGCCCCCTGCAACTTCCTTATGTAAGACTCTTCATCCCATATCACTGCACACCTCATCTTCCAGAATGTATCATTTAGGAGGGGCATCACTGAGCCTTTGTCCCACTCCATCAGTCCAGCATTACTCTGCCACCTCACTCCCAGTGACAGAATGGGGTCCCACTGTGCACTAAGTGCAGACCTCGTGCATGCACTAGATTAACTCCTTCAGCTCTCCGTACCACTGGCTAGGTTCATGGGGTCTCTGTACCATGGGTTCAGTCCCAATTTGAGGAACCGACCACTAGAGAGGGAGTCAGAGTACCAACCCTCTCCCTACCGGAGGACCTGTCACCCACGCCTGGTACCACTTTTCACTGTCTGGCTGCTATTACATTCCCACCAGTTCGTGGTTACCTATAACAATCATTCTGTTCTTACACTTCATTCTGTGTGTGCTTTACAGACCCTGTTCTTTCAATACGCCATGTGCCTTCATGCATCTCTTTGAATAACTTCAGACCAGGCTTGAAGCAAGTGATAAACTTTACTGGAAGTCTTAAGCAATATAGTCCAACATTGCAAAATCACACTTTCTTCCTAACTAATTAATTCCGGTGCATACCTTCTCCATAGTAGAGATCCAGAAGTGATAGTGTCCTGGTTAGGGAGTCCCCATCAGTGTGCCCCAAATGCTGCTAGCAATTACATCTGTTGGCTTGACCTCCACATTCTTCTTATACAGGGTGGCTCTCTCAAGCCAAGATTCCCCCTGTTTATTTACAGCACAGGGTGGAGGGCAGAGCCCAGGAAAACACAGGGTTAGCCTAGCCCCTTCCCACTTAGCCTACAAAACTTAAACTTCCTTAAGCCCAACACTTGTAAGCATCTCCTTACACACTGGTATTCTAACGGCCTATTCTGATGAGCTTTTGTTCATATCGGATTTTTTCAGGGTTTTCCATTCAGATATGGATAGATCTATGGGAATGCAAAACTTCAGAAGGTTAGGAGGAGGCCAGTTGCAGGTCAGATGAACTTAAATAAATAAATTTTGAATGATCTCAAAAGTATCCCAAACTTATATCAAACTGAGGCCACCAACACAAGTTCAAAGTACATCAACAAATTCAGAACATAAAGTGTGACACCCTTTCTTTGTAGTGACTGCATTAGGGAAAGGAGAGAATTTGGTATACTGGTGGCCCAATCTGGTCATTGAATTCCAGGAAAGATGTACGAGGGAGTAAGGAACGTTCACTTTGTTTAGCAAATAAGGTGGAGCTGCATTTACTTTAATCCAGTCGTGTACAATGTAAAATTGTGTATTTCAAGTGAACATAACTTTATTTTGTTCACTAAGTGAGCATTCAACATGTGCTTTACTAAGTGACATTCTCTTAAGTGAGGGCATCGGTCTGCCTGACCTGGTACTATACTATATAGTCTTACATCTATCCAGTGTAGTGTCCTGTTGTGCTTTGCCACAGACCAAAATATATGCACACATTGAACAGGACACTTCCCTGGTTGCATTTTCCGTCCTTCCTTGGGTTCCGATTGGTTCCTGTGTCTGTTCATTCCTGAAACATAGTAAACTGTCTTTATAGTGCTTCAGTTTGTGAATGAACCAGAAACCACTCAGCACAGAGCGCTTGCTATTCATTCACTGCCCAGTGCAGCTGAGGCTGCAGAGAAAGGAATTGAGGAATTTATATCCTTATTTCCTTCCTCTTACTCAAAAGTGAGACATTAGGGGTCTGTTTAGACCCCAGGGCTGTTAAAAAAATTAAAAAAATTTCTAAAAAAGTAAAATAAAATTCTAAAAAAAGTAAACATTTTTTAATAAATAATTTTAGAAAAATGAAAGGCTCGTTCACATGTGCTTTGCTCTCTGAAAAAATTATATTTGGATCACTCTTCAGAGAGCAGTTGACAGGCAGTGAGGAGTTACATCGTCTCCTCACCGCTTGTTTTAACCCCTCACTAGCACAGCAGCACTTTCAGAGTAGTGCTAGTCACCTGAATGGGCCTTGTTCAACAGGGGTAACATTTTTGCCATGGCATAGCATCGCAGCAGTAGCATGTGCACACCCCTAGACACTGCCTCCATTGTTAAAGGTGGTAGCAGTTGGTGGTAAAAGCACAGCTCAAACATTGGGGTTTTATCACCCCCCCCCCACACACACACACCTCATGTGTGAATGAGCTCTAAGGATTCCTGTTACTCTAAAGGGCTGTACATGTGCACTCTCATGCCTGTCAAATTATGACCCGCGTCTATGCTCGTACAGCTGCTGCATGCCCATAGCGTTACATAGGCTGACTGCACACAGCTCCAGGTAGCTCCAAACCACTGTACAGGCCACAGCACCCATGCAAATGAGCCCCAAGACTTAATTCGCATTTATTAACTCAATACAATTTTATCTTTTAAATTTAGGAGGTCTTCTAATAATAATTTTAGTGTATTTATAGCGAAAATATACTTTAATATTTTTGAGGTGGGGGGCTGTCAGGTAGGCTGTATGGGGCCCCATAATTTCTAACAGCAGCCCTGACCACAACAACCGAGTTCATAAGCGTGCACATGGGCCAGGTGTGCCTAGGCACACCCTGATTACCAGGGTTGCCTACCGTCTGGGGGGCTGGCTGAGTTAGTCCAAACTGAGTGTCTGTGGCACTCTCTCTCACACAGACGGGGAGAGGAGAGAGGGCCCGATCTGCTCCTTTTCCTCCTGCTGCTACCTTTCTATGTCTGCCCAAACGCTAATCTATGGCGTGCTGTGTCTCAGAAACAAATGTGTGGGCGGGAAATTTGAAGCCCAGCAATTGGAAGATGGTGGATGAAAGGTGCCAATACCTGACCCTCCATTCTCAGGTAAGTGAGCTCACCATCCACTGTCTGTGACTGAAGTCTCCCTCCCTTCTCTCTCCTGCCTCAGAGTGAGTGAGTACAGTACGATAATGGGGACTCAGATGTAAGGAGTGCTCTGCAGACTCTGATGTAAGGGGGGCTTTGGGAACCCTGATTTGAGGGGGAATGTTAGGATCTCTAATGTAAGTGGGGGCTTTGGTGAGCAGAAACCCCCTTACATTGGAGTTCCCCTTTACACCAGGGTCCACAGCATTCTACCTTAAAAACACAAATTCCCATATGTAAAGTGTTTGGGTTTGGCGTGAAGAAAAAGTGTCAACCCTATGTATTTCACCATTATAAATAGCTGTTTTTCTTCAGTCAGGCTATAAGTTAACCTGTCATGCAACTGGGACAGTTCATCTTTTGGCAAAACTTGCTTTTTTATTTTTTCCATAGATTGGGGAAAGGTCAGACCCTTTGTCAAGTTGCTGCCTAACCACTGCTAATAAAACTCACATTTTTATTTTTAACTGTTACTTCTCAACTTATCATTTTACTCAAGGTTGCTTCAGCAAAGAAAGTGTTAGAAATACATTTTACGAAAGTGTGTGCCTCAGATGTTATTATTACCCAGTGCTCCCTTTGATAAAATTCCTATGGGAAAACCAACACTGAGAATTGATGGTGTTGAAGGCAACCTAAGATAGATCTAAGACCACAGTATCACATTCTTTAGTCAGCAAAATATTCTCTGTTGGAGTTAATTAGATTTTAAATTATTCACAAGGACATTGTAGGATGCAGGTCACTCTGTTACAAGTTGTTTGAAAACTAGAAAAAAAAAAGAGCAGCACTGAAGGATTTTCATTAGGTGGTGCGGGTCATTGAAAGTACAGTAGCAGTAAAAAAAAAAAAAAGAAGACAAATTAAAATAAAATTTCTGATGTTCCTCTGTATGTTTCAAGATTTTGTCTGAAAAAAAAAACCTTAGTCTGGTGAGGCCACAAAGATCTATTAATACATGACAGATTTTGATCACGTTCTCCCATTGTCCTGCAAATGCACAGGACTCCCCCTCTAAAGCAGCTTGTTTCAACCAGGGATCTGTGGAATCCTTGGGGATTGCTAGGGGTTTATTGATCAATGAACAATTTCTGGCTCTCAGATAGGTAACCACTGACATCAATGATCTTTTAAGCTCTCTATAGGAGAGTTATTGTTCCCCCTGAACACTATGTTCTCACTGTTCACCAATGTTAGATGCATTCTTTCCACTGACCATCAGTGTAATGGGGCCCTTCCCCCACTGACCACCAGTGTAAAGGGTCCTTCTCCCAGTGATCACAAATGTAACAGGGCCCTTCCTCTACTTACCACCAATGTAAGAGGGCACTACACAGATTACCAATTTAAGGATGCACTATACTGACAACTAACTACCAGCGTAAATGGGTCCTTCTCCACTGATCACCAATGTACATTGTAAAAGGGTACTACACTGCCAAACACCAACACAACCAATGTAAGGTACCATTTTACCGACCACTTATGTAAGGATGCACCATGATGACCGCTAGTATAAGTGAACACTATACTGACCACCAATGTAAAAAGCACTATACTGGCTACCAATGCAAGGGAGCATTTTGCTTACCACTAGTGTAAGGGGGCCCTCTCCTAATGACCATAAAAGTAAGAGGGTCCCCCTTCCACTGACCACCAATGTATGGAGACGCTACGCTGACCACCAGTGTAAGGAAGCACCACACTGACAACTAATGTAAAATGGCACTACACTGACCACTAATGTAAGGGGACACTATACTTACCACCAATGTAAGGGGATCCTTCTCCACTGAACAGCAATGTGAGGAAACACTACAATTTTGATTGTGTGTGTTTCCTTTTTGCCCATTTATTTATTATTTATTTCATTTCCAAATACTATGATCCTATGTAGCCTGGCTGATGGTGCTGTTCAGCAGATTTTTCCTTCCCTGGCCGTTGGTGGAAATCTTGACAGGAAGAGAGGAGGTGGTGATTGATGGGCTTTTTAGCTATGAAGAGTGCAGAGAGAGACAGGGGGGAGAGAGAGAGAGAGACCGAGAAGAGAGCCGCAAGGGGCTGCTGTGCAGGAGACTGCTGTGTGGGCAGAGCAAGCTGGTAGGTGGAAAGACTGAGTGCTACATACCATGGCTGTGTGTGGAACAGAAGAACCACGAGGGGAACCAGGCTGCAGAGAGTACTGTTGTGCTAAGAGGGAGGACAGTGTTGTAATGTAAGTCAAAGGAGCTTTCTGGACATGAATCACAGGTGCAAGCTTCAGAATGTGGTGTGACCACTAACCTTGGGGAAGATGTCTATACAGTATCAGTAGTGAGAGGCCTTTTGGCCACCTGTACATGTGCTAAGCTTGCCTGCTGTTGCTGAATGTTGCTGCCACCAGGAGAATCTGCCCAGAACACTTTGGGGGTGTTTGCTTGTGGATTACAAATACTCACCCTTTAGGTGTGAGCAAGAATATAAGAGCCTCGCCATCTGTAGACTTCAAATTTGTTCCTCCACTGGCAAGTGGTGTAGATAAGATACAACACCTTGCTATTGGCATTCTTTATTAATGGTGGTTTCTCATGACTGTTTTTGCTGTTTAATTTGATCAATCTGTTCCTTTTATTTAACTTTGTGTGTTCTGGTCAGGCCCTCCACAGGCTATTTATGGGAACAAAGCATACTAGTGTGACTGCGCTGGTTATCACCTTGGTGTCCTATAACATGTCAAAGTTACTGTGATCAGATATGTGCTACCATTGTTCTCTTGTCCTGGCCCTATTTAAACCCATTGCATTGTTACTGGTGTGTCAGTAAGTGTCAGGTTCAGGTCAGGAGAGGTCTCCACTGGGGGGCAAAAGAAGGACCCAGCATCTTTGGGAGTCAGAGCTACACATATAAAACAACATAGAGTGCCAAATATGCAAACTATACCACATTCCCAATTATTTAATTGTTAATTTACTGTAGGGTGAGGTATATAAATTATTAGCAGGGGTTTCTTGAGACCTGAAAGTTATTTCAAGGGTTCCAACATGTTAAAAGGGTTGAGAAAGACAGCTTTAAAGCTACTGTGAATAATTAATATGCAAAACCAGTTAGAGAAAATTTGTCACCTGCAGATTAATGTTTTGCACACACAGCAAGTCAGCAATTAGAATGACATATTTCTGCCTCTTGTAAGTTTCTGCATCAATGTTTTAATGTTGTAACAATTTCACTCTGAGCATGGCCATACTGAAAAATTCTCTGCAGCTTTTAAGCACAGAGAAACACATCCAAGTAGCCACCATCCTCTTTTTTTTCATGTAACAGCCATCAATGGTAATATGTATCAGTATGAGTTTACAAAAAGGGGAACTTGCCACCAATTTTCATCACACTGTCCCCCAAGCCCCACAATTGCCAGATCCGCATTCGCCAGACACTGACCAACACATTTCATACACTAATTTCAGTTACTGAAACTGTGTGCTCATAGGAACTTTCCCTTAAGCTTTTTAATCTCTAATGAGTGTAAGGAATAGAGGAAGCTGCACTACTTGAAAATGACTTAAACTTTAGTGTTTCTGCTGTGAACTTTGAGAATAAATTGTTCCACAATACCTACAGCTACAGATGGCAGCGAAGGTTTGTTTTAAAGCTTATTTATTGCTTATTCTGAATATGGTAACACTTAAATGTCCATAATCTGGACACAAGAAGACAAAATAAATCTATAGCTCCCATCTGTCCCAAATTTGGAGGGGCTATCTCTTTTGAAGTAAAGTGCATCTGTACCTCTTTCCTCCTCAATTGTCCCTCATTTTAGTTTTAATGTATGTACCTATAGAAAAAATGCACTATTTATCTATCGAAAAAAGTGTTTACAGTGCTAAACCTTTCATCCAATTATGATATTATTGCATTTTTAAATTTTAAAAGCCAGTATAAAGGAATAGTAGTTAAACCTGAAGTCACCTTTCCATTCTCTTGTTTATTGGTCTATACAGCCGAACAGTACAAACATAAGCAGACTACATGCTGCCTCTAAAGCCTCTAGCACACAGATGTAATAATTTACTGATGTTTGTATTTAGGATCTTGTTGACAGAAAGATCCTAAGTCAGATGTGTCCATAAACCTGGGTTCATATATGTGTGGTACGGCATATCGCATGTGTTTCGCACACGAACCGCACCGCGTTCCTGTGCAAATCACATGCAAATTCTGTGCGGTGCAATTTGAGCCATACATTTTGTATGGCTCAAAGTGCACCGCATCCGCACCAAAAAGGTGCAGGACCCTTTTTTTGGTCCGCGCTAGAATCAAATTGCATCGGTATTCACACCCATGCAATCCGATTCTGCACATCGCACCACATTTTGCGGACCGCTTTTTTAGCTTAACATACACACCCGCAGCGGTTCACATGAACAGGGAGCGATTCTGATGCGGTGCAGAATTCGCTCAGAAACCGCTGCGAATTCCGCACCACGTCAGTGTGAACCCGGGCTTAAGATGTTGTGTATACACATGTATAGGCACGTAAAAGTGCTTATGCTTATGCACTCAATAAATACTTCTTCCTTTGCAGTTCTGCATTATAGACAGGTATACATGAGTATGCATATAAACTACGCTTGAATTTTAAAATTTTCTATTTTTTTAAACTGATCTGTACTCATTGCTTTATTACTGATGTTTATGCAGCTGTGTGTATTGTTCCATAGACAATAATGCACCTGTATTCAGATCAGTAATAAAGTGGCATTTTTTACTTGTGTGTGCAAGAGGCCTAATAGTGCATTCTAGTAATGCCCCAAGAGGCAGAGCTAGTACAAAAGGCATTGTCGTCCAGGTGTGCCCAATGCAGCATGTTGTCAGATAATTTAATTCTGTGTATTCTTTTCTGAAGCAAGTATGATTTACAATAAACAATAGCATACTCTTTTACTATTTGCAAGGTAAATAACTAGAAGGCTCCATACACACTGGTTTAGAAGAACGCCAATGCTCTTGGCAGGAAAAAAAACACTAATTTTGAGAATTTTGTGTACTAGTGTTTAGGAATGTTTAGCAGCATTTAGGAACATTTCGTGTTTTTTTCTGCCAAAAAAACTTTCTCAAATTGAAAAACTAGACTACCTAATGTGCATGCACACATAGGATAACATTAGTTGCTTCTATTGGCAAAACACTAAACTCCTCTAGGAGCAGAGTTTTTTTTAAGCTGGTATGCATGGAGATGAAAGATGCATTTTATAATAAAGCAAAAAAAAAATAATTCACCTGTACAAATATTTAATTAATGCCCAAACTGTCTATAATGCAGTCTGAATCTGATTGCTATTCACCACTTTGTATCTGTGTTATGTTTTTACTATTGCAGAAAAAAAAGAAAGCCAACATGATGGACATATTTATTTATGTATAAACATTTCAGTTATTTAATATGTATTATGCAGGTCAGCAATACATGCTTTTTTGATATATGTTACTGTCAGATGTTGCCCCTATTTGCTTTGTAATGCTGTGCATGTTTGTCTTATCAGCTCTCTTGTGTACTATAATACTATAAATCTACTCCCCCCCCCCCTACATTAGTATGTACGGTTATATAATTTGTAAAGAGCGTAGGTATTTTTTCCCTCTGCTGCATAAATATTAATATATTTGCATGGTCTGATTTTAAGGAATTTATTTTACCTAATGACTGTAAATGGGATGAAAATGCAAATGCTCTTTGTTATTCCATTTGCGCAGCTCTTGCATGCCGCCTCCGTAAAGCACAAGAGCAAACCTCAGGGGTTTCTTCTAAATTGGAACTCTGGGTAGGCACTTGTCACTATGACTTACAGTAGCTGCTAAAAGTTACCTGGAGCTAATGCTTTGAGAGCACTAAGTCAAACGTAATATAGAAGGAAAATATTTCTGGAGAACACTTCCCAGTAGTGGGAAGATACTTCTTGTCAGCTCATACTGTGCAAGGAGAGGAAAGATTGAGCAAATGCTGGTAAATTTAGCTTCAGAGAACGGAAGCAAGTTCACCGTGGGCTTTGGTCTATGGATGCCTCCCTAAAGGAATCATTGGTTTTTGTAAACAATTTGTCAGAATGGAGTGAAGAGGTTTCTCATGAAGTCTCCTGAGGCTGCTTAATGTCACCATGCCTGACCCTAAATCTCTTTCTCTAGCACATTCGCCAATGTAAGCTAGAGATGCAAAATGAGCACAAGTAGGATATTCCAGTAAATTATGTACATTTCTTGGGAACACATCAGCACCGCTCTAAATATGATGTGTTAGGCTATCATGCCATGATTATGTATGACACTATGTGCCAGTGATTCTCAGCTTGGAGTGGGTTTAAAATATCCAGCAAAACACTATATATTGTAAAGAATAAACAATGAAATGCTAATACACTTCTGGAATTGAGGTTATTGTTTTCCAAATGGTCACGTTTAGAAAAGACCAGCTATTTTTAAGGGGGACACCATCATTCGTTTATTTTATTTTTTTTTAACCTTCAACACTAAAGGGAATCTCGTATTTATTTGGTTGTGTTCAAGACTAAAATAATAATAATAATATATAGTATAATATTTTTACTAAGGAAATATGAAAGGTTGCATATGCATAGTGATATGAGTAGTGACTGTCATGTACATCAGTGACATGTGGCAAATAATGATGTGGTAGAAAACCTGGAGTTGCTATTCGATCATTCCACATCTGCAGCCATTAAAGTGGTTTTAAATCTCGGATGTGAAATATGAAGAAAGCATATCCTTCTATAGTATGTGCTTTAAGAGCACCAAGTGTCATTTCTGTCTGCTGCTTTGTTCCTCTGCTATCAGCATTAAACACTTCTGACAAGTTTTCCTGACACTAAGGGGTTTATTTACTAAAGCTGGAGAGTCCAAAATCAGACTCCCTTCTGCATAGAAACCAATCAGCTTCCAGGTTTCATTGCCAAAGCTTCATTGAACAAGCTGAGGTTAGAAGCTGATTGGTTTCTATGCAGAAGGGAGTCTGATTTTGGACTCTCCAGCTTTAGTAAATAAACCCCTAAGGTTCCATGTACACTGCAGCTGATAAACTCACGTTTAGGAGCTTTTCTGCGTTTTTTTTTTCAGCAGCCCCTGAACTCTCCATAATGTTTTCCTATGTGTCCATGTACACATAGTCGTTTACAGACAGTTGAGTTTAGAATCGTTTTTTTGAACGCACCAAACTTGCGTTCTGGAGTAGATTTTATCAGCATTGCAAACACCAAATGCTTGTAAACGCGGCTAACCTCGTTCATAAGTGTTTGCATTTGGAAATTTTTTTTAACTCTTCCATTTCCAGATGCTGTCCAGAGCCTTTTTTCATCATGAATAATGCATGTAAAGTGTTTTCCCGGTACTCAAATGGACCTAGTACACCATACTTTGAAAGAAAATATGTTAGACACTGCTGCAATAATTTCTGCACAGAAATGAGCTGGAACACATCCAAACACCACAAAAAAAAAGACAGCTAATCTCAACAAATACTGCTCTCTCTGCTTCTGCTCTCTCTATTTCTCTCAAAATGTCTGAAATAGTACATTTTTTACCATTTTTCAGTGCATTCTGGGCATTTTGGAAGGTCTCCTGAGGGTATCTTTAAAAAACACTTCTAAACGCAAACGCGCATAAACGCAGTATGCAAACGTGGCTAAACAGATGTTTTTTAACCTACATTTTCCAGCAGTCAGTTTCCATCGTTCAGAAGTGTCCTGTGTATATGGAGCCTTAGAGAAAAATGGTGACAGGGGAGGGAGCTACAGCAGATTGACAGCCTCAGCTCTGTTCCTGTGAGCTGTGTGGAGGGGGGGTGTCTCTTCCCTCCAATCAGCTCTCAGAGCTCTCCTCACTGAGCTCTACAGAGTATTATTGTTATTATACAGTATTTATAAGCGCCAATAGTTAGCTCAGCGCTGTACATTACAATATGATTTCAGCTCTCCACCCCCTTTTTTGTGAACTCTCAGACAAGCTTTATAAATTCATAACTTTAAATGACTGTAGAGAAGGGAAGACTGTAGCTAGACAGGTGCAACTTATGTAGGAGGGTTTGTTTAATCTCTGTGTATCACCTGAGGCAAGTCACTTCACTGGGTATTTGTAAGGGTTTACAACCACTTTAAAGGATAAGTTCACATTTACAAAAAAAATGAAATGCACATTTTTTTTTTTTTGCAGGTAAAAAAATATGCATTTATGATTTTGTCTTGTTAGGAGACTGTAAAGCATTGTACCCACAAGCAGCAAGTTGTGGGTGTAATGACATGGTACTGCCATCTTGTCTGTGTAGCTGTCTGTCCATGCAAACTATCCAGAGTGCTCACTAGCTCCCTGGTAGTTTTCACAATCACAGACAACTGTGCTTGATTTACTGAAATTTTCTAAATTCAGTTTGTTTAATTAAGCTTTGATATTAAAACCTGGAAGCTGATTAGTTACTATGCAGAGCTGCACCAGAGTTTGCACCCTCCAGTTTTAGTAAATGAACCCCACTGTGAATGAATGATGAAGCCAGGTGGGGGAAATGAGTGTAACATGTATGTTACAAAATGTGAACTTATCCTTTAAGCCCACAAGGTAGGATTCAACATAATGAGTGAACTAATAATAAACCATTTACAGATAAAACTTTACAGTGAATATTTTCATTTTTATTTCCTTTAAGGGATTAATGCATTCGAGTGGTCCAGTGGGCAGACATCGCCAACTAGTGCTGGTCTTGGAAGGAGAACTTTACCTCATCCCATTTGCTCTGCTAAAGGGTAGCTCATCCAACGAGTATCTTTATGAACGCTTCAGTCTGATTGCTGTTCCCTCCATCCGATCTCTGAACATAAATTCGAAGGTAAGAACCAAGTATATTTGATTTAGTTCTGTCTGCAAATTTATGATTCATACAGATGAATAGCTCCAGGTTGATTTCATTTTCTGACAGTGCTAAAAGCAGAAGTGAAGTTCTAACTGTTTAAAGTAGAATTGTAGGCAAACGGCTCAATCTCTGCCACCTTTGTGCTTTCACCCTTTGTCAGCAAGCTGATTGTGCTGCATGCAGTTCTTTAATGTAAATACATTAGAGACCTACAGTGTGGAAAGCCCATATTATTTTATTTGTAGACAAATTATTAAAGAGGTTCTAAATCTGTAAGGTTTTTTTACTTTAATGCATTCTATGCATTAAGGTAAAAACACTTCTGTACTGCAGGATCCCTCTCAGCCCCCTTAAACTTACCTGAGCCTGATCTCGATCCAGTGCTGTGCACGAGAGCAGCAGCTCTCTGCACTCTCTACCTCCCCACAGGGCAGATTGATAGCAGCGGTAGCCAATTTCTGTGACAAGTGAGCAAGGGGCGGGGCAGAGCCACACTGGCTGTGTCTATAGATGCTTTCTATGGGGGCACTCGCTGAAGAGGAGGTGCCAGGAAAACGGTGGGGGACCCCAGAAGAAGTGGATCGGGGCTGCTCTTTGCAATACCATTGTGCAAAGCAGGTAGGTATAACATGTTTATTATTTCAATTAAAAAAAATTAAGCTTTAATGTCACTTGCTGCAACCTTTTGCCAACTTATGCCATTGTCCCACCAATGTCCTTTGCCACAGATATTTTTGAATGTGCAGCTATAATGATCTCTATACATAGAGATATACATAGTAGTATTAGAGATATCCTAGCTTATACTCCGTTACAGCTGTAGGGAAGAGGAATAGTGAAATTTCATCTGGTGGGTACAATGTGATTATGTGACCTGAAGATAAGAGATTGTGTGGGAGGACTGATAGCAAAGAATCCCAGATCAAGGTGAATATGTCAAGTAAGCTGGCCATATATGAAGCACATTTGGAGCTGTGGGTGACCCTATTGGCATTCTCCCACCCAACATCCTTCAATCTGAATTTCGAAGGAGACAAGTACAAAATTGTCCTATTAAATGCAGCCACTGTTTGAGTATTCTGACAGCCGGGAGTTCTGGCTATAAGAATACATAGCCAGCTAGAGAGATTCCTTCATCCACACTGTTTAACTTGGATGGGAGAATCAATGCAAAGCTGAACGAGAGAAATCTTACAGTACATAGCTCGCTTGTCATGTTACAGAGAAGAAAATTGTAATGTGACTCAAGAATAAGCATTGATGGTTGGTACAGATCTATTTTTATGTACATTAATAATTCAGAGTTCTTCTTGGCATGTCTATTTTACAGTCTCATTTACGGAAGAATGTTCCCTTATATTCAAGTTCTACCTCCATGGCTGCTGTTATTGGAAATCCTAAACTTCCTCCATCGGTGATGGATAGATGGCTGTGGGGACCAATGCCCTCAGCAGAAGAAGAAGCCTACATGGTATCTGAATTGTTGGGTTGTCAGCCTCTTGTTGGCTCTTCAGCCACAAAAGACAAAGTGATGAGCGCACTCACACAAGCTGAATGTGTCCACTTTGCCACCCACATCTCATGGAAACTTGCAGCTTTAATACTAACTCCAAACAGCGAGAACAACTCTGGAACAAATAAAAGCACCTTTGGAAATACCTACACCATTCCTGAGTCTTTACAGATGCAGGATGATGCCAGTGATGTTGAAAGCATATCAGACTGTCCACCCCTTCAGGAATTCCTCCTGACAGCGGCAGATGTCCTGGATCTCAGGCTTCCTGTAAAACTAGTGGTTCTTGGATCTTATCAGGAATCCAGCAACAAAGTTACAGCAGATGGAGCTATTGGCTTGACGCGGGCCTTCTTGGCTGCCGGAGCTCAGTGTGTCCTTATATCTCTATGGCCTGTGCCTGTTGCTGCCTCAAAAATGTTTGTCCATGCCTTTTATTCGGCACTCCTGAATGGAATGAAAGCAAGTGCATCCCTGTCTGAGGCAATGAAAACAGTACAGAGCAGTAAGCAATACTCACATCCATCAAACTGGGCAGGTATGATAATTACTTTGTGTCTGCATTGTACATCATTTTTATTAGATACAGCTGTTATCCGTGTCATTTGTAACTGTGCCTCGCTACTTGACATTACATTTGCAGTATATCTTGAATTGTCATCACCTCTTCCAAGTGCTACAGTGAAAAACTTGGGAGCCTAATATCTCTGACAGAATCTGATTATCATCTGAGAATATGTATGTTCAGAGACAGTCCTTGAGTGATTTTCAAAAATACATAAGGGCTTTCCAGTTCCACACATAACACTGCTTTCATTTTTTTAAGTAGTCATTTAGTCATCAGCATTCATATCCCTCAGAGGATTTTTTTTAATAAAAACAACTTTTCATGTAACATTAGTAAGTCATTGCCAATCAAGAAAGGCTCTTAAAGTATAACTAAAGGCAAAACTTTTTTTTAGTTTTGGATAGAGTGGAGATGGATTAGAATGCCTGTCAGTTTTTATTGCTGTGCCCCCGTTAGGGAGATTTACCCTCTTTATTTGTCCTGTTTATCATTGTCATTGAAAGTGAAAGTAAAAGAAAATTCCAAATTTGAGTTGTCCTCAGAAAAGTAATGGAAGGGAAATCTTCCAATGGGGCTCCCAATAATTTGCTGGGAATTCTGCTCACTTCCTGTTTCGCTATGGGGCAGGAAGTGAAGAGAAATATCCGTAATGGGACATAGATGGCAAAACAAATATGACAGAGGTTGTAGCCCTCCCTTTCTCTATCCAGAATGAAAAAAGATTTTCTTATAGTTCTACTGTAAACTAAACCTGAGGAATATACAGGCTACCATTTTTTTCCTCCCTGGCCCTCGCTGTCATGTTGACCCAATGACTTCAGCCCTTCCGGAGTCACTGATCTCGAACAAGTGTGCAGCAAGTGAAGCTAGACCTCCAGATTTGTATACTAGTTATGGAGCCACTGTTCAGAATTACAGCCAGGGAACTAGCCTATTTTAATGGAGGTACGCAATAGCAGTCTGCATATTACTCCAGGCACAGGTTTTTTGGAACATGGCAAGGGCCCGTGGCAAACGCAACTTGTTACCTTAAGCTGAACTGTGTAAATATACTCAACTACAATGTCAGTGTTTTACACTTCCTCATGTAATTGCAGATTTATTTTAATCCTATATAAAGAGTCACTTGAAAAAGATTTGCATTTTCCTTTGGAAAATTTTTACGGTGATCATAGCTGCTTGGTTTATTACTGAGTACAATGGATGGTGAAACATCTGCCCATCCTTGAGTGAGCTGTGCCCACCAGGACTTGACGGGATCCACTTCTAAATGTATCCATCATGTGTTAGAGAGGCTCACACAGTAATAGAAAATGTATATTATATAGGGCACGCTTGTTAGAGCCCAACCTCTGTAGCTGTAGGATAAAGGTGCCAGACGGATATCAGGGATGGATGGGAGCAATAACACTGAGGCAGCTCTTCTTAGAGTGGAAGAAAGGTTCTAATGCAGTAACATGAAAAAGAGAGGAAGGCGCCTCTAAGTGCAGTATAGACAATTTATTAGTGAACAATAGATGAAATGCACTTACAAGATAAATAGTTAAAAAGATTCATTGTGTGGTGTGTTAAGATCCAGGTGAGACATCCAGTTGTCCAACAGCATGCTCAGTCTATAGGATCAGGAAGTATGAACTAGGATGTGTCTGTGTATCAAGATGAGGCTTGGAGAGCAGCATCAGATGTAGGAGGTGAAGGGGAGCTAACGCGTTTCTGAGCATGCTCAGCAGGCTCCTTCTTCAGACCACGAGACCGCAAGGTCTGAAGAAGGAGCCTACTGAGCATGCTCCAAAGCGCGTTACCACCTCCTTCACCTCCTACATCCGACGCTGCTCTCCAAGCCTCATCTTGATACACAGACACATCCTAGTTCATACTTCCTGATCCTACGGACTGAGCTGCTGCTGGACGTCTGGATGTCTCACTTGGATCTTAACACCACATGATGAGTCTTTTTAACTATTTATCTTGTAAGTGCAATTCATCTATTGTTCACAAATACATTGTCTATACTGCACTTAGAGGCGCCTTCCTCTCTTTTTCATGCTCACATAGTAATAGCTCTGTTCCTTTTGATCCACAAAAGAAGTACAGTACAATTACAAAGGCATTTTCCAACATTTTAGAAGATATCCTGAGTGATAACTATGACTTCTTCATGTAAGCATTAAATAAGCATGCCCTTACACTACTCGATTGTTGCAATCTTCAGTGGAGTCATCTTTGTCAAAAGATGCATTCGCTTGTTTCAAAAGACTTTCAGCTGATAGGAAGAGGAAACTGCTGCTTACTGAAGCAATACTTTGGACCATGTTTATATTTTTTTAACCCCTTTACACCAGTGAGAGCCAGGGCTTTAAATGGTCTGTGACATCCAAGACTGGTAGGCAGGGCTCCCAATCATGAGGCACTGTGATAGGCTGCATAGTGCTGATGTCATCAGGAGTCCATCCTACCACTTTTTCGATTTTTGATGACAGATCAGTCACAGTTCTATGGGCACTGATGGAGCACACCCCAGAACAAGGCAGCGACACATACAATATATCCAGTCATTGGACATTAAAGCCCAATTTAAATTAATGGTTAAAAAGGACCTGTGCTGTGGAATCTTTGCAATCAGGTTGCAAAAGATGTTCACCAATATTGCCTGTAGACACCCTATAACTGGTCTTTTCCCCATTACTGACTTACCATGCCTAACTCCACAGTATGTCTTTCTGTGGCAATGGCATATTTAGTAGAGGAGCAGGGCTTTGCTTCCTTATGTCAGAGCTGCTCCTCTAATGATGGGTAACCTCTGGTGACAAAATATTCAAGAAGGAAAAGTGGTGGAATCACAGATATTCAAAATAAATGAAGAAGAAACGGTAAGATCCTTGGCCAGCCCATCCCTAGGTATAATGTTCTCTCCATCAAGGAGAACAGTGAGCAGTACAATAGTGACATCACCAAATTTTAGGGAAACAGTCATAGGCACAGTGCATGAAGTGATATCACCCTGCAGATATACAGCTATGGGTCAACTGAACAGGAGTACCTAGGTACCATCATAGAAGTGCACTACTATTTTTCAAGAGTGGTTGAAGACAAGGGGCAAATCTTTCAGGGTGCTGCATGGCACAATTAATTTCTTCAGATTTTCCCTAAAAAATACGCAAACTCCACTTTTTGAGTTCACACCTGCTTTAAAGTGCCCATACACGACCTGAAGTCATTTTAGAACCAGGTCTAAATAGGCAATTCCAGACCAGTCTATCCATTTTGATCAGGCTATCCAGAAACATGACAGAATATAAGTAAGAAGATACTAAGTAGTATTTTTTATTGCTTTGACCATGTTATTTTCATAATGTTTACTGTGGCTGGTATGGATATTGAGGGAACACAAAGGTAACAATATTGAAGTTATAATTTTGTGGAAAGTAATGTCACTTTCAATGCACACATGGAGTTAAACATTGCAGGAGTCAGGAATGATAGCCATGGCTTTTCAAGTATTCATCTATGATTACAGTGATGGACCAATCTTTTGATTACTGTGGTGATTTGCTTATCTTGACCTATTGTTACTACATGTTAGCCCAGTCTAGAGGTGATATTTACAGGCATTCTAAGAAGCCGTATTCTTCCTTTTTTACTGTATATCATTAACGACACTCAAGGAAAATCCAGTTTCCCTGTCAGACAAGAGTCTTTCCATAGATTTCTGTAATGCAGACCTCTGCAGAGCTGACATCAGCCTAGGATGCAGATATTGCTCATCACTCATACTAGCCTCACAAAGAGGAGCTGCTGTGATTTACATGCAACCATTTACATCATCACTTCTACTGCAAATAGGCTAATAAATGCGAGAAAAGCTGTATAGATCTCTTATATTGGAGTAAATAATGAGCATGTATCCAAGTGCTAACGTGTTAGGTATGTTGATTCTGTTAGGTTCAACTCCAGGTTTTTTTGTTATTCTATATAGACTGGGAAAGGGTTAAAACCTTTGTCAGGTGTCTTTTCACTCACACCCAATGGCAGGGAAATCCCTCAACAGACAACAATACAAAACAGGGTGAAAATGCAATTTTGTGTCCTTGCTGTCAGAGTTTGTCTGTCTCAGAATCAACTGTGCCCCTCATTTCTTGTCCTAGTGTCACTGTAGGGCAGCCCACGCAGTCATTTTTTTTTTTGTATGCGAACAAAAAAAGAAGGCAACAGCGCTGGGTGGAGAAGCGAATGCTTATTACCCCTATGGATAAACAGTGCCACGTCCCTAATTCGGTTCACTAAAAAAAACTGGCCATAGTCAAGGACTTTATGGGCACCACACCAAAATTTCCTTAAGGCTTGGTTCACACCTATGCTTTTTGCTTTTGACCTGTTTTACAATGGTTTTACATAGTGCTGTGCTTTTTTTACATGCACGTTTTTAACCGCGTTTTGTTTTGTTTTTTTCACTTTTTTTTGTTGAAGTGGACATTTTGTTGTTGCTGGGCAGAAATAAATTGCATTACACGACAGAAAACATGGCAGAAACGCACTACATACATTTCAACAGCTTCTCCACTAAACTCTATTGTAGCAGAAATGCTGCTTTTTGCATTTAAAAAAGTCCCTGACCCTTTCCAAAAACTCAGCAGCTCAAAAAAGCAAAGATGTGAACATGTCCCGTAGGAAAACATGTTAAGTGGACTGTAGTGTGTTTCTGCAAAAAACAGTAAAAAACGCATTGATGTGAACCAGGGGTAAAAGAGTACAATCTTTAATTCTGCACATTTAAAACAGCATTAAAAGTTAATTAAAATACAACTCAAAGTAGCATCTTGCACCCGTATGTTGGTGGCCCCACACTGTAAAGAAGAAAATTCGCAATACCCCAGTTGCAGGCATGTAATAATCATCATCTGGTTAACATATATAACATAGGGTGCCATCATTCATGCACATAAAGCTCGACATGTTTCTCATTGTTGTTCTGCTTCTTTAGGAGCAGAAGGTGCACAAATAATATTGCTACAAACAACTTCAGTGGAGGGAGGATCAACCCAGACCCTCCCAAGTTCCCACAAGCAATGGTGTATTTAGGTTTTGTGCTGCCTTACCCAACACAAAAAACGTCTGCCCCAACGGAAAACACAACCCCCCCTTCCCCCTCCCTCCAACAACATCCCTGCCCCCCACCCGGGAGAGCCTTCCACTACCCCCTCCCCCCCCCCCGGCGATAGAGGGACGCTCATCTTCACAGCCCTGGACATTCCCGGGAATAGGAGCCAGGCTCTACATACACCATGAAGCAGTCCGCAGCCTCTCTCAGATCCCACCTGGTTCTGATGGTGCGTGTGTCCCTTCTTTCATTTCTTCTTCTAGGGGGAGGTGCTGCCCCCCTAAAAAATGCCGCCCTAGGCAAGTGCCTTGTTTGCCTTGTGGTAAATACGCCCCTGCCCACAAGGCATAAAGATATACAAGAAAAAAGAGGGAAAACTTCTTCAATCTTTCCTGGTGGTCTTTCCCTTGAGACAGGCACCACTTCCTCATACACAACTATACAAATTCCAATAGGTATATTAGGAAGGTACGATGCACAATCATCCATAGCAATCTGGGGTCCACCAACACAAGTACTTATATACAAGGACAGAGCCCAAAAAAGAGCCAATCCACAGAAATCTGTAACACTCCACCATCACGTCTGGGATTCCCCATCTGAGCCAGTGCACTCTTGTATATCTTTATGCCTTATGGGACCTGGTGAGGGTCTGGTTTGATCCTTGTAGCGTACCACCAGTGGAATCATTTTCTCAACTGATGTTGTTTGTAGCAATATAATCTGTGCATCTTCCTCTCCTGAAGAAAAGGAACAACAACGTGAAACATGTCAAGCTTTATGTGCATGGATGGTGGTACCCTCTGTTATATATGCTTACCAGATGATGATTATTACATACAAGTTTTTTTCTCTATAGTGTGGAGCCACCACCCTAACTGACATAAGGGTGCAAGATGCTACTTTGAGTTGTATTTTAATTAAGTTTTATTGCTGTTTTAAATGTGCATGAATAAAGATTGTACTCTTTTCAGGAAAATTAGGTGTGGTGCCTATAAAGCAGTCCAAGGTTTTTTTTTTTTCCGCATCATTTTGTTTTGTTCATCCAGCGAATGAAAAAAAATATCCAGTTCCTCCATCCGCACATTCAGAATGGATGGGGGAATCCTCTTGCTGTGCTATTGTGTTTTGAAGGCGGGGAAAATTCTCTACCATTAGAATACAATTATCAGTTTTGCCAGTTATAGCTGGTGACACTGATCAAAAAGAAAAAACCTGGATGTACCAAAGTTGATTGGTAGATCGATTTGTGTAGAACCAGGGTGCCCATACATAGTTGAAATTCGGCCAGTCTCTGCTGATGTGGCTGAATTTCGATCCATGTATGACTGGCTTAATGGATCTAACCTTTTAACCCTAATTTACCTGAAAACAGTAAACAGGCTGGACATATTATTATTATTATACAGTATTTATATAGTATTTATATAGCGCTAAAAGGTTTACTCAGCGCTGTACATTATATTGGGGGACAGAACATGAGACAATACAGTAACAAAACAAATCACGAGGGATTCAAGGGCCCTGCTCTTTCGAGCTTACAATCTAGGAGGGAGGGGATAGTTGTACAGGAGGAAGTGGCTGTGGGGGATGGAGTGGTAGGAGGAGTGGAGGAGATCGGCTGTTATGTGAGGGCGGGGTAGGCTTCCCTGAAGAGATGGGTTTTCAGGGTGCGCCTAAAGGTGAGGAGGGTAGGTGACAGTCTGATGGATTGGGGTAGAGAGTTCCAGAGGATGGGGGAAGTCTTGGAGAAGTCCTGCAGTCGGGCGTGGGAGGTGGAGACCAGGGAGCTAGAAAGTAGGAGGTCTTGTGAGGAGCGAAGATTATGGGTAGGGTGGTATTTGGGTATCAGGTCGGTGAGGTAGTTTGGGACAGCATTATGAATGGCTTTGTATGTCTGTGTTAGAAGTTTGAATTTAATGCGTTGGGCAATCGGGAGCCAGTGGAGGGAATGACAGAGGGGGGTGGCAGAAGTGGAGCGGTTGGTAAGGTGGATGAGTCTGGCCGCTGAGTTCAGGATAGACTGAAGCGGGGATAGTCTGTGATGAGGTAGGCCGGTGAGAAGGGAGTTGCAGTAGTCCAGACGTGAGATAATAAGGGAGTGAATGAGTTGTTTAGTAGTGTTTGGGGTTAGGAACATACGTATTTTGGAGATGCTGCGGAGGTGGAGCCTGCATGAGTTTGCCAACGATTGGACATGGGGTTGGAAGGACAGGTTTGAGTCTAGGGTGACACCTAGGACTTTGGCTTGCGGGGTGGGACGGATGGTGGCGTTGTTGGTCGTGATGGAGAGAGTGGGGGGGGGGGGGCACGGGCTGGGGGGAAAATCAGGAGCTTGGTTTTGGAAAGGTTCAATTTGAGGAAATGGAGCGACATCCAGTCTGATATGTCGACATATGATCAGTTATGGAGTATTTGTAAATTATCACCAGTTCTATAAAAAAAAAAAACCCGAATGACCTGTTTGTGAGGTAGACTAGATTGCAATAAAGCCATCCCTTTTGTATATATTGATTATTATTGCTATTTCAACTTAAAGACTTTAACAGTCATGACACTCATTGCCACTAAAAGGCTGTATACACAGCTGTATCTGCTGAATGGTATTAAGCCTGCCACTGAATGTTCTAATAATGCCATGCGCTCAATGTCTATAATTACATGATTTAATCGAACAAAGTTTAGATATTTCAAAGTGGTCAAAGGTCAGGCGGCTGTGCAAACATATGAGCGAACAAGACAAATGTTGAACACCGTGTACTCAGTCGATTTTTCCACAAAGGAAAAAATAAGACAAGGTCTCTGCAATATTGCATACACAGAAGGAATATATCACAGACAATTGGCAAGTTATCGAATTGCTAAAGACAAAAGAAAATGAGAGACCTAATCACAGACTGTTTGCAGGAAAAAGTGCAAAATAATATAGCAAAGCCCGTACGTATAATTGGTTGAGAAACTAACCGAAACCAAAAGTTTTCTGGGCTGTTTCAAATATAGGGATATTTGAAACGTAGTAGTACCACTGAGCTGACCATATGCTAATAGACTAACAATTCTACATTTAATGACTGTCATTTAAAAGTTTCAAAATTTAGTTTGCTTTTAACATTTTGGAATGAATGTAATGTCTTGAATAAAAACTGCATACTCCGTAAAAAATTAATTTGCTCAAGAAAAATTTTCCATCCTGTTCCTTTTGAATGTTCTCTTCACTGTGGTCAAAAACGCATGTTAATTTGACCCCACCAGCAATAAGAAAATTGTATGAACTTTCTTAAAACAAAACATTTCTAAAGAAATGCTGCTAGTGTATGGCCAGCTTTAGACATAGCAGATCACATACGAGTATATGACCTTGTGGCATGAGCATATTGGACGCTCAACACATAAGAGCCATTGTTGGATATGTTCAGCTTTATGGAAAAAAAAAAGTGCAGAAAAAAGTGCATTTATTATTTATTTGAGTAGAAGCTTGGAAAGCATTGCACCTGTGATCAGCAGAATCCTGCAGACATGTTCTCTGGCTTTCAGCCCATACTTATGTAGGAGCTTTCTGTTTTGTAAGCTGGAAGACATGTCTGTGGACTACAAGAGCACTCATCATTGCCCTCACAGCCCATTGAATCTACAAGTCCATTTGCCGTGGTAGGAGAAGAACCCCACCATGCTGTAGGGGAAGGGGGATCACTAGGAGAGCAGCAGGAGATGAAACATGTTACGCGTGAAACCTGCAACATGTCCCAAAGGTGAACTTAACCTTTAAAATCATATAGGAGTTGTGTCTAAAGGACAGCAAGTAGAAGAATCTGCCTGTCACATACCTCAATTTTTTTTTCAATTATCCTCTGTGGCCATAAATTAATTACTTATACACAAGGCTTTTTTTCAGCAGGAACGTGGGGGAACTCAGTTTCGGCACCTCCAGTGCTAAATGTATGTAATGGCAAGGAGTGCTGGGGTGTGCTGGAGAGTCTATTGATGGTGGCTGCTAGGGGATCTATTATTGCTGGGGGAGGAAGAATCTCTTGATGAGGGAAGGGTTTATTTTTGCTGAAGAGTCAATTGTTGCTGGGAGGGATCTATTGTTGAGGGAGGGGTCAGTAGTTGATGCTTGCTGAGTGATCTATTGTTGCTGGTGGGAGTATATCATTGCTGGAGTGGGTCTACTGTTGCTAGGGGTTCTTTTATTGCTGTACAGCAGGATATCTTTTTTACTACTTTATTTGTTTTCTTGAGCAAATTCCATACAAATTACTTAACACCACAAAATAATTGGTTCTGTATTCAATAAAGGAGAGATACTGGTAGGAGGGTAGGCAGTGAACCAAAGGATGGTGCTTGTAGGTAGGTAGGGGGCAGAGACAAGGGGTGGCTCGGAAAGAGGGAGTTCCTGCACCTATTCTCTGAAAAAAAAAAGCCCTGCTTATACAGGAGTGTTTTATTAATCTACATCTTCCGTTTTTGTAAGGCAGGCACCCCAAATTGGAGCCTGTGATATAGGTGAAATGTCCCTAGTAATATCAGAAGCTGTGTTTGTGTCATTTTATAGAGTAGAGGGTTGACAACTCTAAGAACACTTAAGCAAAGAATCTGCACTGTAACATAATGCAGAAAATTCAGCAAATTAAATTATTGATCGGAATGCTTTCAAGCTGAGAAATTCTTGCTTATTGCCTCTCATAAGTTAACTGAAACATAATGAGACTGAAAAGGTTATAATCAATATTTCAAAGTAACCTGTTTATTAACTGGAAAATTAAATGAGTATCACACATGGGACACTGAAAGAATGGGTATAGCAAACAGACACTTTATTTTTCTATGATTATAATTACAAATAAACATAATAACGTATTATAGAGATCCCCATCAATGTCTATTAGTGAGGTTTTATAGTCTTTGATGTCTAAGGAGATTGATTGCTAAATTGGGCTAGATTTAATTGTTTATACACTGTAGAATGAATGACCAGTTAATACAGGACTGTCATTTTAGAAAATGCCTGAAAATAATTTAAGGCACAGAATTAATAGGGCCAACAGGATGAAACTGATATTTTGGTTATACAGTACATGCACTGATTGCCCATTGAAAAACTGTGCTCATACTCCAGGCTGCAAAATATGACTGCTAAGTAAATCTTGGTTTCAAAAAGCACTAAATTGTTTGTCTGTGTCAAAAACAGAGCAATAGATGAGTGTTTTTCTTTTTTTTTTTTTAGACCAAAATTTACAGAGCAGAGTTACATTATGCACATTTTTCTGTATATTAGTGTGATTTTGAGAGGTAGGTTGTACCTCTTCACACTACTGCCACATAATATTCATAGCTGACAAGATTTAGATGTCTTATGGATGCTGGTGGCAAAATATTACTCCTTCTGCCATCCTAGTGTCATAGCAGTAGTTTTACTCCTTTTTCTGCAAATAAAAAGCCTAATTTTAGAGATTCCCTACATTGACCTCAATAGCTGGGTGAATCAAGTACCTGACGTGCAGAGATCTTGCCACTGGAATCCCTGAGAAGTAGCACAAATGTGGGTGTCTGGGTTTGCTGAGGTCTAATCAAAACCGAAAAATACTGTTTTGGTGTACATATCATTTAAAACATCTTGACTGAACTCAAAAAGTTTTGGTATTTTGGTGTACAAATCCTTTAAAACATCTTGACTGAAGTCAAAAAGTGAAGATTTAGGGAACAGTTAGAAATGTTAATTGCGCCTAAACAGTACCCTAGACGTGTACATTTTATCTTTAATTCCTCCCGAAAATAACCAATGCACCCCCTGTGCCAGGAGCCTCATAGTTGTATATCTGTAGTGTGAGGCGCTGCTTCCTCTGACTGCTAGTCCTAAAATATGTGTAGTAAGATTTGGTTAAGTCACTTTTGTACAGCATCTGTTCTTTTGGCTGGTACCTGAAAGTGGTACCTGAGGACCTAAAGTGCAAGGATCTTTCTACTTCTCTCTGATAGTCTGTACTTCCTCAAATTCTCCTCCTGATTCTTAAATAGTACCACCAGTCAATAATTAGGACAGCTCAGACATGAGGAAGTAAAACCCTGCCTCTATCAAGATCGCCACCTACACGCAGAGATATGCTGCAAATCAAGACATAAGTCAATAATGTGGAAAGGAACAGCTACATTGAGCCAACAGGCAATGGAGACAATTAGTGTTCTGAGCTCTGCTTGACTTTTTTTGGGCTCCGTTCAGGTCCTCCTAAAGTACATCACAATAAACCATGTAACCCAAGGAAACTAAGATCCAGAAGGTTTTAATACTGCATGCTCTGATTAGGTAATTGAACATGTTGATAGTTAAGATTCACGAGACTGTGATTAACTTGTTTCAATGAAGAATCGCTGATCTCTGATATAACACCCTTGTATCCAAATGCTTACACATACCCCATACCTGACAATGCAGGGTTTTTTTTTAATAAGCTCCTCCATGCCTGTACACATTGCTCTGCAGTCAACAATGTATAGCCAGACAGATGATAAGGAGCCAATCAAGTTGATTTACTAAAACTGGAGAGTGCAAAATCTGGGGCAGCTCTGCATAGTAACCAATCAGCTTCCAGGTTTTTTTTGTTGTCAAAGCTTAATTGAACAAGCTGAAGTTAGAAGCTGATTGGCTGCCATGCACAGCTGCACCAGGTTTTGCACTCTCCAGTTTTGTAAATCAACCGTAGTTTGTCTGGTTCATGTAAGCTTGTTTGATGGAGAATCATGGACAAACATGAGCAAATGCTAACCCCCAACAGTGGGACCAGTAGCGCAGAATCTAGCTAAAAATGTGTATGTTTGTGTGGACTTTGGAGCATTTTGTACTTAGAAATTTAAAAATTCCACAAAATAAGGAGAACAAACATAATCACCCATGTCAACACTAGGCAATGTATTACCAATAAAGCTTGTTCTAGATCAGATTGATATGTGTTGCAGTTCTTATTATAATTAATTATGACAATGTTGTATAGGATACATGCTTATTGGAAGTGATGTAAAGCTGAACAGTCCATCATCACTGATCGGTCAAGCCTTATCTGAGATCCTCCAGAACCCTGACCGTGCAAGAGATGCTCTTAGAGTTTTGTTGCATCTGGTAAGATTTTTTTCACTTGGTTATAAATGATGTAATGTTTTCTTTTTTTTACTCAAAAGAGTTAAAGTACACCATTACTTCAGAGAGTTGCGTGTTTGTCATGCAGCACTTCTCCTCTTTAATTCTACCTTGCTATTTGTATTACCTTAGTGCACTTAAGGTGCCCAAAACTGTAGAGAGTGGTCAAACATGCAGGCCTGATCGGACTGCCCTCAGGGACTGGCGTTACTTGACTATCATAAATACAGGAAGGCTCAACTTGACCAACCTTTCTGATATGTAGAGAGAAACAAAAGATTCTCATCAAGAGGAAACACTGGTGTGTTTCTAAGCTATAGCTATTTCCCCAAAGACAATGGTATCTGTGTGGCAGTCTTTTCAGCAGATCTGGCAACTGTAATGTCATGCCTATAGGTACCTTTAGGCTGTTTAGAGAATTTGAATGGATATACTGCATGAGGCCAGAGATCACAATTCCCAGTCTTTGCAAACTAATGGAGCTGTAGATCGGGCTGAACCCTTGAGGCTCTGCTCTATAATCTATAGGGCATGGTCAAACCAGAAAAGCATATTATGTTTTCTTTTTTAACTTTATTCATTTATAAATTAAATATTTTTTTGAAGACGATAAGACAGCCTTTTTGTCCCTCAGGGCATAAGCATGGACCTCAGTGCAGGCCGCCTCTATGAAAAGATGGTGGCGCTGTCACCAATCAACAATGATATTAGGCAGGCATTCTGGGGGCACAACTAGGATTTGTATAAAGGAAACTCTGTGTTCCAATCAAAATATCAGTATTAAACATTGAAAAGGCTTTTGTTAAAATGATTCCAGGACAGTTTTTTTTTACATACATGTTTTAAGTATTTTTGAAAAGCACAACAAAGTTACAGCAGTTGTGCCGAGGATGCTCGGTTTTAATTTACATTGCTGGGGTGTATTGCCTCACTGTTCCCTGGACAGGTTTTCTTGAAAGCTGGGGTGTTCTTGTTTTTGAACTTTCATGATATAACTCACCATTTCTTTTTTGTTGTGTAGGTGGAGAAATCTTTGCAGAGGATTCAGAATGGACAACGGAACTCAATGTACACTTCCCAGCAGAGTGTGGAAAATAAAGTAGGTGGAGTACAAGGCTGGCAGTCACTGCTGACAGCTGTAGGGTTTCGCCTTGACCCACCAGCAAGTGGTCTCCCTGCCGCAGTTTTTTTCCCCACATCTGACCCCGGTGATCGTCTACAACAGTGTAGTACAACCATACAGTCCCTCTTGGGTAAGGATTTTCTTTTGGAAGCAATATGTTTTCCAGAACAATACACATGAGATAAAATGAATTCAGCAAAAGTAAGCAGATGGCTAGACATAGTCTATTACACCTTAATTAAACTTTCTAATTACCAGTAAAAGCTAAGAAAGGAGCAATAGCTAAACCAGTGTCAGCAATAACAGCTACCTGAAATTAATGTCAGGTGAAAACACAATGTGGTTGACTTACTAATAGCAAATAGGATGTTTGCCTTGCAAGGGAAGTTTCACTTTGCAAAGGAATGTCTCCAGAGCTTAGCGAATGCGGGGAAACTTCACTTTGCAGAGAATACCCAATCATGTACAAAAAAAAAAAAACAGCATGCTTTCTTGCCCATGATTGGGTGGTGGAAATCAGCAGAGCTTCACCTCATTTACTAAGCTCTAGGGTTAATTATTTTAGGGCAGCACAGTGGCTAAATGGTTAGCACTTCCACCTGGCAGTACTAGGGTCGTTGGTTTGAATCCCAACCACGGCACCACCTGCCTGGAGTTTGCATGTTCTCCCTGTGCCTGCGTGGGTTTCCTCCAGGTATTCCAGTTACTTCCCACAATCCAAAGACATGCTGGTAGGTTAATTGGCTCGTGTCTAAATTGTCCCTAGTATGTGTATGTATGAATGTCAGTTAGGGACCTTAGATTGTACGCCCCTTGAGGGATAGGGACTGATGTGAATATACAATATATATGTAAAGCACTGCGTAAATTGATGGTGCTATAGAAGTACCTGTAATAAATAAATTAAATAATCTTACAAGGTCAATTCCCTTTCAAAGTGAACAGTCCATCGGCCTTTAGCAAATCAACCCCAATATCTTGCTATAAATTACCCTATCTACTGTATATAAATAACATCTATGATGATGCCTACTTACAGACAATCTGTAAACGAATGTCTATTTCAAACAAAATTACAATTCTACCTAAGGTTGCACTACTGAAAAGGGTCTTGCCATTAACGTTTTGCACAATCTGGTGTCTGTGTACAAGTGTAAAGAGAGAGCTCTCTGTTAGAAACACATTATTGTTTTATGGACATTTTTACTCAGCTGTTTATCGATCCACACTGTGGATTGCCAGACACACTGAGTGATTGTAGCATTGTAACTACGTTTCCTTGTTTTCATTTGTTTATTGGGTAACATTATAAACTATGTAAAAGCACATTTGCCACAACATTGGGCAGATGAATAAAACTTTTTCCAGCCATTTTATTCTAAAGGTATAGGACCACAATTGTCAGACCCTTTTCATTTATCTTTTTGCCAAATTGTACAGGGGTTAGACAAAAAAATGGAAACACTACATGATTTGCAGGTGGGAAGGTGTCGTTTTGCGTTGAAAGCGAAGGTGATGTAACACTCTTTTGCCTCTGCTGTGTGATGAGACACCTAGCTAACAGGTGGGAAGCCTCCCTTTTATCATTCTCTGTGTGCGCTGCTAGTGATACGGAGTCATTTCAGAGCTCTGTTCTTCAAAGAGCGCAGATTGTCAGTGCCCACTTAGCTGGCTCCGTTGCCAATTTATTTGCAGTGTCACGAGGTACAGTATCAGAGGTTATGACAGCATATACAGTTTCCAAGAAAATGCATAAGCATGGTCGACATGGTCAATTGACTGATAGAAACAAAAGGACATTGCACAGAATTGGGACCAGAAAAAAGAAAACAACTTCTGCAAAAGTGACTGCAGAGCTCAACCTAATTCTGCCTTTTCTTTCTTTCTCTTTCTTTCTTTCTTTCTCTTTCATTTTTTTTTTTACAAGCAGGCAGTATAAGGACTGGTTTTAACCATTTGCCGCCCGCCCTATGGCCGAATGGCAGGCGGCAAATGTCATCAGCGTTTCGGGTGGACGCCATATGGCGGCCTCCCGCACATGCGCAGATTGCGCTCCTGCAGAGCGGCGCTATCTGTCACCGGCCGTGTACCTCGGACACGGCCGATGACAGATCTGAGTATCGGGCCCTTTGCCGGTACCATGTGACCTGCTGTGACCAATCACAGCAGGTCATATGACAGTTGTATACAATGGATGGCTTCATTCATGCCATCCATTGTATACTACTGCCTAGCTGTGAATGGTCACAGCTAATCACATGCACATGTCATGTGATTAGCTGTGGCCAAATCACAGCTAAGCACAAAAAAAAAAAAAAAAACCCTGAATGAATCGATGTCATTCAGGTAAATGCTTGCTTATAGCAAAGTAATTCTTTGCTATAAGCAAATTGTGTAAAAAAAAAAATAAATACTGATCACTTCCCAAAGTAGTACAATGTTACTATGGTAACATTGTACTACTTTGGTCATAGTGAAATATGAAAAAAAATCTTAAAAAAAAAAAAAAGAAAGAAAAAAATATATACATTTTTTTTTATACTGTCACCAGTCAGTGTCCCTGATCACCGCCATGCCAGGTATATGATGATGCTGTACTGCACTGGTGACAATATGTAAAAAAAAATTGTGAAACTAATTTTTTTAATTTGTTAATTTTCCAAAAAATTATGACAAAAAAAATACAACTTCAAAAAACTCGCCATGCCTCTCATGAAGTACGTTGGACTGTCTACTTTGCAAAAAGGGGTCATTTGGGGATATCTGTACTGTTCTGACATTCTTGGACCTCAAGAAATAAGATAGGCTGTCAGTACTTCAGGATTGATCAATTTTCAGATCTATACCATAGTTTGTGAACTCTATAACTTTCCTACAAACTAAAAAATACATCCTAATTTGGGTTATTTTCACCAAAGACATGTAGCAGAATACATCTTGGCCTAAATTTATGAAGAACAATTATTTATTTGCAAACTTTTATAACAGAAACAAAGAAAAACTTTTTTTTTTTCAAAATTTTTGGTCTTTTTTTGTTAATTTAGCAAAAAATAAAAACCCCAGAGGTGATTAAATACCACCAAAAGAAAGCTCTAGTTGTGTGAAGAAAATGATAAAATTTTAGTTTGGGTACAATGTTGTATGACCGTGCAATTGTCATTCAAAGTGTGAGAGCGCTGAAACCTGAAAAATGGCCTGGGCAGGAAGGTGTAAAATTGCCCAGTATTGAATTGGTTAAAGAGAGTGATCACTGTGCCAGTCACAGGCTATCATGTATATGTATGAATGTGAGTTAGGGACCTTAAGTTGTACACCCCTTGAGGGTTAGGGACTGATGTGAATGTACAATATATATGTAAAGCACTGCAAAAATTTACAGCGCTATATAAGTACCTGAAATAAAATTAAAAAAAAAATTCAAGCATTAGGGTGATTAACTTGTCATTGCATTTCAGGTTTGCCTCATGCAGCACTTCAGGCTCTTTGTAAACTCATCACCGCTTCCGAAACTGGAGAACAGCTGATTAATCGGGTAAGTTGGATTTCCTCTGGCATCTTATTTAATATCATTTTGTATGTTCCTCACAAATGGAACCCATGAAATTCTTAGCAAACCACTGGAAAACCATGCATTCTTTTCAGACTAATAGGCTTACTTGTCCATGCAAGTAAAGTAACTCACAAAGTGACAGGAGAACCTTTTCTGACCATTCAGTTGCTCACTGACTTGTTGTTGTGGGTTACTGCACTTAGTATATTCTCATCATCTTGAGGTCTTATGCTGACGTTGTGTAGAAAAAGCAGAAGTGAAGCCTACCACAGTGACATGGGTTGCTATGGGCAAAAATTGTCTTTTATTACACCAGCCCTTCTCTGTTTTATATTTTCTTACATCTATATTTCAGTATAATTTGATTTATTAATCCACTGTAACTCTTGCTAACACCCTTGAAGCCAACACCATTAGTGCATGGGAAATTGCAGGCATGGTTGTGAGCAGAGTGATCAATATTATTGCTTTATGAATAATCTATAATTCTGCATCACGTGTCTACAGCTGTCCATCACATTGCATATAATCTGATCTGTGTATGTCCTTGCAAGCACAGTAGAGGCAGTTCTCATTCATGATTGGTGTGCCTGTCTAAAACTATGGGGTCTAGATTTACAACCGGAGCTGCTGGTTGTATTTGCATGCTGTCTGTGTTGTAGTCTAAAGAGCTGCACTGAGAGCAAGTACAGCATGACTGGGCAGCATTGAACTACTGTCTGTGTTTCTTCCCTTTGCCTTTCCAAAGCTAGTCAACCACAACATAGCCAAATATATATTTTCCTACATCACCCACTGACGAGGCTTTTTTAATAGTGCAGTAACCCATTGCACATGTTAATACATATCTATTAACATACGACTCACAAGACATTATGGAATTGGCTGCAGAGGCTGTATCTATTGTGACATTTCCCTGATTCCACTAGTATTCAATGGGGTAAATGAAGTAAAGAGGAATTACCCCTTCAGTGGATAGATATTTTGTAATAATGAGTATGTCTCAGTTCAAATAAGTGCTTAAAGTGTTTCTAAACCCACAACAGTAAAATCAGTCTGTATATGCAGTAAAGCATGCTTGTTATACTCACTGTGGAACCTAAGGGGTTAATCCTCTGCATTGTGTAAAAAGGATGTTTGATCCTGACTTCTCTGATCCTCCCCTTCTTCCAGTGTTCCCCTCTTGTCTCCTGATAAGACATATGTGGAGAAACCCTGCACATGCTCAGTTTGATGTGCATTGCTAGAGAGGTTTTTTTTTTTCTTGGGAGAGTGCATGTGATCAGCACAGGGCCAGTCAGCACAGTCCAGACAGAGGTCAGGGGTCCTGCATCCTCCTAGAGCAGAAATAAAACTCCTCCTACAAGCTTTAACCAGTGCTCAGCCAGACACTGATAGAAGTCACAAGATTGCTCTAACTGATGATGAGAAAAGGTATTTAGCAGTTTATATTTACTAAAATAATTGCACTTCCATGTTATGTGTACTGTGGGAGGCAGGGTCCTGGATTTAGTAACACTTTAAAGCAGTACTAAACCCAAAAGCAAACATTTACTATATTGCAACTTCTTAGATGTGATGGCTGCATTGGTTTTAAGTTTTCTTTTTTTTTCACCTGCTGATTCTGCCAGAAAGTCTATTGTTTTTCAACAGAACAAGCTCACAGAGCGTGGAGACAAACCATTTACAATTCATAAGGGTTTCTTACAATGATCAGCTTTTATGTATTTACATAATACCTTTATCCCAAAAGAGAAATAAAAATGGTGCAGTTACTGCCTGTGTACTGTAACTGCAGTGTAAGCTGGAGTTTGGCTTCAATCTGTTAGTGTATCTAAATCTGCTAGTACGTCTAACACTCCCCTCCCCCAAGACTGACAATGCTGCTGTCCAAAGAAACCCCTATGAATCTTCATCCAGCATGTAGGCACTCTAATACAGGAGGTGTTTAACTGGCCAGATCACCAGGTGAAAACAAAGGGGAAAGCTTTAAAAAGAAAATAAACGCAGCCACCCCGTCTAATGATTGGTAAACTGCAGTATATTACATATTTGGTTTTGAGTTTAATACTGCTTTAATCGTTCTCTGAAGTCAGCCCTTACATGCCCTAGGTATTGGAAGCAATGCTTGAATCAGTTGCATTGCTTGGAAATGCAGTATAAGGTCACAGTAAACTGCAATACATTTTTTTCTTGGGTTTGGATACACTTTAAGCCTGCCTAAACCTTATATACATTTTATCTAATTATGTAATGATGACAAAATAGACTGCTTTCTATTTTAATGATGAGCATCTTATAAAACATCAAAAAGATGAAAAATATATGTCACAAATTGCTTAAAAAAATAACGTCTGGGGTGGGAGGCATTTGTTGGGCTGCTCAGCAGAAAGAATGATTTGCAGTTAGTGGCAGGTGCTGAGCATTATGGGGTTTATTTACTAAAGCTGGTTCTCTCAGAATCTGGTGCAGCTTCTAACCTCTATATATATATATATATATATATATATATATATTGTATGTTGAAATGTGTTTTTATTACAAAATATATGAAAAATATTTTTCAAATATATTATATGTCTTTAAAAATACAAATCTACATTTTTGAAATGCATTTACATATATATGTAAAAATATATGTTAAAATAACTTTTTTATATGTTAAAAAAAATCTGCAGAATATATCATTTTAAATATATTCTTCAGATTTTTTTTAACATAAAAAAGTAATTTAACTTATATTTGTAAATGTATTTGAAATGTATTTTAAAAATATTTTTCATATATCTTGTAATAAAAACACATTTCAACATACAGTATATATATACATATTTATTGAAATATATTTTGAAATATATTGAATATGGCCAAAATTGTAGCATTTCAAATATATGTCAATATATTTGGGAAGAATATTTTTAAAATATATTTCAATTATATTTTTCTTTCATATGGGTAATTAGCTACTCCCTGTTCAGACCTGTGATCACAGAACCTGATAAACCTGACTGTGGTTCTGGGATGTTATATAAACGGGTGTTTAGAAATGCAAATAAATCTGTCCCTAGCATGAAAGAGACACTTGGCTGGGTTTGTCCTCCAGGCCAAAGGTCCTCCCCATGTGATGTGCAAAGTTCAGAAACAATAGTGACCTACAGAAAAGTGCTTTCTAACCCATATGACCATAAGATTCATTTTGGCTGTCTCCTAGGTGTCATTGAAGTTTGCACTTCATATCGGTTTATTTAGTGAATAAGCCCATTACCCTTAACACAATATGAAGATGTCTGAAGCTTTTAAAATGAAAGACAATTATGTTACAAGTAGGTTTGCCGTAAGACACCTGAAAGGAGTTACATTGGTGGTGACATAGGGGTTGATTTACTAAAACTGAAGAGTGCAAAATCTGGTACAGCTCTGCAAAGAAAACAATCAGCTTCCAGGTTTTCTTTGTCAAATCTAAAAGTGGTTCTTCACCATGAAAAAAAAAATTTAAAGCCAGCAGCTACAAATACTGTAGCTGCTGACTTTTAATTATAGGACACTTACCTGTCCAGGGATCAAGTGCTGTCCTTGCCCTATCTGGCACTTTGTCTGCTTTCAGGCCGCCATGTTTAGTTTGGGAAACCGACTGTGACTGCTGGCTGCTTCACGGCCAGCTTCCCACAGTGTGTGTGTACGCTACAATGCACTGCGATTTTTGTATGGTCCCTCAGCTTTCTGGAACCTATAACATGTCCCTGAAGACTGGAGGGTAAGGAAGGGAGGCCGAACTTCCGCTTGGACCACCTCAGCGGGTTTTGACAAGTACCCACCCCTCCACCCCAAAAAATAAAAAGGAGGCAGAAAGTGGAATTTCCCTTTTTGGGTGAAGTTCCGCTTTAATTGAACAGGCTGAAGTTAGAAGCTGATTGGCTACCAAGCACAGTTGATCAGATTTTGCACTCTCCAGTTTTAGTAAATCAACTCTATAGTAGATTTAACATGAAGGAAATCACTGCTCCAGGTGAGACACCATCAGCCTTGCACAGTTCCCGTGTGGGTGTCCACCATGGCTCGCCACCACAATACTGTGAGAAAAGAAAGGATTGGCTGTATCCCATCGTAGAGCCATTCAGTCATTTATTCCATCAATTTCCAAAGGACAGCATAAGGATACAAAGTAGCAGTATGTTGTTGACACATTTCACACAACAATAATGGATAAGCACAGCTTTGTAGAAAAAAAAAAAACAGGGCGCACTCTCCTCGTGCATTAATACAATATACAAAAATGTATTAAAAAGATGCAAACATACTCACAAGCCATAAAGGGAGTTCGACTCCCCAAACACGTTAGCACTTTACCCGAGGATGCATGCTGTCCGCGATTGGCAACTTTGACTTCTTGTCTCTGTTTTTATGACCTTTATGGCTTGTATGTTTTTGCATCTTTTTAATACATTTTTGGTTATTGCATTAATGCAGGAGGAGAGTGCGCCCTGTTTTTGTTTTTTTTCTGCTAGTATCAAGATTCCCCAATCTATCAAGGGCGGCACCTCAGCAAGTGCACGGTTCCATTTTGAGTGCAGCAAGAGAGATTTGCACGCCGGTTTCTGGTTGCCATTGAAGCACAGCTTTGTGTGAAATGTGTCAACAACATACTGCTACTTTGTATACTTATGCTGTCCTTTGGAAGATTGATGGAATAGATTATTGAATAAGTTATTGAAAATCTCTACAGTGGTATGCAGCCAATCCTGTCTTTTCTCATGGTAGATTTAAATACGGTTGTCGATAATTTCCTACATACATATACCCCAAAATTAGAAGCTGTGGAAAGTTATAGCATTCAGTCAGAATAATTGCTTTCATTCTCTTGTCTAGTCTCTCCTTGCTGTGGTATACTGAACCTTTGCATGTTGCCGCTTTGTTGGATAGGTAAACCTGCTTTGGGCTCATATGGTGACATTTGGTACTGGGGAAGGGGTAGGACAGAAAGAACGGCAATTTCTGTGACATTAAGTTTGTCAGCTTTCAATGATCTTCCAGGTGCTTATTGTGGATGCATGACCGTTTATAGCTAATCTCTCTCAGCATGAACACAAATGAATGAACATGTTGCACTATAACCTTTGCTTGCATTTTAAGGCTTATTTTCTCTTTTCTTTTTCCTGTGCTTAATTTTATTTTTCTGCTTGTAATCTGCTGGCTTCTGAAGGCTGTTAAAAATATGGTTGGAGTGGTAAGTACATGACAAATTTAGATTCACTAATTAATCAGACAGTCAGTATTATCCCATCTCTTTCTTGTCTATGTACAGTAAAATAAACACAGATACGGGCGTTCTAGTGATACAAAATAACAAAACAGAACAATCCAACTCTTGGGAGCTTAATAGCAGATCTTGGCAACTCTCGCTGACAGGTAGTCAGTTTGACAGATTACCGTGAATTCTACAACATACATTTTGTTCACATTACTTGTTGCCAGATTGAACCAAACTTTGCTTTTCCAGGACAATTTGTTGGGAAGTCTGAAACGTTTGCAGGATAAAACTAGGAATGTCTGAAACATTGAAAATATACCTAAAGTAACTTTGTAGGGTAGGTGAGAGTTAAAACCGTCAGCAATCTATGGTGTCCTTTTATCATACAGCAGTAAATGATCGCTGCTCAGTTCTCCGGCATTCTCAGAGAAGAGAGTTCTCCTCTGAATGCCTTTTTATGAAGCGGTGTAGATCACTTCTCTGAATGAGGAGAGAAGCGATCTACAAATGCTTGAACGCTGGAAAATGGCTGCTGTTACTGTAATCTCGCGAGGTTACAGTAAGAGATCAGTCAAACACCGTTTACTAAACAGCTGTAGATTATCGCTGCTTCATTTGCGGTTCCGCTGATTCTCTAGCTCTGGGCTGGAGAATCTGGAGGGAGAACACAGATCTCCAGTGAAGGGCTGATATAGCTCCTTCATATACTGGCCATCTGTTTGCTGAGATGATCAATGGAGAACATGTTTTCCGCTGATCATCTCTGTTTCCTAAACCACTAATGATCGGAGATCAGCAATGATCCTTAGGATCGCCGCTGATCTCTGTTTCATAAAAGGACACATGTCTCATTAGGTAGATTTATCTTCAAGTGAGAGGACATGCTTTTAACGAGAAATCTTCTTGTCATGGGAACAAGTGTCCCAGTAGAAGATTTCTCTGGAGTTTGTGGCAACTCAAAATTTTGGATTTACTCTTGCTTTCATTCCTTGTAATACCAGGGATGAGGACAATTAACCTCTTCATTGGCAGTACTCCCGTCCAACCGTTTATCGACATGGACTGGACAGGAGTGCTGCCGATGCGGGTGGATGTTTCTAAGCGTCCCCTCGCATCCATTGCCTATTTTTTAAACGAGTTTCCTCCTCAATAACAGGAAGTTGATGCTCTTGGGGGTGTGTAATAGTTGCTGCCATAGTTTCAAATTGAAAATGTGAATTTATTTGCCATTTTAGAAAAGCATTGCTGGCTATAGATTGAAATGAAAAGATAATATTTGTTAATATTAAAATGGCTTGTATAGCAACCATATAATACATTTTCTAGTTATACCAGAAGTGGAGTTTTCCCTTAGATCAGTGGTCTCCAAACTATGGCTCTCCAGGTGTTGAGGAACTGCAAGTCCCATGAGGCCTTGCAAGACTCTGACAACCACAGGCAAGACTCCCAACAGCTGGAGGGCCTAGTTTGGAGACCCCTGCTTTAGATAAATGTATAGTTGCTTCATCTATATTAGTTCATATTTACTTTTTAAAAAGAGAATTGCATGTCCTTCAGTAGGTAAAACTGTTCATGCACATGTATTTCCACTTTTAGATGTTTGCTTGGAGCTTAGCATTAAAGTTGAACTTTGGTCAGTTGCAAAAATTCTCCTTTGGTAACTAAACCCATATAAGTTTAGGTTCACACCTATGCAGGTTGCATTTGTTGCGTTTCTGCATTGAGTTTTCGCAGTTGCGATTTTGCTGCCTTTTTTGATGCGTTCTGCCTTTTTGTTTTTTTCTTTCATTTTGTTTTATTGTTCTTGTTGCTAGGCAGATTTTAAACACAAAACGCATCAAAAATCCAACAAAAATGAAATACATGCTTTTCTGCAGCATTCCCATTGAAGTCTATAAAAACAAAAACGCAATGTTAAATGGACTGTACTGCGTTCATGCAAAATGCACAAAGCTGCAGAAAACGCATAGGTGTGAACCTAGGGTAAAACTGTAATGCTTGTTTGGTCTGGGGACATAAAACAGAGAGGAATGCTTACTATTTCCTAGCAGCCTGAGGGACACTTGTAGCCAAGCATTTAAGTTTATGGTGGTAACTTGGAAAAATGATACCATCCGACTGTTGGATTGTGCCTAAAACTAGCACATGGGTTTGGAAAATCATGGTATTATTTGCACTCCTGACCAACCTACATGTTATTAGCCAGTGACATAGAATATGGTTAAGCCATTGTATCAGTATGATTTAGGGAACTAAATCTCAGAAGAGGTTAGTCATGGCAGCCTCCATGCTTCTTCTCTGCTGGCTTCTTTTATTCTTTGGTGTACCCATGATCACAGTATGATCATTGTTTCCTTATTTTCTTTTCTTCTTTAGCTCCATCAGGTCCTGGTTCAGTTGCAGACAGACAAGGAACATGACTTTTCTACAGTCCCAATCCAGGTGTCCATCAGTGTTCAGCTTTGGAGATTACCTGGATGCCATGAGTTTTTAGCAGCACTAGGTATGTCATTTAAAAAAAAAAAAAAACTGAAAAAGCCACGTCTGCCTTTTACCAGTGTTTAGGTAAAATTCCTCACCCTAGTGCAGAAATGAAGACATTGGGTAAGGAATGACAGCTGCTTCTTCTATCAATGAATATGCTAAAGATTTAAAGTATAATTCTACGTTTGCAGTCAAATTTTACAAAACCCCACTACATGTTTGTGTTGCCATTCACATAGCATACCTGAAAAAACACATTTGTACACACAGTGTTAAAGATATATAGTCATATATACAGGTTTCTACATATATCAGTTTATTGTTGTATGTTGATGATATGTTGATCTTTAACACTCCTTTAATTTGAATCATATTTTGTCCTTCTTTCAGGTTTTGATTTGTGTGAGGTGGGCCAGGAAGAAGTCATTCTGAAAACTGGCAAACAAGCCAACAAAAGAACAATGCAATTTGCTCTGCAATCACTCTTGGCTCTTTTTGGTACTATTTTATTATGTAATGTTTGTGATTTAGACATTAACCAGATGACCAAAACTAGTGAGTGCTCAGCATTTTTAGTTCCTTGATCTCCCCATAGTTTCAGCAATATTCCAGTGCTGATTCCATGGACAATGATAATTCCTGCAGCATATAGCACAAGAAGGAGATGATTTAAAACAGAGAGGACATGCTAAAACATTGCAATGATTACTGCACACTCCGATCTGCATCTTACATTTAATTCAGGTGGAATAAGGTCAATTGTATATTGCAAACATTCCAACAAGATCCAAACAGGCCCGGCAGGTGAGCACAGCTGACCGGAGCCACTTACAAAACACACAGCAGTGATTCTGTAGCTTGGAGAGGTGTTGGAGTGTGGCCTGGCCAATCCAACCTATCTGGAAGGCTTCTATAGTCAGAATAATGTAGTCCCTGCACTTTCCCTACTCCTGCGGAACCTTTCGCTGCCACTAAGTGCTGTCTCTAACAGGCGGGGAACCTGCCCCTACACTAGTCACTCGCACAATGTGCACCAACTCAGGGGGCTAGGGGCTTAAATAAATGTTGCCCTCACCCAAGATGGCCACTGAGCTCACATGGGGCCCAGTGTCCAATCAGACAGCTGCTCCCAGGTTACCATAGGAAACCATAGTGGAACTAAGTTCTCAGGACTTCCTTTCCCTTTTTGTGTTGGGCAGACTGCACCTGCCTACATGCGAAGTGTTCTCAGCCTGTTGATGCAAAGAAAACTCCACGATAGATGCCAAAGTCATATGACAATTTTCCTTCTCTTCTTCCAAGAATTTTTTTTGTTCTTGTTTTACCAAAATGAATGGGACTTCACTTGCTTGAGAGTTCTAAGGCAAGCAAAGCTGAAAGCTCATTCACAAAGCACAATACTGTGTTCTATTATTTTCTTCTTTAAAGCCTTTAGGCCATACTGCTGCTTTTTAGCCACCTAGTGCAGATATTTAAGATGTTTTTCAATGGCTTTTTTGATATTTGCTTAGGCTTCATTCATACTATACTTTTTATGAGAACATGCGTTACTTGTTTTAAGAACAGTTACAAAAACTCCTGTGTACATTGATTTCATTCAAAAATATTCACAAATCATTTTTTTTTTTTTTTAGATTCTACTGAGCTTCCAAAACGCCTTAGTCTTGACAGCTCTTCGTCACTTGAATCACTGGCATCTGCACAGTCTGTGTCTAACCCAATGTCACTAGGGTATCCTGGCCATCCATTCTCTCCATCCTGTCCAGATAGTTTGGCTTCAGATGCTATCTCAGTATACAGTCTAAGTTCCATTGCTTCGTCGATGAGTTTTGTCTCTAAACCAGATTGCTTACCTGAAGGAGAACATAAACTACGTCAAGACCTTGACAGACCAAAAAATATTTATTCTCTCAGGACCTCAGCTAGAGGCCAGTCTTCCCCACAAAGCCAGATGTCATTAGGCAAAGAAGAACAGGAAGAGTATGAGGGATTTTCCATAATAAGCAATGAACCTCTTTTGTCATACACAGAAAGCCTTGATCCAAATCTTAGACAAGGCATCATTCAGGAAACAATACAAGTTTCTGTAAACCCAAAGGGCAGTATAAGCACACCTAACTCACCCGTTAAACTAGCTCTGATTCCAAGTCCAAACTCACCATTCCAAAAAGTTGGAAAACTTGCAAGCTCTGATACTGGGGAATCAGATCAGTCCAGTACAGAAACAGACAGTACAGTTAAATCTCAAGAAGAAAACAATCCTAAACTCAATCCTGAAGAGCTGGCTCAAAAGATTTTAGAAGAGACTCAAAGCCATTTGATTGCTGTTGAACGTCTTCAAAGAAGTGGAAGTTTGAACAAAACAAGTCATTCACCTGATGGTGCTACAACACCAAATGGCAGTTCTTTGTTCAGGTCTTCAGAAACAAGCGCTTTTAGTAGACCTGTCCAGAAAGGGATGCCGTCTCCAGTTACTGTGAAACCAAAGCCTCCAACTAGAAGTTCCTCTCTTCAGAAGGTGAGCTCAGGGTATAACAGCCCAGCAAACTCTGAAACCTCTCTAAAAGAAGCAGCAAGTCTCCACAGTAACCAGCCTTCCCCAAGTTCAGATTCTCCCCATTTCAAATTGAAATATCCTAGCTCCCCGTACAGTTCCCATATTTCAAGATCTCCTCGAAATATATCCCCAAGCTCAGGTCATCAATCTCCTGCAGGAAGTACCTCATCTCCAGCGCTTTCATACTCCTCTGCTGGTTCTGCCCGATCAAGTCCCGCTGATGCTCCAGATTTGGATAAATTAAAACTTGCTGCAATTGATGAAAAGGTGAAGGCTATTCACAATCTGAAGATGTTCTGGACAAGTAGCTCCCAGCATACATCAGGTCCAATCAAAATACTGCGTGGAACTCCAGGAACAATGACTTCAAAGAAAGACGTTCTTAGCTTGTTAAATCTGTCTCCACGACATAACAAAAAAGAAGAGGCTGTAGATAATCTTGAACTTAAGGAACTATCTGCTCAGAAAAAGCAGGTTGATGCTACACAGCCAAATCCACCAAATGGACACAAACACTCAGAAAACATTAATGTAGCAAATATAACTCAATCTACCCCGTCTATTAACATGCCTGCTTCTCTACGCAGCTTAAAACTGTCCTCTGGAAATGGGTACAAGTTCCTTTCACCAGGGAGATTTTTTCCTTCTTCAAAATGTTGAACTGTCTTTTATACAACTTTTAAGCTTGTATTGCCATTTGTATATTGTTTATGTCCAAATGCCTTCATAAGTGACAGACTAAAATATTACATGCGAAGCAGAGGTTATAATGGTTGTCATTAAATCATAGGGTGAGGATGCTTCTAAGGTTTACCAAAAATTACATTCTGATGTACTTGTGTATAAAAATAACCATTCAGTAGCAACTTAGGTAATCACAATAAATTAAAAAAAAAAATATCTAAAGTTGGATTAATATTTTCCAAGATTGTTTTCCATTTTTAAATAACCAGAGAGAAGTAATTATCATTGTTTGTATTTTAGTAATGGTTTTCTAGAACAGTAGACCAACACTGTTTTACTACTTTAGGTATTGTGGTTCCTTGGGTAAATACTTCATGTTAGACATTTCAAGCATTGCATAGTGAATTATATTTATTTTTCGTAGGTAGGAAAAGCTCTTATGTGATCTGATCTCAAAGTGTGTGTCAACCCTAAGCCTCTGTTCAATATGTTTAGCATAATGCTTCACTGTATACAATTTTCTTTTACAATTTTGTTTAACCACTTTAGGATTTCTGACATATATCCTACATCCTGCCTTGTAGTGCTGAACAGCTGCCTGATCACTTTTACACGCAAACAATGTGCTGCCCCCTCTGTGGTTCCCAGGCTCTCCTGCTCTTCCCAGGAGTCTAAGACCACAATAGACACTGTCAGGACAGTGAGCTGGAATACATCAAAGAACATCCTTTGCAAAGTGTCCTCTGCTGAGTGTAGACCTGGAAGCACTCATCTCTGAGCACTTTCAGGTTTGCAGCTGTCATAATTGCAACTGCAAATCTTGGTAAACAGCATATCAAGCACAGTCTCAACACCGTTTTCATGTGTGCACACAGTTTTGTCATATTTGGTACCTATTGACTCAACACAACCTCGGCTTTAATTTTTTCCAAAATTGTGTGCATTAAAATTTATTTTAGTGTATTTTTTATTGAAACTATAGAATTTATAAAAAGTTGCGCAAATATTGTGTAAAATAAAAAATTGCAGCTACCAACTTTTTATTCTTTAGGGTCTCTGCGTTCAGAAAATATGTTTTGGGATATTAAGTAATTTTCTAGCCAGAAATGAAAATTTTACTATGTGTAGAAAGTGGTTAGGTCTGTTGCAAAGTTTCTTTCTTGGAGATCCTGACATTAACAGTACATACCATAGCAGGTTGACAACACTTACTCACTGACTCGCAGTTAGCAGCAGTATGAGCTCCTTTAGTTGGTCATTGGGCTGCTTATCTGCTTACATAGATCTGTTAGGCAGCCCAACAGGCAACTGAAGAGAACACATGACAAGCTGACAAATCTGAAGCTAATTGAGAGGCAGTGGCTTAGGGACTCTGATTACAGTGAGACTTGATGCCAAACTGAAAAATAGATTTTGGGTTTACATAACCTTATGTGTTGTTTACAAAGGCTATGTACAGAGACAAAAAGTAAAATGCAAAGTGTAGAAACCCACAACAGTAATTACAATTTCACTTTAGGTCAGGGAGCAATGAATTGTGATCAGCTGCTGTGGGTAACTTTTATATTTAATACTGTTTTTTGCCTTATTTAAAAAAAAAGCTTGTATGACCATCTACATGATTTTATGCTCTCTGAGTATAAGCCACTTCCAAGCAAGGAATCTCATTTGCTGCTTGAGTGGACATTTATGTAGATATGCATATAGTGTACCTGGTAGATCACAGGTAGGCAATGGCTGCATTTTCACCATAGCACCCCAAGAAGGGAGTTGTGCTTTGTGAGTACCCCCAAGAACTGTCCTTAGTGGCACTGGGCATTTGAGAGAGAGCCATAGAACACTAGAGTATGGATTATGTTGGTCATTCTCAATATATCCCACACTAAATCATGGGCAGAACCCAATAAGTAGTCTTTAGCGTGAGGTCAGCTGGCCACTTCCTCTAAGCCACCCCTGGAGAGATTTGTACAGACAGTCATTCGTAAGGTCCATTTGGGCAGGAAAGTCCTGTTTGTGGTAAGAAGAAGTAATGAATTTGACCTCTAAAACATTGTGTTTGATAATTACTATGGGCCCTATGTATCATCAGGTTCTTATTAAGGTCTGGTTAGGACAGGTTTTTGTCACTGTTTTTATTTTAAAATTTATTTTAATCAAAAGTAAAATGTAGCTTTTCAATTACAGTTTTTTTAATTTGTTTATTATACCATAAAGCTTATTTTATGCAGAATCATTCGTTCAAACATATTTAGTGATGAAGAAATCTTATCATAATTTACCCAAAATCTGTAATTAACTCTAAAACCCATTCTAAGAATAAATAGGATATATTTTCTATGAATCTGAGCTTGAAAACCAAGGCATTCTCTTCTGTTTTATTTATACATGTGTCAAAACACAGTTGATGAATCTTCTATAAAAAAAACATCTGACAAAAAAGACAAACTGATTGATGTCAAGATAAATACTAAGTTTGTTTCTATAATCCTCCAAAGATTACTAATTGCAGGTATGATAATCAGAGAAGTTTTCCAGCATGATGAGGTAAACATTAATATCCGTGTATCTTACTGACAGCAAAGTAAATCCAAATATTAAGAAATGGGCCTAAGGAGCTATTTTAGTTTAATGCTAATGGGGTGACATAATCATTTGTTGCACTTTGGTTGATTTGATTTACCAGCAAGGCTACAACTTTTTGAGAATAAAATCACCACTGATTTAGTTATAATTGGCACTGAAATCATTTTGAGACTTTAATGAAAATTAATTAATTAAAGGTGATCATTGTGTAAGTGCTGTTTTTCCAAGGCATAAATGTTAATGGTCATGGCACAATATGTCATTTAAAGTAGAACTATAGGTAAAACTTTTTTTTTCTTTCTCAACCTTTTCAAAACAGAGGAACCCTTGAAATAACTTTCGGGCCCCAGGGAACCCCTGCTAAAATTACTATATCTACAACTCATGATACATTAGTGTGATAGTCAGTGGAAAGAAGGCTTCATACACCTGTGGTCATTGGGAAAAAACGACCCCCTTACAGATAGCTAAAAAGATCAATGATGTCAGTGGGAACTTATCTGAGAGACAGAAATTGCTCATTGCTCAAGGAACCCCAAGTAACCTCTGAAGGAACCCTATGATTCCATTGAACCCTGGTTGAGAACTCCTGTTAGATTTTTTTGTCACCATCTGTGTCCCATTGCGGAGATTTGTCTACACTTCCTGTCCCATAGCCAATCAGGAAGTGAGAGGAAATCCTTACAAATTAAGGGAGTTTTTTTGGAAACCCCCAGTTTACCAGAACTAGCATTCCCATTGGAAGATTTCTCCTCTATTACTTTTCTGGGGGAAAACCCAAAACTTGGGATTTTCTTTTATTTCACTTCAATAATAATGGTAAACAGGACACATAGAGAGGGCAAATCTCCCTAACAGGGGCACAGACAGCTATAAAAACCTGACAGGTGTTCTAATCCACCTCTACTCTAGCCAAAAAAAAAAAGTTTTGCCTTTAGTTATACTTTAAAGAGTGCCTTTATTATTTATTGTAAGTTCGTTTTATAATCTACCTGAAGAGTTATCAAGCACCATCTGTAATCATAAAAAAGTTTAAAGGTGCTATGTCCTGCAAGATACAAGCTTTCATGCTATCACCAACTACAACCAAGCGGCTGTCCAGTGATTTCTTTTTTCCGCATACTGGTGGGGAGGCAGCCTTATCAGGGTGCTTCTGCATTCTTTTCCTAAAGTTTATGTACAGAAACACCTGATCAGGAAGTTATCTGCCATGCACACACACCAATACATTAGTTTTAGAAAGCATTACACCCAATCAGGTTGTTAGATTAGGGAAATATTATATCTATGGGTTACTTAACTTGGCTCTTCATCATTGCCCTTTGCAGTCCTGCAGAGAATACGTCTGTTGGTGTTGGTTTGATTGCATGTAAACTAATATCAAGCTAGGAAAAGTTAAGACTGGCTTAGCAGTATGTTCCATGTTTAATCTATAGCTGCCTTAGCAATGCTCCCCCACCACCCCAAGCTGCAGGCACAATTTCCTGAACAGGTTATGACTTTCGCAAAAGTAAAAGGTGCTCGGTGCTATGTACTTCCCACCATCCTTATGTGACGCTACTCAAGCTTGGTGCACTAGATCCACTGCAGTTCATCAAACATAAAATGGTTAGTTTTCATTATCTCAATGTGAGAAAGTGTCCAGCGGCAGTTTTTGTCTCATGGGGACCAATGTTTTATAAATGTACATGTTAGCCAGAATGGTAAAAGCAGCTGAGTCTTGTGTTGTCCTAGAATTACACTGAATCACTTGCCTACCGGGCACTTTTACCCCCTTCCTGCTCAGATCAATTTTCAGGTTTCAGCACTGTCATACTTTGAATGACAATTGCGCAGTCATGCAACACTGTACCCAAACTAAATTTTAAGCATTTTTTTAGACAAATAGAGCTTTCTTTTGGTGGTATTTATTCACCACTGGGGTTTTTATTTTTTGCTAAACAAACTAAAAAAGACCAAAAATTTTGAAAAAAATGTTTTTCTTAGTTTCTGTTATAAAGTTTTGTAAATAAGCAATTTTTCTCCTTCACTGATGGGCACTGATAGGCTGCACTGATGGGCACTGATGAGGAGTCACTGATGGGCACTGATGTGGCTGCACTAATGGGCACTGTTAGGTGACATTCATCGGCACTGTTAGGCGGCACTGATGGGCAGCACTCATAGGCGGCACTGATTAACTGATGGGCACTGATTGCCAGCACAGATGGGCATTAATGGCCGCACTGATGGGACTACACTGATCACCAGGACACCAATGATCAGTGCCCTGATGATCAGTGTAGATGTCCCCCTACGAAATGCCGCTTACCGACTCTCTTCTCCTCACGCGCTGTCAGCGTGAGGAGAGGACTGCCGATAATCTGCATTTCCTATTTACCCGGTAATCAGCTGATCACATGGTAAAAGCGGCTGTGATTGGCCCGTTCTGTAGCCATGTGATCAGCTGTGTCCAAAGGACACCGCGATCACAGTTCACGTGCAGTGTGGTTCTGGAAGGACGTCCATGGACGCCCTTCCAGTACTAGTCGACCACGCTGTAGCTGTCTTTCAGCTATAGAGCGGTTGGGAACTGGTTAAAGGATAAGCTCACCTTTGGGAACATGTAACATGTTCCCACTCCTGCATCTGCTGCCTTTAGCGACAGCATGTGAGGGATCTTCTCCCCCCTAGCTGTCACTATTGCCCGCCCTCTTCAACCTCTGCTGTATGTCATAGAAGAATGAAGCCCAGCTGCATCATTCATTCACAGAGTTCTGTGAATGGGAAACTACAAGTACCAACAGCCTTTGTGGCTGTCGGTTTATAGTTCTTAATGAACTACCGGGACACTGTTGAGTGCTCTGGTAGTTCATTGTCTCTTCCTGTCGGAGTATATCTATCTGCTCATAGGAGGTACAAGCAGACAGATACAATGACAAGTCTGCAGGAGTCTGCATGATCTGCTGATCACGGGTGCATGGTTTACAGTGGTCTCCAAACTGCGGCCCTCTGCATGCTTCTATCCGGCCCTCGGGGTGCTATTCCTCCCACTGACACCAACAAGTAGGCACAATTTCTTCCACTGGTACCAACAATGGGGCATTTTTCCTTCCACTGACACCAATGATGGGGCACAATTCCTCCCACTGATTTAACAATTAGATACTATTTCTCCAACTAATACCAAGGATGGGGCACTATTCCTCCAACAAATACCAAGGATGGGGCACTATTCCTTCCTCTAATACCAATGATGGGGCACTTTTCATTCCAGTGCCACCAATGATGGGGCACTATTCCTCCCCCTGTGACCAATGATGGGGCGTCATTCCTCCCACTGTCACCAATGTTGGGACACCATTCCTCCCACTGTCACCAATAATGGGGTATCATTCCTCCCATTATCACCAATGATGGGGCACCATTCCTCCCACTATTACCAATGATGGGGCACTATTTCTCCCACTAATAACCATGATGGGGCACTATTCCTCCCTAATAACTATGATGGGGCACTATTCCTCCCTAATAACCATGATGGGGCACTATTCCTCCCACTAATAACAATGATGGGGTACTGTTCCTCCCACTAATAACAATGATGGGGCACTATTCCTCCCACTAATAACAATGATGGGGCACTATTCCTCCCACTAATAACAATGATGGGGCACTATTCCTCCCACTAATAACAATGATGGGGCACTATTCCTCCCACTAATAACAATGATGGGGCACTATTCCACCCACTAATAACAATGATGGGGCACTATTCCACCCACTAATAACAATGATGGGGCACTATTCCACCCACTAATAACAATGATGGGGCACTATTCCTCCCACTAATAACCACGATGGGGCACTATTCCACCCACTAATAACCACAATAGGGCACTATTCCACCCACTAATAACCACGATGGGGCACTATTCCACCCACTAATAACCATGATGGGGCACTATTCCACCCACTAATAACCACGATGGGGCACTATTCCACCCACTAATAACAATGATGGGGCACTATTCCACCCACTAATAACAATGATGGGGCACTATTCCACCCACTAATAACCACGATGGGGCACTATTCCACCCACTAATAACCACGATGGGGCACTATTCCTCCCACTAATAACCATGATGGGGCAATATTCCTCCCACTAATACCAATGACTGGACACTATTCCTCCTATTCCCCACATTCCACTGACTACAAGCACTATGTCATTTTTTTTTTACTCCTACTGACGCTGGGACATTTTCTACTCAACATTGGCCACTCCGGCCCTCCTAAAGTCAGGAGGACAGTAACCCATCCCTTTGTTTAGAATGTTTGGAGACCCTGCTTTACAAGCTCCTAGTAAAAAAAAAAAATAGTAAATGCATATTTTTTAATCTGCAAAAATATGTGCATTTATTGTTTTTTTTAAAAAAAAGTGAACGTGTCCTTTAAAATTGAGCTCCAGGAAAAGAGGTAAATACGCAGTTGGTATAAATATATGTTTTACCTGAAAACTGGTTTGTATTCCTGTACATCCAGTCCTGAGAATACCACAGTTCAGTTAAACAGCACAGTCTTGTCTAACAGGAGGAGGAGATCCAATTTTTATCTTCTGAAGTTAGGTAACACCTTTTTAAGTATTGTTACTCCCACATCCTGTGACTGGATGATGAAAAGAAAAACAGAACCCTGATAAGCTCATCCCTGTCACTCTGATCTCTCCTCCTATCCGCATGCTCTTTGTTAGCTGATAAGAACTTCAGTACAACTGGCTTTTTGTGCCGCTTCTTTCTTTACTAATCTAAACTCTGGCTGATACCAGGTCAAATTCAGGTCTTTACACTACTTGCATTAGAAAAATAAATGAAATTATGTATTAATGAACACAGTTCTACATTTGTTTCCATTGTTTATAGATGCCCCAGAGGATGGTCACACCTACCCTGGTTTTCTGGAGAGTTACAACCAGTCAAAGAATTAGGCCATACAGGAGTTCATGTCAAAAATACTTACATGACAAACAAACTAAATTCCCAGCATGCTTTCTAGCTAGCCTGAAAACAAACCAAATTGACTCTGTCCAACAATTCACATTAAAACAGAGGGTTTGCTGCACACATTTGCAAATATACTGTATGTAGAAGCTGCAGTGCCCATGCCAAGGCTCCTCTGCATACTGCCGTCTGACCTCTAAATATTTTTTAGATTCTCCAAGTTGGAGCATATATAGCAGTAGAAAAATGACGGTCAAGTTTGGCTGGAGTGAGCCCACTCCTCCTTAAAGGCACAAGGACACACTGGATGTCCAACAAGCGCACAGTGGCAGCTGAAGGCATCCAATGCAAGCTATACAAAAAGACAGCAACCACCCCAATATATAACTAGCTTTTTCAGTAAGGTCCACATGGAAGGGTAATGCACATCATAAACAAACAAAAATTTCCCAACACACTTACTAGCCAGCCTGCAAACAAACCAAAATTGTTGTCCAACAATTCCCATTAAAACAAAGGGTTTCGTTTGGCAAATTTGCAAATCTATCTGAAAGCCAAGATGCCCACACCAAGGAGCACCTAGCTGCAAAGGCTACTTATAAATTGGGGTGGTTGCCATCTTTTTGTATAGTTTGTTAAAAAATATTTACTGGCATCTTTTTTTGGGTGCCAGTCTTCTGATGTCTTTGATTGGCCATTTTGGAATGAATCCAGTCCCACCCATACCTTAAAGTCATTCAGAGTTGCTATCGTGCCTGAAAAGTAAACTGAGCTGCGCATACTGCAGGAGATTGCAAACAGGCAGGTAAGTTTATTTTATTGCAGAAAAGACACTTTTTAAAAATTATTATTATACAGGATTTATATAGCGCCAACAGTTTGCGCAGCGCTTTACAAAATGAAGGTAGACATTCCAGTTACAATACAATTTGGCACAAGAGGAAAGAGAGGGCCCTGCTCGTTAGAGCTTACAATCTAGGACACAAGTGTCAATCTGGCGGCCCTCCAGCTGTTGCAGAACTACAAGTCATATGAGGCATTGCAAGGCTGACAGGTATAAGAATGACTCCCACAAGCAGAACCATGATGGGGCTTGTAGCTGTAGGGCCATCAGTTTGACACCCCTTATTTAGGAGATGTACTTAAGTAAATGCAGTAGCTGCGATAAAGTGCCCGACCAGTCACAATTCCATTTATTTGAACTATAGTTTCTCTTTAACCGAGAGTGAATTTGATGCCATGAGGAGCAATTGTCAGCTTTTAACATTTTTGAAAGGCTCTGCAAAAAATGAGGACACATCCCTATTTTTCCACAGAAAAGAAAAGAGTCTGCTCAATGAAACATTGGTTCAGTTTTGGTATCAACAAAATCAGTAGAATGACCCAGCATAACCCAATATAGCTTTTCATGGTGATACCGACAACATGGAACTTTATTACAGAATACAGAATGACTTCAGATATAATCACAATGGTTTCATGAGTGTTTGCAGAATTATGCACTTTAATCTCATTGTATACTGACTGTAATATATGATCTAGAGATTCTGCCACTGGCTGAAAAGACTCATTCTATGGAATAGCAATGGCGTACAATAATACATAGGAATCCTGATGACTTTCTTCTATGACATATAGCAGAGGTTGGAATTTGATCTCCAGCAGTTGTTGATCCGCCGAGCATGGTGGGAGTTCTAGTTCCACCACGGCAGAGGAAGTCCTAACTCTGCATTAGGACCACAGAACTCTACATAAGAGAACCCTGCTTCCTTGAAATGTTTTAGTCACTGATCAGTTTACAAAACCACTTTTTGTATTTGTATTTTGTAGCTCTGAGCTTGACACTGTTGTATTCACATATCCCTATGCAAAAACATTTTGATCCCTTTGAATAATCAGGGGCTGTTGATAGTATTAATTGCAGAGACTTCCATGATCCGAGTGGAATACAAAAACCTGTAAATAGAACTTTGTTTAGAAAAAGAAAAAAAAAAGCTGCATGCATGTTTTGTGAACTAAACCCTTGAAATCCATCCGTGTTTGTGTAGCAGTGGGTTTGGCGATAGATGATCTTTACTATTCTGTAAGGAGAACTTTTCACTCATATCAAGACTGCGAATATCCTAACAAGCTGTCGTTTTCAGAGCGTCCCCTGTATCTGTGTGTCTGATCTCTTTTGACTTTGTAAATTAAACAATGTTTTGTTTTTTTTTCCTGGGCAGCACTAAACTTTTTTATATAATATAAAATTTACCTTGTACAAAGTATTTCATATTTTTTATTGAAACTGCAAAAAGGCATTTGGCCTATCTCTTTGTGATTTGTGTTTATTAAAGCATGAAACTATATATGATGTGTCATATACCAGATACAATGCTAAAACATTGTTGAAGCCATATTTGTCTTTTTTCTATGGTGCTGCGTTTTCCCTACCTGGCAGTATGAAGTCATTATCATGATCTGAATAAAGCAATTGGAAAACACACTCTTTTCATGTATAATTCATCTGTCAGTTTCAGAGAGATATTACAGTCATGCATACCAAAATGTGCTCCGTCTTCTTTGTAAGGGGAACTTCAAGTGACACTAAATGATATCCTTAGTTTTTAAAAAAAATAACATCCACTGCCTAACGGCCTTGAAATCTATTTTTCATTAAATTATTTCTTACTGTGTTTTTCTGTCTCCTTGTAATGTTCTCTGCAAGCTCCCGAACCTCTTCTTTCCTCCCTCACTTACTTGTTTGGAACAAGCAGTGCACATGACCGCAATTAATGTTCTCTATGAACTCTATGACTCTTGTCCATCTCAGGCAGGGCTTGTGCTTCCACTAGGCGGCCACCTAGGGCACACTGTCACCTAGGGGAGCCTGGGCAGTGGGACACCGCCACGCCATGAATGATCCTCCAGCTGAGGGGAGGGGCAGCAGAGAGGAGAGAATAGACAAGGACAGAGAAAGATGTTTGGGGCCAGTGTAGCAGCTGAGCTGTCACTCCTTCCAGTGTTCCTCTCAGACTCAGTCCCTTACTGCAAGCTGGCTGGCGGCTGCTTATCACTGGAATTCCAGCCCTTCTCTTCCCATTCATTAGCGGAGGCGGAGCTGCAGAGGAAGGTAATGTTTGACTCTGATGTCTTTGTGAGTGTCACCCTGCCGGACATCCATCACATGTGCAATGTGTCAGGGAGCGATGACATCATCACAATCCCACAGCCTGCTCTTCTAGCGCCTGTTGGGCCTGCTGGTCTGTGTCATTGTTGGTGGTGTGTTGTGTTGGATCTGTCACTGTGTGGGATCGCTCAGTTCAGGTGTTCTCTGTGTGTGTGTGTGTGTGTGTGTGTGTGTGTGTGTGTGTGTGTGTGGGCTGCCAGCTGTCCCAGCGTTTTACCTCCCCCCATTGCCTGGGGAATTCCAGCCTGGGATCTGTCAGAGTGTGGATCCATCATCCTCCACTCACTGTAACTGTCACCCTGCCACTGCCAGCCACAGATACAGTCCATCTGCAACACTGATTTTGTGGTGGCATTGCATGGCATTTATTTTTGCAAATTAAAAGACATTTAGCAGTTTCATGTTTTGGTCATTTTATTTTTAATGTTTTTTTTCGGGGGGGCGGGGGGGAAGGGCGCAAGTAGCTGGTCTTGCCTAGAGCGTAAAATAGTCTAGCACCAGCCCTGATCTCAAGAGCAAGCAAGAGAGGGTGGCTACATTCCTGCATACACTGGGGCCATGGAAAATGAATGCAGCCATCCTCTAACAGGAAGCTGGATCACACCAGCAGCAATAACAAAAAAAATGGAAATTTGGAGACTTGAAGGCGGCTGTGAGCAACAGAAGGTACTTTTTTCAGCTACAAATACATAATTGAATAGAATTGGTTATTTTTAAACCAGAGTTTAGTGCCACTTTAAAAGTGAACTTCAACCAAACAAATAAATGTACATGTATAGGAGATATTTTAATTTCTGTCCAGCTATTCCTGAGATTTACACAGTCCTGCCAGACAGTACAACCAAGATGGTGGCCTGATTTTTCAGAAGATGAACTCTGGAAGGCAGGCAGAGAACAAAAGACTAGTCACCAAATTTGCCTGTGGTGTCCTTGCATCTGATCTTTCCTCTGTTCCTAATATACCAGGTCTTGTGCCTGCTTTGTATCTCTACATGGGTCACCCATTTTGGAAGAAGCAGGGCTTTGCTTCCTTCTGTCACAGTCTCCAGCAAAGAGTTTAGTGAGAAGTAACATCACCAAATTTCACTCAAGATTTGCTAAGACTAGCATTCAGAGGCAGCAGTGCCTATGTTATTGCAGACATAGAGCTATAGGGATGTAGGGACAGGAAGTGCACTGATATTTTTCAGGACAAATTCCTACAAAAAGGTAGATTTTTCATGATACTGCTTGGGCACAATTAACATTTCTAGATGTTCCCTATAATATAGCAAATCTTTACATTCTGAGGTCTGTTCCACTTTAAGCAATACAGCTAGGTCACCTCCCTGTCCCCAGCCTGTGATTGGACAGTGAGGGAGTAGCAGAATGCTGATAAGTTATCAATCTGTTCTCCCCTCCTGTTAGCATGTTCCTTATCAACACATGTACATTTAGCAGAGCCTGATTGGCTCCTAGTCCTTCTCCTTCCTTTCCCATCCTAAGGCCCTGTTCACATCTCGCGATTTGGGATTGCAGATAGAACCACTGAGATTTTACCTGTGATTCCAAACTGAGTGTCAATCGCAGCACAACGCACTATGCATGATAATGGTACCCCAAACAAGATGCGATTCTGCCATGAATGTCACGCAACAATCGTGGCAAAATGTTCCTTTAAAAAAATCACAAAACTTGACTCTAAAAAAGAAGCTTCTGTTGTGGATGACAAACACGCGTAGAGAAGCCCATTCAAGTGAATGGGCTGGCCCTATATAGCACACAAAACTGTGCGCAAAGCACTCGTTCCCGTAATGCGATATGCAAATGGATCTTAGTGCTGCTGTACAGGTGATTACATAACGTTGAATCAGGTCCTTCATTCCTTCATAAAGATTTCATAATATATTACAGTATTCAATGGTGTATGTTCATATCTTCCTGGTATTCAGCCGTAAGTGTCAGCATATTAATTTTCTGACTTATCAATAGGCCATTGTTTTTCACATATAAAAATGGTTACAAGGGAACTCTGTAAACAGCTTGGATAGTTAGGCTGCAGAAGAATATCCTACTGTCCCCTTAAAACCCACAGCTCTATTACTTTTGCACTTCTGATATGTGTATTTATTTATTATTTCAGGTACTTATATAGCTCTGTCAATTTATGTAGCAGTTTTACATATATATTGTACATTCACATCAGTCCTTAACCCTCAAGGGGTGTACAATCTAAGGTCCCTAACTTACATTCATACATACACATACTAGGTACAATTTAGACAGGATCCAATTAACCTGCCAGCATGTCTCTGGAGTGTGGGAGGAAACTGGAGTACCCAAAGGAAACCCCCTCAGACACAGGGAGAACATGCAAACTCCAGGCAGGTGGTGCTGTGGTTGGGATTTGAACCAACACCCCTAGTACTGCCAGGTGGAAGTGCTAACCATTTAGCCACTGTGCTGTCCATGTAACAAAAGTCTAATGGATTTCTATGAGATAAGCACAAACTGGATGCTATAGTTCCACCTCACAATTCATTAAGGAGTTAAAGCTGCTCAAACTGTTAAAACTCCATGCAAATATAAAACAAAGTTCACAACTGTCTCTGATTTGGATGGACTGTCCCCCCATTCTTCCTATTTGTCCTTCTTTTTGGTCTGATTTGATTGTCTAAAATGCCCCAATATCAAAAACATGGAGGAACTTGTGCCAAAATCCCAATTAATAATATTTAGGAACTACATTTTTGTGGTGGGACTTGGGTGGGGGCGGATCATGGAGAGCAGACAGTGTTTTTAGTGTGGGGCTGACTAAATCTACAAACTGGTACTCTTTGTAAGTATGGTACATTGTTAATGTTTTAAAATATTGGATGAAACATACAGTATAAGTTATAACTAAAAAGTTTGTATATTTTAGATGTTCAGTGCTTCAAAACATGTTGGGTTTTCCATACAAATAACGCCATATGTCTTGCAAGATCTGTTAGCATTATGACGTTTAATTGAACAGAGAGAGTAACTTTATCTTCTTGCATAAGGAATGTGTAATAATTGCCAACCTTCTTGATTTTATGTGTAATGTTTTTTTTTAAATTTGTACAATAAAAATTGAAGGCTTTTATATAAAACACAATTTGTGTCAGAAATTCTGGTATACACTGGTGCTTAAAAAGTCGCACCACAAAAATGTAGTTCCTAAATATTGGCTATAAAATCCATTATTAAATTACTAAAAATGTTATACAACTCTAATTCTTTCATCCAGACTCTATATTATTGCATGTATTACTTTTAAAACCCGTACAGAGGAAAAGAAGTGGTGAACACTGTGCACTTGTGGGTTCAAACAATCATTTCCTGTGTATTAACTCTTCATGGTCCACATAAAGGGAGCGTGTCTTATGCCTACCTACCTTTTGCTAAAAAGGTGTCCCTCTTTCTTGTCCCAGAGGTAAGGTAATACACACCAAGAAATGCAGTTATAAATAATGCTTCACTTAAATGATTGAGCCTTAATATACGGCTCCTGTAATCCCCCCCGCCCCGTGCTGCAAACAGAACAAAAACATGAAGGTCAACATGCTAACTATGTTAGCACTTATCTGAGTTACAGCAACATTTCAAGAACAAAATAATTGAACCAAATATAATGTAATTATACTATTTTAACACTAGAGGGCAGAATTGTGTAGTCCCATGAAAAACAGTGCAGTAGGAACCTGAATGCTAAAGAGCGCACTCACAGGGTTAGCCTAGAGTAGACCACAAACTATGTTCTTTAACTACTAAATACATATATGAAAATGACAAGAAATAGAATGTATTCATTTTTTGACCCATATAGGAAAGAAAATATGTAAAGATGTAAATAAGAAAACACACACATATATATATATATATATATATATTGTATAGATAGATATTAATATATAAATCATACATGTTAAAGATGGAATCCCCAGTTCTTGGATTACCAATACACTGTACATGTAAAGGCATGTTGCTAAAGGATGTGTGATCAACATTATGTATGAATCATTGCCTGTGTGTAAAGAAACCCAAAAAAAAAGGGGGTGGGCATCATCTGACATTGCGTTACGTCTACAGCAGTGGTCTCCAAACTGCATCCCGGAGGCTAGATGCAGCCCTTTTGCTAGCCTTATGTGGCCCTTGGGTCACTGTTCCTCTCATTGGTACAGGACATTATTCCTCCTACTTACACTAATGACGGGGTGCTATTACTCCCTCCACCAATTTTGGGGCACAATTCCTCCCACTGACACCAACAATGGGACATTGTTCCTCCCACTGACACCACTTTTGGGGCACTATTCCTTCCACTGATACCATCAATGGAGCACTATTCCTCCCATTGACAGCAATGATGGGACACTATTCCTCCCACTGATACCAATTTTAGGGCACTATTCCTCCCACTGATACCATAGATCAGGGGTGGGTAACTGTGGCCCTCCAGCTGTTGGTGAACTACAAGTCCCATCATGCCTCTGCCTTTTTGAGTCATGCTTGTAACTGTCAGTTTTGCAATGCCTCGTGGGACTTGTAGTTCTACAACAGCTGGGGGGCCACAGTTGCCCACCCCTGCCATAGATGGTGCACTGTTCCTCCCATTGACACCAATGATGGGACACTATTCCTCCCACTGATACCAATTTTGGGGTACTATGCCTCCCACTGACACCAGTGATGGGGCACTAGTCCTCCCACTGACACCAATTTTGGGGCACTATTTCTCCCCACTGATACCGACAATGGGGCACTATTCCTCCCACTGATACCATCAATGGGGCATTATTCCTCCCCTCCCACTGATACCATCAATGGAGTACTACTCCTCCCACTGACACCAACGATGGGCCACCATTCCTACCACTGATACAAATGATGGGGCACCATTCCTACCACTGATACAAATGATGAGGTACTATTCCTCCCACTGACACCAATATTGGGGCACTATTCCTCCCACTGACACCAACAATGGGGCACTATTCCTTCCACTGACACCAGCTTTTGGCCCCCTAAAGTCTGAAGGATAGTGAACTCGCCCTTAGTTTAGAAAGTATGGAGGCCCCTGGCAGGGCTGCTGACAGCAGTATGGGGCCCCATACAGCCAACCTGGAAGCCCCCCCACCAAAACAAAAAAACAGCTTACTATGCTTTAGGTATGAAAGAACACAGTGAGTGATCAGTACCAATCACTTAATGTGTTCATTCAGAAAAGGAAGGGGCAATTACTGGAACCGATCCCCTGTTTGGCTCTCTCTACAGCAGCTGAAAGCCAGCTGGAGGGAGAGGAGAATAAGCCAGCTTTCAGCTGCTGCAGAGAGAGCCATATAGGGTATAGGTTCCAGTAATTGCCCCTCCACTGTGCTGATCACCTTCCCTGCCCACACCTGATTCACCTACAGTAACTGTCTGGCCCCCCTGCTGGCCTGGGCCCCATACAGGAGGACTGGTGGTACCCCCTTATCTGGGCCCCTGGTATATAGGATAGGAAGGAAAGCAAAATCTTGCTATCAGAGGAAAGAATTTAGATAAATATAAGTCTTTGTTTTGCAACCCACAGATTGGGCCCCACATACAAGGGATCAATAAGTGTTCAGAAGAGTTGTTTAGGGTATGATCATATCTAAAGCTAGAGAATTCAAACTGAGCAGTTCATGAAAATGACCAGTAGATCAAGAAGCATAGTCACCAAAGGTTAAAGTGGTTGTAAACCCTTACATATACCCAGTGAAATGACTGGCCTCAGGTGATACACAGAGATGAAACAAATCATCCTACATCAATTGTACCTGTTTATCTGCAGTCTTATATTCTCTACATCTGTTCAAAATACAGAAATAGAGCTTTTCTGAGAGGTCAGAAAAAAGGGGGTGGAGAGCTGAAGTCAAATTCTGCAGAACCTATTGAGGAGAGCTCTGAGAGCTGATTGGAGGGAATGGACACACCCCCTTCCTCCACACTGCTCACAGGAACAGAGCTGAGGCTGTCAATCAGCTGCAGCTCCCTCCCCTGTCACCTTTTTTCTTTTGGTGTCAGGATAACTTGTCAGAAGTGATTCATGCTGATAGCAGAGGAAAGAGGCAGAAGACAGAAATTACACCTAGTGCTCTTAATAAAGACAAGTACACACTATAGAGGGATATACTTTGTTCATAGTTCATATCTGAGGTTTACAACCACTTTAAAGTGGTTGTAAAGGCTCAACGTTTTTTACCTTCATGTATTCTATGGTTAAAAAGGTAAAAAAAACCTTCTCTGTGCAGCATCCCCCCCCCCCCCCCAGCCCCCCTAATACTCACCTATGCCCCCTCTCAATTCAGTAATGAGCACTGGAGTCTCAGCTATCCTGGAACTCCCTCTTCTCATTGGCTGAGATAGAAGTGGGAGCTATTGGCTCCCACTGCTGTCAATCACAGCCAGTGAGCCAATGAGAAGAGAGAGGGGGTGGGACTGAGCCCGGACAGCGGAGCAGTGGATGCCCCCATAGTAAACTGCTTGCTGTGGGGGCACCCAACAGTAGGGAGGGACCAGGAGAGCCTGCAGGGGACCCAAGAAGAGAAGAATCCGGGCTGCTCTGTACAAAATCACTGCACACAGCAGGTAAGTATAGACAAGTTTGTTATTTTTCCTTAAAAAAAGCACAGCCTTTAGAATCAATTTATGTTAAAGCCTAAATGGGTGACATAGGGGGAGTTTGTTAAATCTCTGCTTGTAGCACACCATCCTGTGACAAAGATCAAACCTTTGATGCAGCTCAGTAGTGTGACACACATTGGGGGAGATGTACTAAACCCGGAGCACTCAGAATCTGGTGCAGGTGTACATGGCAGCCAATCAGCTTCTAACTTCAGCTTATTTGATTAAGCTTTGGCAATACAACCTGGAAACTGATTGGTTTCCCTGCAGGACTGAGCCTGATTGTGCACTCTCCAGTTTTAGTAAATAAACACTACTGTGTTTGAAGACAGACATTGGGGTTGATTTACTAAAACTTGTGCAGCGGTGCATAGAAATCTCCCAGGTTTTCCTTTCAAAGTTTAACTGGACAAGCTGAGGCTAGGAGCTGAAGCTTTGTTTCATTGTTGCATCTGATCTACTCCATGCACTTTCAGCCAATTCCTGACAATATGCACTCTCTCCAGGGTCTGCAGCACATCATTGCTCTGGATGGGATTACAATAGCAGCAAAAGTGGACCATTTCTGCACAATGTTTACCTGGGGGGAATGTGACAGGAGGACTCAGGAACACAGTTGGGAGACAGTTGTTACACTTTAACAGAGGAGATCAAAGACCTCAATGAATGGGTTAACAAGTACTATGGACAGCACAGTAGCTGAATGGTTAGCACTTCCACCTGGCAGTACTAGAGGTGTTGGGTCAAATCCCAACCATGGCACTACCTGCCTGGAGTTTGCATATTCTCCCTGTGCCTGTGTGGGTTTCCCCCAGGTACTCTGGTTTCCTCCCACACTCCAAAGACATGCTGGTAGGTGAATTGGCTCCTCTCTAAATTGGCCCTAGTATGTGTATGTATGAATGTAAGTTAGGGACCTTAGATTGTAAACTCCTTGAGGGTTAGGGACTGATATGAATGTACAATATATATATAAAGCACTGTGTAAATTGATGGCACTATATAAGTACCTGAAATATAATACCTAGTACTCTTTAAATAAAAGGTGCATATTTGAAAAATAATAAAAGATTGGAATTTACATTAACATGTTAATGCTTACAGGAGATTTTAGGGGTTTAGTGATACTTTAAATGCAGATCCTAAAATTTACTGTAAAAGTTGAAGGGAAATTCCAATTGAAAAAATAATAATAAATGAATTGATAAAAATACAAGGCTTCTCCCAAATGGCAGAATAGCACTCAGCCCAGCTCTCTTTAATTCTGGCAGCAGACAGAAAGTTGTCCGTACTGCTGCCAAAACACAGCACTGCTTACTATGTGTAGCTAATACTTCACGTGGCCAAGACAAACTATTTCAAGTTACAGCCATGGCCATGTCTCATGTTACATCAATTTTCATAGGATTTGAGCTGCCTATACATGTGAGTCTACTTAGTAATCACCTTGACATGCAGTTGTCACTGAAGGAAACCACTAAATTTGAATTGTGGATCAACTGTGGGTATAGGATTATAACTTTTTTTTTTTTAATGGTTGGACTGGAAGGACGTTTGTCTTTTTTCAGCCAGACTATGTTACTATGTAACTCGAAAGGCTCTCTTTAAACTACCAGGTTTGTCACTGGTACCAGAGCTATTTTTCTGAACACATGTTGAAATGCACATTTTAGGCCTGAAGATTAGTTAACCTCCTCAATCATCATAGGCTGTCTTAAAGCAGAGACCCTGGAGAATAAAATGGTGTTGATTGCAATTTTGTATATCACATGATATTAGGGCACATTTAGTACACACAAACACAATTTTTTGGTAAAATATAAAAGATGAAGTTGCGACAAGTAAATGGATACCAAACATATAATGAAAAGATAGTGAACCGTTCCTCAAGTTATAGCTAAATCATATATATAATATACACTAACCTGCATTATTGCATTAAGTCTATGTGCTACTAATAAAGTGCCAGAGCAAAAGACAAATAAATACATACATTTGAAAATTCATATATATACAGGTGAAACTCGAAAAATTAGAATATTGTGCAAAAGTTCATTTATTTCAGTAATGCAACTTAAAAGGTGAAACTAATATATGAGATAGACTCATTACATGCAAAGCAAGATAGTTCAAGCCGTGATTTGTCATCATTGTGATGATTATGGCTTACAGCTCATGAAAACCCCAAATCCACAATCTCAGAAAATTTGAATATTGTGAAAAGGTGCAATATTCTAGGCTCAAAGTGTCCCACTCTAATCAGATAATTAAGCCTTAACACCTCAAAGGGTTCCTGAGCCTTTAAATGGTCTCTCAGCCTGGTTCAGTAGGAATCACAATCATGGGAAAGACTGCTGACCTGACAGTTGTGCAGAAAACCATCATTGACACCCTCCATAAGGAGGGAAAGCCTCAAAAGGTAATTGCAAAAGAAGATGGATGTTCCCAAAGTGCTATATCAAAGCACATTAATATAATGTTATGTGGAAGGGAAAAGTGTGGAAGAAAAAGGTGCACAAGCAGCAGGGATGACCGCAGCCTGGAGAGGATTGTCAGGAAAAGGCCATTCAAAAGTGTAGGGGACTTTCACAAGGAGTGGACTGAGGCTGGAGTCAGTGCATCAAAAGCCACTACACACAGACGGATCCTGGACATGGCCTTCAAATGTCGTATTCCTCTTGTCCCGCTCCTGAACAACAAACAACATCAGAAGCGTCTTACCTGGGCTAAAGAAAAACAGACCTGGTTTGTTGCTCAGTGGTCCAAAGTCCTCTTTTCTGATGAGAGCAACTTTTGCATCTCATTTGGAAACCAAGGACCCAGAGTATGGAGGAAGAATGGAGAAGCACACACTGCAAGATGCTTGAAGTTTCCACAGTCTGTGTTGATTTGGGGAGCCATGTCATCTGCTGGTGTTAGTCCACTGTGCTTCATTAAGTCCAGGGTCAACGCAGCCATCTACCAGGAGATTTTGGAGCACTTCATGCTTCCTTCCGCAGACGAGCTTTATGGGGATGCTGACTTCATTTTCCAGCAGGACTTGGCACCTGCCCACACTGCAAAAAGCACCAAAACCTGGTTCAATGTCCGTGGGATTACTGTACTTGATTGGCCAGCAAACTCGCCTGACCTGAACCCCATAAAGAATTTATGGGGCATTGCCAAGAGAAAGATGAGAGACATGAGACCGAACAATGCAGAAGAGCTGAAGGCTGCTATTGAAGCATCCTGGTCTTCCATAACACCTCAGCAGTGCCACAGGCTGATAGCTTACATGCCACGCTGCAGTGAGCCAGTAGTTGCTGCAAATGGGGCCCAAACCAAGTACTGAGTACATATGCATGCTTATACTTTTCAGAGGTCCAATATTATTCTATGTACAATCCTTGTTTTATTGAATGCATGTAATATTCTAATTTTCTGAGATTGTGGATTTGGGGTTTTCATGAGCTGTAAGCCATAATCATCACAATTATGACAAATCACGGCTTGAACTATCTTGCTTTGCATGTAATGAGTCTATCTCATATATTAGTTTCACCTTTTAAGTTGCATTACTAAAATAAATGAACTTTTGCACGATAGTCTAATTTTTCGAGTTTCACCTGTATATATATATATATATATATATATATATATATACACAGTATATATACACACACACATAAAATGTGAGCAAATGTGCATCAAATTATCAATATCATGCAATCAATAAAGTGTCCAAACACTTCAAATTTCACGTGCATAATCCATAAAAAAAGAATCCCATTAAAAGTGAACAAATGTTCCGTGCCTACGATAATAATATATTCACTGTTCAGAAATCACCACCTGCTCAATAATAAGTGTACCCTTCACTTTTACGGTTGGACCCCACTTATATAATTGGAGGTCTAACACGGGCGGACTGACAACTCATGGGGCCTCCGGGCAATAGGGGATCATGGGGCCCCTGTGTCCTTGCCCAAACTCAAAAAAGCCTATGAAAAAGGTACCAGGGGCATCTCATGGGGCCCCCTACTGACCCCGGGCCCTCGGGCAGTGCCCAAGTTTCCAAATGGTCAGTCCGCCCCTGAGGTCTAATACCGCTCAGGATATATCCTGTACTCCACTCCAGGCACTTTTCCAAGATGGCAACCTATCAGGTTTCAGACCTGATACATACTCAAAAATTCAAAAAGACAGAAGTGCAAAAAGTTCCATAGTGTGAAACTGATATATATTTTTTTATGTAAGCCTTTGAGAAAATCCGATGTGGATGCAGTGCATCAACTGGGTGGGCAACCTGTCATCACGTTGAGAAGTGCATAGGCGCCATCTTGGATTCCAGGCAGTGAATGCACACCTGTGGTTGCTAGCCACTATACACGATCTTTATTGGGAAATTTTGTGAGTGCAATTTGTTCTTTTATTTTCTAAATAAATTTATTGGTTTCACACTATGGAGCTTTTTCCACTTCTGTCTTTTTGAATTGTTGGGCATGTTATACTGTGGGTCTAGAATCTGATGAGTTGCCATCCTTGGAAAAGTGCCTGGAGTGGAGTTACAGGATATATCCCAAACAGTACTAGACCCTATATAAGTGGGGTCCAACTGTACAGTTGAGGGTACACCTATTATTGAGCACGGTGGTGATTTATAAACACAGTGAAGATATTTAGAATATTTGTGCGCTTTTAACAGGGCTCTTTTTTTTATGCACCATGCACATGGAATTTGAAGTGTTTGGACACTTTATTGATTGCCATTGCATGCTATTGATAATAGCTATTGATAATTTCATGCACATTTGCACACATTTTGTACATATATATATATATTATATATACACTGTACATACTGTATATATATATATATACCGGTATATAGTATATATATGAATTTGCACATTTATGTTTTGTCTTTTATTATGTTACTTTATTAGTAACACATAGATTGAACGCAATAATGCAGGTCATAATATGGTATATATGTGATTTAGTTATATCTTGATGAGCGCTTCATTATATTTTTATGATGTTTTCTTACACACATTGGTGGGAGCAGCACTTTACAATTATTTACACAATTTCTATGAGAATAGTAGCGTGGGGATTTTACTTTGTGTATTGATATCAAAGTCAAATCCTAAAAGTGCACTTGCTTGTGAAATGGCAAAATACTAAAGAGGTAACCATGAATGATGGCCCTAGAACTATTGCTCTCACTTCCACATTAACAGTGATACCTCACATGGTAGAATCGCTGTTTTCACATGTAGTTGCATCTGTTGCATGTGTGTATGTTCTTATGTGTGTACGCGGTTGCAGGGGACTTTAATAAAGGTACATAATTACATAGTTAGTCTGGCTGAAAAAAGACAAAAGTCCATCCAGTTCAACCATTAAAAAAAAAGTATTTGTATTTTCTTATTTATTTTATGTTACATAATTTTTTTAAACTTTTATTTTTTAGATTTTACAGTTAACTTTATTGCTATTGCATAGCGGGGCAAAAGCACTGTAATGACAAGTTCTCTAATTGAGACATTGGGGGTTTATTAGACCCCTAATGTCACAGATTGTGCTCTATTAACTGCTTTCCCAGCTGCAGAAATGACAGCGCAGAACTGGGAAGTGAAGTAGTATACATCACTTTCATTTGCATTAACCAGAGGGGAATCTGATCTCTCTTCTTTCCACTTGCCATGCCAGTTATGGACCCACAGATTGGACAGCAGAACGTGGATTAAATGACAGATGTGGATGAATGGGGGATCAGTACCTTCACTAGGGCGTGGAAGTGACTGGATGGCTATAAAACCCACTGTTGGCTTAACAAATTAAAAATCCTTTTTTTCCAGCCTCCATCTATAAGTGGCACTAGTAGACAAGTGGTTAATGTTTTATAAATGATACGATCAACAAAATATTTTTCTTAATGATGAAAAAGCTAGCAGGGGTGTCAATCAAATCCCAATTCCTTATAATGAAGAACACTACATAAATATTCCTATTTGGAGTTGGCAGACTTTCTCAGAGAAGATGAGCAGTCTCAGCACATTTTGAATGTACGGCTGAAGACGTTCACTTGGTAGATATGGCGAGCGGCATCATGCAGAAGAAGGTCACTTACTGCTCCAAGGGAGATGGGTTTATTCTGTGGCCGAGAGCCTAACACGCATGTGCATAGACAAGAAGGAAAACATAATAAGCACCACTTTTATCTGTCACCCCTGATTACACACAGACAGCTGTCTCCTGAAGGAATGGTTCTTGCTGTTGCTGACAACTTTGATTTTGTAAATAAACATAGCACCACAATTTTCAAATATGGTTAATACGACACAAAAACAAGAAGATGAATTGAATGATAGCTTGCAAAATTAACAAGGCAACATGAGCTTCGTTGATTATATAAAAATGCTATTCAAGTGATTCTAGTAAAGAAAATTTGCTTTTCTTAATGTTGCCGCTTGATCAAAACTGTCAAAGAAGTCAAATTTCCCAGAATCGTCATGCTCCTATAATTAGGACACTGCCGTTCCCATGGGGCTATGCAAAGCATCCCCTGCAAGTCCGAAGGTTTCCAGCACCAAGAGGTTACTGCACCTCCAGTCTTTCTCAACTTAGGTTGCTTTCTGGGTTCATCAGGGGTGCTGTCTAACACACAACACAAATATGCATGGTGCCACATACATGCGTTTGCTGGGAGTGTGCTTGATCACGTACCTTCAGCGCCATAGACAGCTTCTGGGCTCAGAATAATGAATGGGAGCCAGTAAATCCAACTCCCCAGTAAACCAAACTCCCCAGTATATCCAACTCCCCAGTAAATCCAACTCCCCAGTAAACCCAACTCCCCAGTAAACCCAACTCCCCAGTATATCCAACTCCCCAGTAAATCCCATCCCCAGTAAATCCAACTCCCCAGTATATCCAACTCCCCAGTAAACCCAACTCCCCAGTAAACCCAACTCCCCAGTATATCCAACTCCCCAGTAAATCCCATCCCCAGTAAATCCAACTCCCCAGTAAATCCAACTCTCAATCACAGTGACTACTAGTGTTAGAATGCAACCTGTACTGTTTCTCTTCTGTGTGGAGAAAATGACACATCAAGGGGAGTTTATCAAAACTGGAGCAGACAGAAATTGAAGAAGCTGTGCATGGCGATCAGCCAGCTTCTAAGCTTTCATTTTTAAAGCCTAAAGTATAACTAAAGGCAAAACTTTTTTTTAGTTTTGGATAGAGTGTAGAGGGATAGGAGCACCTGCCAGGTTGTTATTGCTTTCTGTACCCCCGTTAGGGAGATTTACCCTCTCTATTTGTCCAGTTTACCATTATCATTGAAAGTGAAAGTAAAAGAAAATCACAAATTTTGGGTTGTCCCCAGAAAAGTAATAGAGGGGAAATCTTCTAATGGGGAGACTAGTTCTGGTGACCTGGGGGTACTGTGACTGAAAGCAGGTACTGTAAAGATACTAATAAACCGCTAATGCTCCTAAATACTTCTAAAACACTAACAAAATGCTACTACAATCTGGAACAAAAAATGCTATTATCAGCGTTTTTCATGCAGTTTTTTTTCTAGTGTTTTTTAAGCTTTCAAAAACTGCTACTGTGCATGAATCTTCAGCCTAGGTTCACACTATTGCCAGTGCGGCACATCACATGTGATTCGCACAGGAACCACACTGCACTCCTGTGCAAATCATATGCAATGTCTGTGATGCGATTTGAGCCATACATTTTGTATGGCTCAGATCGCATTGTATCTGCACCAAAAAAGGTGCAGGACCCTTTTTTCTTTCCCACACCTGAACACCCATGTGATGCAAATTTTAGTAATCGCACTGCATTTTGCGATCTGTTTTAGGGTTTCGTTAATTTAACATTGACACCCGTATCAGATCGCATGGACACCGTGCGATTGCAATGTGGTGCGGGTAACGCACAGGTTTCGCTGCATTTCCCACACTGCATTAGTGTGAACCAGGGCTCAAGGTTTCTGACAATTTAAAAAAATTACAATCTGTGGCCAGATCTATGTAAATTATCGCTGGGTCACTGAACAGTTCCCTGCTCTGTTCTGGTGTCGTAGATGATTAACTTCCCTAGCGGTCTGGTTATGTCCATATTTCTGTGCTCAAAGCGGTACATTTTTTTTGCATGGAAATATGTAGTTTTTTTATTGTAGGCCTGTCATTTTTAGGAATAACTCACTGAACTCTGTCCGAACAAGAGTCTAGTAAACATCCCGGGTATTAAAATTTGAAACACAAAATTATAAATTATAATTTAATAAATAATCATAAAAAATAATAATATAATAATAAAAAATTTAATTCAATAATATAATCAAACCAAAAACACTGAAATTTGAAATAGAGCGTCAAGTTTGCACATCACTGAGCAAAGTCGCAAAATCGTTTTCAGTGTCTGATGACGAATTTCTCCACGAATCATTATCACTCAATTCTGCAAGTGGTTCTAATTTACTATCGCTGTTCTCTAGCTGGTCTAAAACTGCTTTGACCTAAAGGGACGCTTTTTGGACGCCATGGACATTTCTCAGTTTCCAGGCAGAAAGAACAGTAAAAATGAAGGCAGGGCACAGGACAAAGCACTAGGGACAAAATGTATGTGAAATGGTTTGGTATAGTAATGTTTTACTATGTGATTTTAGTGAATTTAGAGAATGTCACTTTTTGTCATTTTCAGATTTCCCGCCGTTCCGTCCCCTGTACGTCCCGACGTCGCAGGGGACAGAACCCAGAAGACAGATGCCAGAACCCGTCAGGGGACATTACAGGGGACACTGCAGGAGGGACATCGTGGGAGCGCAGGACAAGGTAAGAGAACAACAGATCCTGGAGCAGAGACGCATGGTATTCCTGAGTGTAGCTCGGGGTTACCGCTTGTGGTACTGAAACTTTACCCCAAGCTACACTCAGGAATACCGCCAGGGAGGCTATGAATGGGCAAGGCTCCTACGTCAGGACTTGACAAGAAAACATTGTGGGGGAGATGTACTAAAACTGGTGCACTCAGAATCTGGTGCACCTGCATATGGTAGCCAATCAGCTTCAGCTTGTTCAATTAAGCTTTGGCAATAAAACCTGGATGCTGATTGGTTTCTATAAAGAGCTGCACCAGATTTGGCACTCTTAACTTTTAGTAAATAACCCCCTGTTTACTCAGTCTTTGTAAACTTGCAGAACAAATGGTCTAGTGCTGCACTGGATTCAGGCTCCTTGGTGTCACAACTGCACAGAATCCTCTAATATAAGTTATGGTGAGTGGACCGGCATCCAAACAGATTTTGGCAGATCCCCCCTTTGCAGGCGATCGACTGCTATGATGCTGATGCACAGGAGGCAAATATTTTTTTATCGCAGCCATGTAAAGGTGGAGAGCCCCGCCATAAGGCTGGCCTTTCCTTCATGTGCCATATAAAAACTATTCATTCTCAAAGGAACTGACAAGAGTACCAAGAACCCCCTCTTCAAAATTCTCCAAGCACCTGCTCTTGGCAAGCTAAGTCCACTAAACTAACGGAGGAGCCCCCATTAAAGCAGAAGAACTACACTGCATCTGAGCACCACAAAGCAAAAATGCTAGTTAATTAATTCTTAACCACTTGCCTTCTGGCAAGTTTACCCCCCTTCCTGACCAGGCCATTTCTTGCAATATGGCACTGCGCTACTTTAGCTGACAATTACGCATTCATGCAACGCTGCACCCAAATTAAATTTATGCCCTTTTTTCCCACAAATGAAGCTTTCTTTCAGTGGTATTTGTTCACCTCTGCGTTCTTATTTTTTGTACTATCAACAAAAAAAGACCAACTATTTTGAAAAAAAAAACAATATTTGATAAATAATAAAAAAATTAAATCAAATTTTGTCATAAATTTAGGCCAATATGTATTCTGCTACATGTCTTTGCTAACAAAAAAATCCCAATACGTGTATTTAATTGGTTTACGTGAAAGTTTACAAATGGTGGTATATATAGTGGAGGTTTTTTTTTTTTTTTCAATACTAGTAATGGCGGCGATCAGCGACTTAAAGTGAGATAAGTGCTAATAAAAAGTACTGACACTGTACTAATGACACTGTGCAGGAAGAAGTTAACATCTGGGGTGATCAAAGGGTTAACTGTGCTCTTTTGCTGTGTGTGTGTGTTTTATAGTGTAAGCAGATTGCTTTGTATGGCTCTGCTACGCAGTACAATACAAAGCAGTGTGCAGGAGCATTGTTTACATACAGATCTCTCCCCGTCTGTGATATTCGGTGATCGCCAGATGCTGGCAGGGGCTCACCAGCCGGGTCCCGGTGAGCAACAGCTGAAGCCGCCAATGGAGGCCGACCTGCGCCCCCTACCCAGAAAATGCTAAATCACACACATATATATATATATATATATATATATATATATTAGTATATATTTGATTTTTGCGCAGCCCTGTAGCAGTATTTCTGCTATAGGATGTCGGGCAAGCGGTTAAGGAAGAAAAAGCTGCCAAACAAGGTAATGGCTCAAGTTCAAGCTGGGAGAGCTTCAGAAATCCAAACTCTTTAACAGGGTGCAGCTCTGCAGAGTTCCTCTATTTAGGCACCTATAAACTCAGAATCTGCCAATCCTTTTGCACCTTTCCCAGTACTTCCTTAAAATGGTTCCAAATTTAAAATATTTTTTATCTTAAAGTGATTCTAAAGGCTTAGTTTTTTTTGTTTAATTAACAAACATGTCTATAATTACCTACTGTGTACAGTGGTTTTGCACAGAGCAGCCCGAATCCTCTTCTCACCCCCGCTGGTGCTCCTGGCCCATCCACCTACTGGGTGCCCCCACAGCAAGCAGCTTGCTATGGGGACACCCGAGCATGCGCACTCCCCAGCCTCAGCTCCGTGTGTCCATTCACACACGGAGCCATGGCTTGGCCCTGCCCCCTCTCTCTTCTCACTGGCTACAGAGCAGACATAGAGCTATCCACTCTCCTCAAATGGCGGTCGGATAAAAACGGACCGCCTGTCCGTTTTCATCCAAAGGACGAAAGGGGAATTGGATCCCTATCTGTCCCTTTTTGGCAGATCGGTTCGGATATCAGCGGGTGTAAACGGACACATATCAGTTTATACCCTCCTCTCCATAAAGAAAAATGGAGGTTCCGATCGGGTCCGCCTGAAAAAAGGTAGGAGGAGCTGATCAGAGTGTATGTGTGGAAATGCCCTTACACAGAACAGGTAAGTACGACATGTTTGTTAGAAAAAAAAAACAAGGCCTTTTAACCACTTGCCGGCCAGTTCTGGGAGGGCGTCATATGACGTCTCAGAGGGCGCGCATACGGCAATCGCTGTGTCCTATGGACACAGCTGATCAAGGGATGTGGTAAAAGGCCAATCACAGCGGCCTTTTACCACGTGATTAGCTGTGTCCAATGACACCACAGATCACCGGTTAATGCCGTTGCCATTTATCGGCTGCACTTTCCTCACACTGTGACAGCGTGAGGAAAGTGCAGCCGATGACCGGCAATTGTCAGAGGACGGATCGGCACCGATCATCAGGGCACTGATGATCAGTGCTGCCCAGCAGTGCCGCCAGTCAGTGCCATCAGTCAGTGCCACCCTTTAGTGCCCATCAGTGCTGCCTATCCGTGCTGCCTATCAGTGCCGCCTATCAGTACCCATCGGTGCCACCTATCAGTGCTGCCTATCAGTCCAGCCTCATCAACACACATCAGTGAAGAAGAAAAAATTAACTGTTTGCAAAATTTTATAATAGAAAAAAATAAACTTTTTTTTTTTAATTTATGTTCTTTTTTTCTTTATAGTGCAAAAAATAAAACACCCAGCGGCAAGTACATACCACCAAAAGAAAGCTCTATTTGTGTGAAAAAAATGATAAAAATTTCATATGGGTACAGTGTTGCATGATCGCGCAATTATCATTCAAAATGCGACAGCGTTAAAAGCTGAAAATTGGCCTGGGCACGAACCCAAGTGGTTAATAGCTCTTTAAGCTTCATAAAATGAAAATACATGTAAATGTCTAACAATGTATACACATACATTTACATGAGTTTTTTAAATGCATTTTAATGCTGGTAAGTGGAATTTACTAAGACTGGCACGGACAGTATTTGGCAACCAATCACCACCTAGCTTTAAATTTCAAAGCTAAACAGTAAAAGCTGAAGCTAGATGTTGATTAGTTACTACGTACAGCTGCTCCAGAACCTGTCCATAGCATACAAAATGTGTCAGAATATGTCTGAATTCAAATGTTTTTATGTGTTACTACGTGTATTTTGTGTAGTGTGCCCTTAACCAGTTAGTACGATTATAAAAATATGTTTTCTTTTCAGTGATCCTCTCTGCAACACTTTATCTCAGTCATCTCCACCCTTTTTGCCAACAGCTCTTACACTAGAACAATATTTTAAAAGGAAAACATTCAAAACATTTGCTTTACGTTCAGCCCAGTGAGCAAGTAAATCTTTTACATTTCAGAATGCATGTACAGTATGTGTTTAGATATGTTCTCTGTATTATACTATATGACCCTGCTTCTTGGCTTCTATGACCTCCAAATCTTACAAAATATGGAGTAGGAGGTTTGGCTTTTGACAGCTTGATTAAGTTATATCTAAAGCCAAACTTTTTTTTTTTAGTGTTGGATAGAGTAGGGAAAGTTTTTTGTTAGGTTTTTTTCTTCGCTCTGTGGAAAACTGGAACACTCAGAATCTGGTGCAGTTGTGCATAGTAACCAATCAGCTTCTAACTTTAGCTTTTTCAATTAAGCTTTAACAATAAAAGCTGGAAGCTTTCTATGCACAGCTGCACCAGATTCTGTATGCTCCAGTTTTAGCAAATCTCCCCCTATGTGTCCCATTGTGGAGAATTAACCATAGACACAACAGGTAACTAAGAGGAAATTGCTGCAAAACAAGAGAAACACTCAGCTTTTCCCATTCTATTCCAGTTCTAGTAACAACTCAACATTTTGCAATTTAACATCACTTTCAGTCCTGTAACAATGGTCACCAGGGCAAACGTAGAGGGTAGATCTCCATAGTGGGAACAGAAACATCAGTACCAACCTTACAGAGATTCTAACTCTCCCTACTCTATCCATAAAGTTGATAGTAGAACTTCGGACAGGCATTCATTAATTTACATATTGTTAATTCAATAATTTACATATTGTTAGCAGTAAAAATGCTTTAAAATGTGTCCTTGCTTTCCTCTGTATTTGCAGTCACCATGGAGTTGTTCATCCTCAACTTTCCAAGAAATCTTTTGTGGTTCTGCCCATGTCACAAAAAAGATCTTGTTAATGCCCCCTCATAATGACACATGCTGGACATAGGCGCTCCAGGAAGGATCCTCCCACACTGAAGAACGGACCTTTTCAGGTACGTTTTTTGGTATTTGGGCCTTTTTTTAGTGTGTTGTGTGTTTTTATTTAATTGGATATTGCTAGGGCAATAGATGGATATATATATATATATATATATATATATAGCCAAGCGTATTGGGACGCCTACACGCACATAAACTATAATGGCATCTCATTCTTAGTCTTGGCCCACCCTTTGCAGCTATAACAGCTTCAACTTTTCTGGAAAAGCCACAAGGTTTAGGAGTGTGTCTATGGGAATGTTTGGCCATTCTTCCAGAAGTGCATTTATGAAGGTCAGGCACTGATGTCGGATGAGAAGGCCTGCCTCGCAGTCTCCCCTCTAATTCATCCCAAAGTTGTTCTATCGGGTTGAAGTCAGGACTCTGTGCAGGCCAATCAAGTTCCTCCACCCTAATCTCCTTCCACCATGTCTTTATGGACCTTGCTTTGTGCACTGGTGCACAGTCATGTTGGTACAGGAAGGGGCCATCAGCAAACTGTTCCCACAAAGTTGGGAGCATGAAATTGTCCAAAATGTCTTGGTATGCTGACGCCTTAAGAGTTCCCTTCACTAGAACTAAGGGGCCAAGCCCAACCCCTGAAAAACAACCCCACACCATAATCTCCCCTCCACTACACATGCGTGTTACAATGCAATCAGACAAGTACCTTTTCTCCCTGCAACTGCCAAACCCAGAAACATCCATTGGATTGCCAGATAGAAAAGCATGGCTCGTCACTCCAGAGAACATTTCTCCACTGCTCTAGAGTCCAGTGGTGGCGTGCCTTACACCACTGCATCCAACACTTTGCATTGCACTTGGTGATGTAAGGCTTGGATGCAGCTGCTTGGCCATGGAAACCCATTCCATGAAGGTTTTTACACACTGTTGTTGTGCTAATCTGAAGGCTACATGAAGTTTGGAGGTCTTTAGCGATTGACTCTGCAGAGAGTTGTCGACTTCTGAGCATTACAGCATGCACTGACCCCGCTCAGTCATTTTTATGTGGCATACCACTTTATATATAATTTAGTAACAAGGAATATTTAGCAGCAAAGAAATTTCACGGATGGATTTATTGCACAGGTGGCAACCTATTACGGTACCATGTTTGAATTCACTGAGCTCCTTAGAGTGACCTATTCTTTCCCAAATTTTTGTAGAAGCAGTCTACATGCCTAGATGCTTGATTTTATATACCTGTGGCCATGGAGGTGATTGAAACACCTGAATCCAATGATTTGAAGGGGTGTCCCAATACTTTTGGCAATATAGTGTGTGTGTGTATATGTGTGTGTATATATATATATATATTTTTTTTTTTTTACCCACACACGCGCGTGCGCACACACACTCACCGACCACTTTATTACTAGTACCAGGTTGGACCCCCTGTTGCCTTCAGAACTACCTTAATTCTTCATGACATAGATTCAACAAGGTGTTGAAAACATTCCTCAGAGATTTTGGTCCATATTGACATGGTAGCATTAAGCAGTTGCTGCAGATTTGTCGGCTGCACATCCATGATGTAAATCTCTCCCACACCATTACACCACCACCACCTCCAGCCTGAACCATTGATACAAGGGAGGATAGATCCATGCTTTCATGTTGTTTACACCAAACTCTGACCCTACCATTTGCATGTCGCAGCTGAACCATTCTTCCCATTCTCCTCTGACATCAACAAGGCATTTTTGTCCACACAACTGCTGCTCACTGGATATTTTCTCTTTATCTGACCATTCTCTGTAAACCTTACAGATTGTTGTGTGTGAAAATCCCAGTAGATCAGCAGTTTTTGAAATACTCAGACCAGCCCGTCTGGCACCAACAACCATGCCATGTTCAAAATCACTTAAATACCCTTTCTGATGCTCGGCTTGAACTTCAGCAAGTCATCTTCGCCATGTCTAGATGCCTAAATGCGTTGGGTTGCTGCTATTTGTGTTACCAAGCAATTGAACGTGTGTGTGTGTTTTCTGCCACCTTCAGCACTGAATGTATGTAATGGCAGGGGGTGCTGGGTGTGTTGGAGGGTCTGTTGTCTACTGTGACAATAGACCCTCCAACACCCCCTGCCATTACATACATTCAGTGCTGAAGGTGCCAGAACCTACACACACACACGTTCAATTGCTTGGTAACACAAATTGCTAATCAGCCAATCACATAGCAGTGACTGGAGGAGAACGGTCTTTGCATGGTGGTCTATTGTTGCTGAAGAGGGATCTATTGTTGCTGGAAGAAATCCACTGTTAAGGTAGGGGGTCTATTGTTTGCTGATTGGAGATCTGTCATTGTGGGGGTCCATTGTTGCTGGCTACAGGGTATATATTTTACTGATTTTCTTTATCATTAACAAATTCCATACAAAATGATACTTGGCTCTGTATTCTCTAAAAGGAGCGATATTGGGAGGTGGGTAGAGGTTGGAACCAAGGGATGGTGCTCTGAGGGGAGCAGGGGGCAGAAACAAGGCGTCACTCAGAAAGGGGGAATTCCTGCACCTATTCACTGAGAAACAGCACACACACACAAACACACATACACATGTGTATATTTATTTATTTATTTATTTATTTATGTATATTTATTTATGTATTTATGTATTTTTTAGAGCAGAACATTTTGTTTTTATTTTGTTTTCTCATGGAAGTGTTAAAGTGGTTCTAAAGGCTGAAGGTTTTTTTTTTGTACCTTAATGCAATCTTTGAATTAAGGTACTTACCCTTATACTTACCTGAGCCCCATCTCAGTCCAGTAATGTGTACAAGAGCAGCAGCTCTTTCCACTCTCTTCTTCCCCATAGGCTCAGAGACAGTAACGGGAGCCATTGGCTCCCGCTGCTGTCAATCACAGGCAGTGAGCATGGAGTGAGAGGCCGAGCCAAGCTGGTTGCTAAGGTGGGCAGTTGGCAAGGGGGAGGAGCCAGAAGCTTTGTAAGGGGACCTGAGGAGAGGTGGATCAATGAAAAACTATTGCACAAAGCAGGTAAGTATAACATGTTTCTAATTAAAATACAAAAAACAAAAAATCAATGGGTTTACATGTACATTAAGCTGGCCATAGATGAGTGTTTCTTTTTTTTTTGTTCAGTCAGGAGACTGAAGGGGAAAAAAGCCCCACAGATTTCTTGATCCACACAGACTAGGAGAATGGAGGAATCTCTCCTATCAATACATTTTATTCTGACAGCGGGACTTTGCACTGTCAAAATACAGTGATCAACAGCTGCAGCCATTGATCAACAAACGTTTTGTTTTTTTAATTTGTCCATTCGACAGAAGTCGACCTGCGGCACTGCAGTGATATCTCTCTCTCATACATCCTGAGGCCGGTGACTGAGCCACAGTTTGGAGGAAGAGGTGACTAACTGAGCAGAGGAAGGCTGCACCAGGCAGGAGGGCATCAGTTATTAAAGACAAAGAGGCTGTTCACTTTGCAAGGGAAGTTGCACTCTTCATGGGAATTTTCCCCAAAACTTAGTGAATGAGGTGAAGCTCTGCCATCATCCAATCATGTGTATGCAAAAATGCAGTTTTCTAATTTTTCTTTGCATGTGATTGGGTACTCTGGGGCAACTTCCCTTGCAAAGTGAACAGCCTATTTGCCTTCAAACAAATTAGCAACACAGTGGGGTTGATTTACGATGTCCCCAGTGAGTTCTCAGTGGATAGTACTTGCCATTTCTAATCGTTATTTAGGGCACTTTCACACGGGAGGTTTGCGTTTCGCTCAGCAAGGAGTCTGCTTATAGATTCCCTGCTGATTGGAGTAGAGCGGGGTAGATGACAGGTCTGTGTCTGCTCAGTTTCTGCAGAATGGGCACGGACAGAGCCCGCTCTGCTGTCTGTTTACACCCAGCTGCCTCTGATCCGGTCTGCCCAAATCGAGGAGGAATGCGGCCCTCTCTAATTTTTTTTAGCGGGCCTGATTGAATCTGGAGGTAGGCAAGTGTAAAAGGACACAAGTCCGTTTATACCTGCCGGTCCATAGGAATGCATGTACCTTCTGATAAACTGACAGGCAGACCTGGTCAGATCTCCCACGTGACATGGCCCTTTAAATTTATAAAAATCTGTGCTCAGTGAAAAGTGTATAAATACTTATAATCCTTCAGACAGCTGCACTCATCAGTATTTGAATAACAGATAACAAAAGAACAAAATGAAAAACATTGTTGTGCTATCCCTTTTTATAATGGCATAACTACAGTCAGTCCAAAAACTAATGTGAAAGAAATACTAGTGACTAAAACTGACAATTCCATAGGTGAACTTCATCATGTGTGGGGGGGAAAAAAATTATATATTTTCCATATGTGACCATCAAAGTGCAAATCTTGTTCAACGGTGACCCCAAAAAAACACAATAGCAGCTTACCAGATGATTAGTCCCCTGATAATACGGTCTAACAGCACTTAAGTTATGTCAGGGACACTAACGGCCACTCCACATGTGAGGTTTTGCTGCAAACATCGGAGTGAGAGCAATAATTCTTGGGCCATCATTCACAAATAACTCTACAATGATAACCTGTAAAGGCTTTTAAAGTTTCACGTGGACTTTTTCGGTACTGTAGCTTGTCACCATTTCACAGGCACAATTTTAAATCTTGACATGTGTCTATTTACTTGATGCAACGTCATCTTTATTTTACAAAAAAAATGGGTATTACATTGTGTTTGTGTGTACTAAAATTAATTTAAGTGTATTTTTTTTTCTTAAAATTGGCATTTGATAAACAGTGCAAATGTCTGATGCTGACTTTTACCCTGTGTGTGTGAAAAATATCAAACATGCCCCAGACTGTAAGGGGTTAACAAATTCAAACCTTCAAAAACAAAAATAGTCCATAAATAAATCAGTGGAAAACCATAATAAAAATGTGTCCTTCAAAAATTATATAGTCACGCAGTGAAAGTTCCAAAAATCCTGGTGTTAAAGCCTTCCAAATGGCTCCCCCGCAGGGGCGGACTGACAACTCATGGGGCCCCCGAGAAATAGGGGATCATGGGGCCCCTGTGTCCTTGCCCAAACTCAAAAAAGCCTATGAAAAAGGTAACAGGGGCATCTCATGGGGCCCCCTACTGACCCCGTGCCCTCGGGCAGTGCCTGAGTTTCCAAATGGTCAGTCCGCCCCTGCTCCCCCGGACAAAAAAAACCTCAAAAGAAAAGAAAATTCATATGAAGCATTATCCCTGATAAATCATCAAATAAATACACTGGATAAGTAAAGGAATACACTTATTCAAATGAATACACTTAGTCAAACCGTATCAAACCAAAAAAACACAAAAAGCACACAAGATCACTGACAGTGAAAAAGTGAATAAATGTGTCAAACGTGACAATGAATCAAACAAGTGCAAAAAAGCATCCAGCAACAGGTGTCAGTAACTGTGTTCACTTCTATTGTGTAAGGAGTAAATACCCTTACCAAATATAATTAATAAACACGCCTTTAGAACCATCAATCTAAGATAAATTCCACAGAGTGTACTCCACCGAGGAGATCCTTTTATGATACCATCACAGTTATATGGATGAAATCCTGATTTCATCTGGATATTCCTTTATCCTCTACTACCAAGCACCACCGATGCCCATCATATATGAAACAGAATATAGTGTAAAACCACCAAACACCATTAAAATATACTTTATTAATGTGCTTACACTTTAATTCATCTTTAAAAATGCCTTTAAACAGAGATCAAACCTCTAGGAACGTCCTGGTATCCTCCACATGTGTTTAGAGAGGATTTGCCAGTAACCAAGATGGCCACACCGTCACTTCCGGTTCCGCTGTGCATCCCTTATGATTAAGGCATCCCTTATGATTAACCTCCCTGGTGGTATTCCCGAGTGTAGCTCGGGGTAGAGTTTCAGTACCAAAAGCAGTAACCCCGAGCTACACTCGGGAATACCATGCGGCGTTGCTCAGGGATTCCCTGCAGCGCTTACCTTGTCCTTCGCTCCCGCGATGTCCCTCCTGCAGCGTCCCCGGCCATCTCCTCCGGCCGATGCCGGCATCCAGCTTCCGTGTTACGGTCCCTGTGACGTCGGGACGTACGGGGGCCGGAACCGGTGGCAAATTTAAAAATTTTAAAAACTGTCATTTTTTTGTAAATGAATATTACATAGCAAAACATTGCTGTTTCAAAGCATTTCACATACTTTTTGTTCCTACTGCTTTGTCCTGTGCCCTGCCTGCATTTTGACTGTTCTTTCTGCCTGGAAACTTAGAAAAGTCCATGGCGTCCAAAAGGCGTCCCTTTAGGTCACAAGTGGTTTTAGACCGACTAGAGAACAGCGATAGTAAATTAGAACCACTTGCAGAATTGAGTGATAATGATTTGTGGGGAAATTCATCATCAGACACTAAAAACGATTCTGCGACTTTGCTCAGTGATGTGCAAACTTGGCGCTTTATTTCAAATTTCAGTGTTTTTGGTTTGATTATATTATTGAATTAAATGTATTATTATTATTATTTTTATGATTATTATATTATTATTTTTATGATTATTTAATAAATTATAATTTATGATTTCGTGTTTCAAGTTTTATCATATCCGGAATGTATACTAGACTCTTGTTCAGACAGATTTCAGTGAGTTATTCCTAAAAATTACAGGCCTACAATAAAAAAACTACATATTTCCATGCAAAATAATGGTACCGCTTTCAGCACCAAAAATCTGAAATAATCATACCGCCAGGGAGGTTAAGTCCAATGACGAAATGCGTCAAGGGAAGTGACGTCAGACGCACAGCCGAACCGGAAGTGACGGAGCGACCATCTTGGTTACTGGCAAATCCTCTCTAAACACATGTGGAGGATACCAGGACGTTCCTAGATCTCTGTTTAAAGGCGTTTTTAAAGATGAATTAAAGTGTAAGCACATTAATAAAGTATATTTTAATGGCGTTTGGCAGTTTTACACTATATTCTGTTTCATACATGATGGGCATCGGTGGAGCTTGGTAGTAGAGGGTAAAGGAATATTCAGATGAAGTCAGGATTTTATCTATAAGGCTGTGATGGTATCATAAAAGGATCTCCTCAGTGGAGTACACTCTGTGGAATTTATCTTAGATTGATGGTTCTAAAGGCGTGTTTATTAATTATATTTGGTAAGGGTATTTACTCCTTACACAATAGAAGTGAACACAGTTACTGACACCTGTTGCTGGATGCTTTTTTGCACTTGTTTGATTCACTGTCATGTTTGACACATTTATTCACTTTTTCACTGTCAGTGATCTCGTGTGCTTTTTGTGTTTTTTGGTTTGATATGGTTTGACTAAGTGTATTCATTTACTTATCCAGTGTATTTATTTGATGATTTATCAGGGATAATGCACTATATGAATTTTCTTTTCTTTTGAGGTTTTCTTTGTCCAGGGGAGCCATTTGGAAGGCTTTAACACCAGGATTTTTGGAACTTTTACTGAGTGACTATATCATTTTTGAAGGACACATTTTTATTATGGTTTTCCACTGATTTATATTTGGACTATTTTTGTTTTTGAATTTATTTCATTTGATACATGCTTGGAGATTTATATATGGTATAGGTAGCATATAATTATTCACATACTGTCACACTTTTAGGTTGAAAGTGTTCAATTCTGCTATTGAGTATACTTTTAGATTTAGATTTATTTAGGGGATACCGTACATTCAGATATTAAATTAAAATCTTGTGACATTTGGGAAGGGGTACAAAAATTCAAATGACAGTCAGGAAGGGGTTAACAACTGTCAATGACTGTGACAGTCAGGAAGGGGTTAACAAATTCAAATCTTGTGACAGTGAAAGTCAGGAAGGGGTTAACAAATTCAAATTTTATGAGCTATTTTTAGAATCTGGCTGTGATGTCATCAAAAGTTGACTGGGTATGTAGCACACAGAGTCGCATAGCTCAGAATTCTAGTAGTTTCTTTGGTGTCAGCCATGTGATGCAGTGGTGAGAAGGTTCCACACTTTGCCCCTGTAGAAGCTTTATAATATATCAGCCAAGATGGTATAGCATAGGGACATAGGCACTAAGAGTCTGTAGAAAGTTAATAACAATTAATAATTACCGATGCTTATATACTAATCATATTATTTATTTATTTTTTTAGAAAGGGTATTAGAGTCTCAAAGAAACTTTTTTAAAATTTCTTTAAAAAAAACATCGCAATGGCATGGCAGCAAGCATCAAACGTTGCAGCTGGTCTCCAAAACCTTGGCAACACTTGCTTTGCCAACTCTGTTCTGCAATGCCTTACTCATACTCGACCACTCGCAGACTACATGCTCACTTGTGAGCATTCTCAGAACTGTAAGTATAGTTTTCCACAACTTTGTACCTCTCATAGCTGTTGGGTGATTGTAGCTCTCATACAAAGACAACCTGCTACTGTTTAGTTCTTATTAATTGATGGTCACTGTTAACTGTCATTGAAGTCCATGCTTTCTTATAGTATGATGAGAATCAATGATTGATCAGCAGAAGATTGTGCAATCAGATTAAAATAATGAGGGAACACTATCCACTCTGCTTGACTATGCACACTGCATTCATAGACTGTCAGCCATAGTGTGGAGCTGGAAGTGCCCCATAAAGTGGGGGAGGGGGAAAACCAGTCATGTGACTTTGACAGATCCCATGACCCAGTTCTCCTCTCGGCTATTTTTATTTATTACACTCATTCATTTTTACTGTGCTCCTCCAGCTTTAAGACTACCAACCCTAGGTTCACACTTGTGCATTTGAATGGGCTCTGGTGGCTGCGTTTCTTGCAAAAAAAGTGGTTGCAAGGAAATTGCATGGCGCTTTTGTACTTTGCGATTTCCCTGTGGTTCCCGCACCCACAAACACCCAGGTTTAGATGCGTCGGGGTGCTATTAAGAATGAATGGCAGCCCCGCACATCTCTAAAGAGCAGCTTGTGTTGGCTGCAGGTGGTTGCGGGTGTGGGAACAGCTCCGATTCCCGCACCCGCAACTACCCCTAACAGTGTGAACCTAGCTTAAAGCCCATTGAGTGCAAAGCACATTTGTAAATAACACTAACGTGCTTTATGAATGTGCAGTGTTTTTTTTTTCCAAAGCAGCAGTATAGCAGAAGTGTGATTGTACTGCTTCTTTATGCAATTCAATACCGGGCAATTTTACACCTTCCTGCCCAGGCCAGTTTTCAGGTTTCAGCGCTCTCACACTTTGAATGACAATTGCACGGTCATACAACATTGTACCCAAACTAAAATTTTATCATTTTCTTCACACAACTAGAGCTTTCTTTTGGTGGTATTTAATCACCGCTGGGGTTTTTATTTTTTGCTAAATTAACAAAAAATACCAAAAATTTTGAAAAAAACACACGTTTTTCTTTGTTTCTGTTATAAAAGTTTGCAAATAAATAATTGTTCTTCATAAATTTAGGCCGAGATGTATTCTGCTACATGTCTTTGGTGAAAATAACCCAAATTAGGATGTATTTTTTAGTTTGTAGGAAAGTTATAGAGTTCACAAACTATGGTATAGATCTGAATATTGATCAGTCCTGAAGTACTGACAGCCAATCTACTTTCTTGAGGTCCAAGAATGTCAGAATAGTACAGATATCCCCCAAATGACCCCTTTTTGCAAAGTAGACAGTCCGACATACTTCATAAGAGGCATGTCGAGTTTTTTGAAGTTGTATTTTTTTTGTCATAATTTTTCGGAAAATGAAAAAATTTTAAAAATTTGTAACATTGTACTACTTTGGGGAAGTGATCAGTATTTTTTTTTTTTTTTTTACACAATTTGCTTATAGCAAAGAATTACTTTGCTATAAGCAAGCATTTACCTGAATTACATCGATTCATTCAGGGTTTTTTTTTTTTTTTTGTGTTTAGCTGTGATTTGGCCACAGCTAATCACATGACATGTGCATGTGATTAGCTGTGACCATTCACAGCTAGACACTAGTATACAATGGATGGCATGAATGAAGCCATCCATTGTATACAACTGTCATGTGACCTGCTGTGATTGGTCACAGCAGGTCACATGGTACCGGCAAAGGGGGCCGATACTCAGATCTGTCATCGGCCGTGTCCGAGGTACACGGCCGGTGACAGATCGTGCTGCAGGAGTGCAATCTGCGCATGTGCAGGAGGATGCCATATGGCGTCCACCCGGAACGCTGATGACATTTGATGGCCGCCATTCGGCCATAGGGTGGGCGGCAAATGGTTAAACGTGTACCCCCTAATGTTTTAGCTATGTTTAGACCTGGTGAATTGAGGCACTCAATAGTGCTGGCCACACAGGTTCCAATCTGCTTTAGACAACAAGAGAGTACAAGGATCCTGACACTGTGTTTATGAAGACCTACATTTGTGTGTGTTTCTTTTTATTTAATTTTTTTGTTGTTTTTTACCTGTCTTTATTATCATTTTAAATCTCTTTGATTTTAGGCCATTTGAAGAGGTTCTGCATGATGTGTACAATGGAAGTGCACATGAGAATGGCTTTCAGTAATTCAGGCAATGTTATGATTCCGGATATAGTCATCAATCAACTACCAAGTAAGTACTCTTTCTTCACTGCACACTGACAATATGAATGTCTCAGTGTCAGATGTTATAACTATGACCCATTAGAACTGGTCTGATGATTTGAGGAAACTCCTAGGTTGCTGTGTACCTGTAAGGCGTTGGCACATACCTGTTAAAGGAAAAGTTTACCTTTTGCCCAAAAATAATAAATGCGCATTTTTTTTGCAGGTTAAAAAATGTTGCATTTATTATTTTTGGTTGCAGGAGCATGTAAAGCATTGCACCAGTGCTCAGCAGATCACTGATGCCATGCAGGTCTCCTGCAGATCTGTCAGTATATCTGCATTGGGATGTACAGGCAAGCAGATATACTAAGAGGAAGATTCAATGAACTACCATGGCACTCCACAATGCTGTGGTAGTTCAATAAGAACTACAACCTGAATGTCGCTAAGGATTTCAGGACTTGTAGTTCATTCATTCACAGAACACTGTGAATGAATGACGCTGCAGTGTGGGCGGAGCACTGCATGGCTGCACTGTTTTTAAATCGGACAGCTAGTACTGAGAACTCCCCATACTTCTGTCACGGAGGGGGGGGGACAGCAGGCAGTGGCTGTAGCATTGGGAACATGTTACATGTTCCACACTATAAAAACAGGTGGAATGTGTAACATGTTCCCAAAGGTGAACTTATCCTTTAAGAGGGAACTCTGAGCAGAAACAGTAAAAACACTATTGTAAAATACACATGTGGGAATGTGCCTTAGGCCTTATGCACACTTGGGTTCAAAAATGCTTGTTGTACAGATGTTTGACAATTTTTTTCTTTTTTGTTTTTCCTGTAAACTTCCCTCCATGTTACCTATGTGAGTTGAGGCAGAAAAAAAACACTACTTGCAAAAATGTGGCTTAGGGGCATTTGTGAAGCTGCTTTTTCTCCTTCCAGGAGGAAGGCATTTAAAAGAGCCCCAGTGTGCATGAGGCCATACAGACAGCAGTTCCTCTATAGAATTTTAGCAACATGCATTTTGAAATGGCACAGACCAGTTCTAATGGTTACCACTGCAAACTGACACAGAAGATGCAGCTAACATGACCCTTCCAATATATTCCAATCTTCTATTTAGAACACAAATCTTTAGGCATTCCCTTTGCGGCTTATTATTTTTAACTTTAAGAGCCAAATCATACTTTGTACGCTCATACGACCATTATATGCATTAGTGCACTGCAGTTTCATTCATTTTGAAGGGCAGACCAACACAGTAAGGCAATGCAGCTCTGAGGCACATGTGTTGCATTATAATAGATAGTGAAAGCTTCTGTGCGTTGTGGTATGCCACAGTGATAAAATGCTGCATGTCAAGTTTTTTTGGGTTTTTTCGTCCTCTCTGAATGAATGAATAGGGTGCTTTAACATAACACACGTGCTCGATACAACTAGTGTTACTGCACATACTGTGTAAATGGGCCCTAAGAAAATCTGAAAGAAAGTATCTCCTCACTGGGTTCCTTCACCGCTCCATTGGATCGGTGGGTCTAGTCCCTGTAAACTTTCTATCAGACAGTGTTGGAGTTTATACTGGGTTAACAACCTGCTCCTCCTCTTGCACATGACAGTGTTTGGGCCTGGTAATCGACTGATCATGCTGGAAGTGTGTGGGGGAGAGCAAGCTTTTAAAAGAACCGGTTAACCTGAATCGTCCACATGACAAATTCTCTTTACCTAGTCTCTTTTAAGCCATCTATTAGTATGAGTATGTTATAATGTGATCTTAATATTTTATAATGTATCTTCACGGTTTTTCTTTTTTTTTCTTTTAGACATTGCACAGCACTTTCAACTGGGTCAGCAGGAAGATGCTCATGAATTTCTGATGAATGCTATTGATAAAATGCGGAATTCATGCATCTATGATATTCCATTTGAGTTAAGGTAAGATTCATTTACTCTAGATACCAGTGGGGTTCAGGTATACAGTTACCTGGAGGGTACATAAAAAAAACTACATAATCAACAAAAGAATCTTCTTCTCCAGTCGGACATGCATACCAAAAATACAATTAACTCTTAGGCAGGCCATAGCTTATACAATTTTCTCTCCTTCTACCATGGGTGGGAGGAAAGAAAATTGCTTGATTCCCCCATCAACACAGTCAGTGTTGATGAGGGAAACCCTCACGTGGAGTTATTGTGTTCTGACAGTGTATAGCCTACCCTGCTGACAGAATACAGCACCATGGGTGGGAGGAAAGAAAATTGCTTGATTCCCCCATCAACGCAGTCAGTGTTGATGAGGGAATCCCTCACGTGGAGTTATTGTGTTCTGACAGTGTAGAGCCTACCCTGCTGACAGAATACAGTACCATGGGTGGGAGGAAAGAAAATTGCTTGATTCCCCCATCAACACAGTCAGTGTTGATGAGGGAATCCCTCACGTGGAGTTATTGTGTTCTGACAGTGTAGAGCCTACCCTGCTGACAGAATACAATGATTAGTCCTGCACTAATTGTTCAGAAAAAAACAGGCTGCTTGTACTCAAGTCGCTCGATATATATCAACTTGTGTACAGCCAGGGTGCCCATACATGGATTGAAATTCGGCCGGTTCAGCAGGGAATTTTGATGCATGGATGGCCGGCTTTAGAAAGATCGCAGACTCTGACAAACCCTGACCTTATGTCAGTTACACATCAGACTATCAATCAAAAATTTTTAACTTCGAATCTAGACATTTCCCACCAATAAAAACCCCTTAGGGTTATCCATTGAGATCAGCAGCTCTCCTTAGGAAAACTCAGGTATTCTGCAATCTTAAGCTGGCCACATGCTAGTAGATTTTTAAATGAACTTCATACACATATTCATACAAAAATTCTCAGTACATTTGACGACTGGACAAATGTCATTGGAAAGTACTTCAACATTTTGTTTGCTTGGAACATTCAATTTTGGAGTGAATGAAATTCCCCAAACAAAAACCACATTCACTGTTAGAAATATGCTCATTTTGGAAAAATTTTCCATCCTGCTCCTTTGAATTTTATTGTCATTGTGGTAGATGAACATTGATTTTGACCCCCCTAAGGATTACAAAATCGAATAAATGTTCTCTAAATGAAAACATTTGAACAAAACTCTACTTCAGTATGACCAGCTTTACTCGCACTGCAGAAATGTTGTGGAGACATGTTATGGATATCCCAAAAATGGAGTGAACCTGACCAAACTAACAATAAGATTCCTAAATATGTTAAGGTCCGATCTCTATTACTGAAGTCTGTAGAAACCAAGCATCAGCCCTCTACTAAAATCCCTTTTTTAACATAGAATATATTCCTATTTTACTGGTCGTAACCTGGCTTAGAATATTATTATTATACAGTATTTATATAGTGCCAACAGTTTGCTCAGCGCTGTACATTACAATGGGAGACAGTACATGAGACAGTACAGTGACAATTCAATGCGATACACGAGGGGTTCGAGGGCCCTGCTCCTTGGAGCTTACAATCTAGGAGGGAGGGGATAGTGGTACTGGAAGAAAAAGCTGTGGGGGATGGAGTGTTAGGAAGAGTGGAGGAGATCGGCAATTAGCTGAGGGCGGGGTAGGCTTCCCTGAAGAGATGGGTTTTCAGGTTGCGCCTAAAGGAGAGGAGAGTAGGTGATAGTCTGATGGATTGGGGTAGGGAGTTCCAGAGGATGAGGGAAGCCCTGGAGAAATCCTGGAGACGGGCATGGTAGGAGGAGACCAGGGAACTAGAGAGTGGGAGGTCTTGTGAGGAGCGCAGAGTATGTTTTGGGTGGTATTTGGATATCAGATTGGTGATGTAGTTTGGGGCAGTGTTATGAACAGCCTTGTACATCAGTGTTAGCATTTTGAATTTTATCTGTTGGGCAATCGGAAGCCAGTGGAGGGATTGGCAGAGGGGGGTGGTGGATACAGAGCAGTTAGTAAGGTGGATGAGTCTGGCCGCAGTATTCAGGATAGACAGAAGCGGGGATAGCCTGTGGGAAGGTAAGCCGGTGAGGAGGGAGTTACAATAGTCAAGTTGTGATATGATAAGGGAGTGAATGAGTTGCTTAGTAGTTTCCGGGGTTAGGAACAGACTTTTTTGGAGATGTCGCGGAGGTGGAGTCTACATGAGTTTGAATATAGTAATTTTCTGTAAAACAAATGTATATGCTTTTCTGTAAAACAAATGTATATGCTTTTCTGCATGTCACTGATAACTATACAGAGAATGCCTGCCTTACGGCTTCTGTTACCGTTTGGGCTTTAAAGGAACATTTTGCTTACATTTTGGGGTGCTAGTTCACAGGTCCAGACCTAAACAGGATCACATTCACACTTCGAAATAATAACTGCTAAGTTCAATTCTGTGTATTTTGACTAAGACTAATTTGTAAAAGGAGTTAAAGTGCAATTTAATTTTTTTTTTTTTTTGTCCTTTAGCACTTTCCAAAGAAAAAGTTCCAACTTGGTGGACAGCCTTTTTTCAGGCTCTCTGAGATCACAACGTAAGTTGATATACTACCATATTTCATTGCATTGCTTTATTTAGAAAATTCTTTGAAGACGCTCTTTACCAGGGTTTTCCAACCTGCGACCCACATGTGGCCCAAGATGGCAAAGAAATGCAGCTCAACACAACATCATTAACTTACTTGAATGGGGATTTTTTTTGGGGGGGAGGGGACTTTGTAAAAATGCAGTTACGCTTAGCGAACACATGCGGTCAAAGAAAAATTTGACAGTCTTTTTAATGGACTGTTAGAAGATTTATCTTCCCAAAGAAAATGTCCCACTATTCACAATCAAGCCTTATTCATGTAATTTGTTTTTGGCAGCTGCTATATTTGCGAGCAACTGTTTTCAAGGATGACGTACAAGGGCAAAATTAGAACCAATATGTCTGATGAGCACCTTGAGAATTCATTGAGATTTGTTACTACATCCATCAAACCAGATATTGATGCGTTAGTTTATCAAAAATGGTGTAAAATATTGCACTAGTTTTAATGTTTCTCTTTTACTTTTATAAGATATTACAAAAAATGAAGTTTTATTACTTAGGTACATTACATATATCAGTGATTGTTAATTGTAATCTGCCTGACATTTTCTGCTCATCAGCTATCCTTATTGTTAGTGTATTTTATATCTGGCCCAAATCAATTCCTCTTCTTCCAATGTGGCCAGGAAAGTCAAAAGGTTGGACACCCCTGATCAACACGTTTTAAATTAATTTTTTGTTCAAATATATTAACAGTGCTAACTAAACATTTTTTTTTCTGTTGCAGTGGTTTGTCAGAATTGTAAGTACACATCTGACAGATATGAAGAATTCTTTGACATCGCACTGGACATTAATGTAAATATCAGATCTACTAATTTATTATCTTATAATTTAGCATTTTCGTTTCTTCCTATACATTAGAGGTCAAATTACAATTCTAGGGCACACCACAGAAGTAGCTTATTCATTTTTTTTATTTGTATGACGTTAATTAAAACAAAAAATACAGGGATCGATTTGTGAAAGATTCAATGGGAAATTTGCAAAGTGATTACTTTCCTGACTTTCATCTAGATAGCACAACATTCATCTGGCATTCCTTATTCACATTCACCCTATTTACTATAGGATGAATTCAGCATTGACTAAACCACCATGGAACTTTTGCAGTAGCTGTGAAGTACAGTGTATAGCTCTTGCTATGCAGATATATCTGCCAACAATTGCTCTCCATGGTGCTGCACTAGAAGGATTACCTGTCCCTTCTGTTAGACTGCTTTTATTGTTTTGTTTATATTGAACACAGAGTCAGCACTCTTTTTATAGACAATCATTAAATTTTCAGTAGAAAATGAAAAGGTTCCATAACTCAACCAGAAGAATTTTAGTAAAAGATAGGTTGGAGGAATTTTAGAAGAAAGTGCAGGAAAGGTAACATTCACACTTTTCTTACATAGGATGAATGTTAAAGTAGACATTTTCCTTTTGAAGAGCAGAAAATGCCAAATGTCAGGGATTGTAATTTTCACAGGGCAGATTTTTGTAGAATCCTAGACAAATTTTCAATATTTTGGCTTTATACATTGGGTAAATGTTCACCAAAGAATTATGAGCAATTATTGGGTGAAATGACCATTGAATCATTGGTAAATATCCCCCATATATTAGGTTTCAGACTATATGCAGTACAAGCTGTGTCAACTCTAGTATGCTTCACCCCAATTTGTGAAACAAACTTTGGGTATATTTGAACTGCTACTAGATTTAGGTCCTGCATTATAATGTAAAACAGTCAGTAACCCACAAAAAAGTTACATTGACCTATTTCATCATATATGACAAATGTTAGGTTGTTGTTAACCTTTCTGTAAGTTTTTTAAATTTAAAAAAAAAAGTAATCTGACACAGCATAACAGTTTTGAAACAAGTCTTAAAATGGAACTAAAGGTAACACTTTTTTCATGTTGAATAGAGTAAGGGAGGGTTATAACACCTGTTTAGATTTTTTTTTTTTGCCATCTGTGTCCTGTAAAGGAAATTTCCCCTCACTTCCTGTCTCCTTGCCAAAATAGAAAGTGAGAGGATATCCCTACAAAGTGAGAAAATCTTGGTGTGTCACCAGGGTCACCAGAACTAGTGTCCTTAGTGGAAGATTTCCTCTCTATTACTGTTCTGGGGACATCCCAAAATTTGGGTTTTTCTTTTACTTTCATTTCGATGATAATGGTAAACAGGAGAAATAAAGAGGGTGAATCTCCCTATTGGGGCCACAGACAGCAATAAAAACCTGACAGGTGTTCTAATCCCTCTCTGCTCTATCCAAAACTAAAAAAAAAAAGTTTTGCCCCTGCAGTTACAATTTAAGTTTGACCTCTGCTTATTGAAAACTATGTTTTATGTATTGTTATCACCGCTAACACGAAATACTAATGAATATTTTTTTTTTCAGCGTTCAGATACGGTTTCACAAGCTTTAAAAGAGTTTGTGAAAGTTGAAATATTGGAAGTAGACAACGCATACAGATGCAGCCAGTAAGTCTTTTTTTGTGGTTATTCAGTCATATACAGTCTATATATCTGTAGAAGATATGTAGCAGTGGAGGATGAAGAAAGTGTCCAAACCATTTTATTATGGGCTCCCATTCTATCCATAAGGGCACTCAAGAATATATTTTGTTTGTATTTTTCCAATAAGTACTCATTCACACCCTAATCCAATGTAACCCAATGAAATTAAAACGCATGTGTGTTTTTCTAAGCTTGAGTCGTTTAAGTCATTTTTATTTTGTTTATTGGGCATTGTAGTGCAGTGATGCAATGTGAATGTATATGTGCCAAAACTCTCTAATGCAGAGTGTTATGTGAACTGCCATAATTGAAAACAATGCGATTTGTCCTGTCATTGCACTGGGATTGCATTGAGCAATGCAGTCCAGTCACACATGGTGTGAATGAGCCCTATCTTTAGTTTCAAGTTCTAATATATTTAGCTTTGTAGCTATAGTCTAATTAACAATTTTTGCTTTCTTAGGTGCAACCAGTTGGTGACAGCCAAAAAGAGGAGCACCATCCATGAGGCTCCAAACATAGTAACACTGTCCCTGAAGAGATTCGATGTGTTCACTGGATCAAAACTGACAAAGGTAAGACTCTAGAGTGAATTATAGACTTTCCACAATGAGATCTCCTATTGTGTCATATTTGAAAATTTTCATAATTTTTTTTTTCTAATCATATTACTTATTGCATTGTTCTTTTGTTTCAGAAAATAAAGTACACCAAGACTCTTAACATCCGACAGTACACCTCAAGTCGCAAGAAGGCCATCGCATACGATTTATATGGTGTACTCGTCCACAGCGGCTACAGTTGTCACAGTGGACACTATTATGCCTATGTTAGGGTATTATTTTATATATGGAAATATTTTTAGGCTTTTGTGTATATATCAGATAGCATCTTCAACAACTTGCTATGTATATACAGCTGTTGGCCAAAGAGTTAGAATATAGGGCTTACATTATCTAGTATTCAATCACAAACTCAGCTGATGTAGAGGTTTGTGCCATATCTACTAGTTCACCTGGAACTTCAAGAACCGTTCCAACATTTCAGTTTTTATCCTAGAATGTGCAGATTTTTATATCCAACCAACACTATTAAAATATCCCTCTTCTATGTAATTTTATTATAGCAAATTTCTAAGGCACAAAAAATTATGTTTACTGTTACAAAGTTAACTTGGCTGCATTACGACTTGTGCCATTTTAATTGAGCTTCACACAACTCTATTTTTGGTCCAGAGGAAGGTAATATAAATCCTTTGGGCAACTGAAGAAACAAGGGTAGTTTTGATCAATTTCCTCAATCAAATAATTTCCATATTGACAATATCACAAATATATTTGTGTAGATTACTACTTGTAGACACATTTACTCAAACTTGCCCCAATATAATAAATATGTTGATTGTTCGATGTTGTGCTGAATTATTGCCTTTTTTGTGTGCTTGTTAATCAAGTTTTTCATTTATTTTTTTTATTTCAGGCCAGAGATGATCAATGGTACCTAATGAACGATGCAGAGGTAACCCCATGCAACATTAAGACGGTCCTAAACCAGGAGGCCTATTTGCTCTTTTACATGAGGTATGCTTTATCACAATATGATTTGAGATGCAGTTTACTGTGAACTTTTTATTCTTTTTATTATTTCATGTTACCATTTTTACTAATTCATTTATCTGTCTTAGATCACCTACTGAGCAATGCAGAGTGCAACCAACCAGATGCTCCAGAAGGGCCAAATCTCCTGATCAAACAATTGTTGAACCACGCAAGAAGGTAAGGAATCATCATAACAATACATGTGAACTTTCTCATATCTGCAAAAGAACACTGAATGACAGAAGGTTCTTGCTGACACTGTTATCACTGATATATCAATTTCTATCACTGATATATCAATCTAGCTCACCTAAGAGGGTTATTTGCCAAATAACTGTATCCCTGTGAAAGGGAATTCTCCATATTTTCCTGTGTAGAATCCAGTGCATGGTGGGTATGGAAATGCTGATGCATAATTTGGGGTCATGTATAGTAAACTCTTATAACCTTTTTCACCTGTAGCACCCTCCTATTCAGCTAGGGGGAGCTAGATTCGTTTTTTTTTAAATAGAGGCTGAGTAGCAGCCTGGTGCAATGGTCAGGGGGTCAAATTTTCAATCAGGGCTGAGAGGCTCTGCAGACTGGCTCTCTGAGACTTCCCCCTGCACTAGAACTTTGAAGAATGTTCTAGAAGCAGAGGTAGAGTGACTAGTCTGCACTCTCAAGGGATCCTGGCCAATCCCGAACAGGAGGCTTGGCATGGGGCCAGGAGAGTCCATAAGAGTGACAGAGCCTGCTCAGCAGCAGGAAGAGTTCAGCTGGAAAATGGAGAGGAAGTGAGAGGCTGGAGAGCAGGAGCCTAGGTGGCCAAGATAGAGAGGGGCTCACCTACAGGTGGAGGATTTTGGAAGGAGGAAAGCTCAGGACTTCACCGGCTCCCGGAGTGAGAGCCACCTATGCAGCAGGGAAGGAGCGGCCCAGCTAGAAGGCCTGGTAGCAGCCACTGACCCATTAGCAGCATAGGAGACGGACTGAGTGAGTAGACCTGCACCCACTGGGCTAGTAAGGGGAAAGAGGCACTCTAGTGGGAAACTAGATTAGCTTTCTTACCCGGGACTGTTTTACACTGCAGTGACAGGCACTGGATACCTTGCCCAGGGATTCACCCAGAACAGAAGGATTATGAAAATCTGGAGTCTGGGTTGGTACTACAGGAAATTCTGGCTAGCTCTCCAGAAGATAATTTTTGCTATAAAGACTTGTATATAGTTCCAGGAAAGTTTGTCCTCTGTTGCCATTACCATCAGGCATCCCATACACCCTTTACCCCATTCAAGTTGAATTCCCCTAAAAAAAAATAAAAAAGAACAAGCTCGAGGACTGGTCATGGTCTCCTGAATGCAAGTCTGTGTGGAAGATGTGTGTTGGCTGGCTGTGCAGGACTATAGGGGGACCCAAAACTCAGCAACTCCTAAGAGGGTAGTGCTACACACCCATTTCTTAAACATTTGCCTTCAAATGACTTAATATTAGTGGTGGACCATTTGCAGTACATCAGTTTGGTTAGTTTAGTGACCGATTATGTATTCCATGATGAAAAATGTACCCCAGAGATTTTAAAGACCAATAAAAAAAAAGAATTGTTAATAACATGCTCAGCCAAATTATCTGTAGCCTTGCTGAATGCTCCTATATAGGTTAACAAGTTGTAGTTTAAAGTAAACATGAGGGTTTTCTGTTTTGGAGCATAAAAAAGGTGAATTTTAAAATATTTGATTTTTCTAGATCTATACCTTCAGCTGATGCATAGGTGCATTTTTAAAAATGTTTTTTTCTTTCTTTTTAGAATGCGACATCTCTGAGTAAAGACCGAAAACAAAAACCTTGCTCCAACACCACAGCAGCTTCAGTTAGTACCAAGACTAAAAGGAAAGCAAGGCAAGACAGTCCCATGGAACAGTGAATATACCTTTTTGTATAAACCAAATAAAATCCCACTAGTGAATAAAATAGATAAATAAAATAAAATTAAAATATATAAACCATAAAGTGTCCAAGCAAATTGTAATCTCAAAATGTGTCCAATAAAGTCCAAAGTCCAAAACTCAATCCAGTAGGAAGGATTAAAATCTTATTTGATCAACGAAAAACCTCGAAAAAAAAAATAATAATCTATAGTGCATTAACTTCAAAACATAAATCCACTCCAATCAGTGCAATAGCAAACCACTCCAAATGTGCAAAAGCACACAAAAAAAAACAAAATAATTTATATATACAGTATATATTATATAAACAAATAAATAGAAATCTATGTTATATATTCTTAAAGCCGAAAAAAGCTCCAAAACCGTGAGCACTCCATGATCACTCCAATATAGTGTGCACTCTGTGATCCCACACACAGTAATATTAAATACTATTACCCTCTGTGAGCATTAATATACACAGTCAATACTCTGGAATCGGACTTCTTCTATTCCTTCATTTCAGGGGTATTCCTCCAAAATCCTCATAAAGACAAGAAGGCTCTTACACATCTCTCAGAGTATAGGGACAAATTTATTCCAAAAACTTACATTTAAAAACTTGATTTCCAGCTCTCTCAATGGCTCTGTATCAGCTTTCCAAACAATGGCAAAAACCATGTATAAACAATCAACAAAATGGCCACGGCGACACTTCCGGTTAACGTGCTTGCGTCTTGACGTCACCTCCCCAAACACGTTTCGTCACTTCCGGACTTCATCTGAAGGGATCCCATGGAACGCCCGCCCTGTGAAGAAGATGAAGACAGACTCAGACTCCGATTCTGATTTCCAACATCAAGAGACAATGGAAGAGTCAACTGAACCTTGCTACACCATAGCAGCATTAGTTACCACCAGGACTGGTGTGAATAAACGGAAAGCAAGGAAAGACAGTCCCATGGAATGCCCTGTGAAGAAGAGGAAGACAGACTCTGACTCCGTTTCTGCTTTCCAACATCAAGCGGAAAAGGAAGAGTCAATCAAACCTTGCTACAACACCAGAGCAGCATCAGCTACTACCAAGACTGGTGTGAATAAACGGAAAGCAAGGCAAGGCTGTCCCATGGAATGCTCTGTCAAGAACAGGAAGACAGACTCGGGCTCCGATTCTGCTTTCCAACATCAAGACACAAAGGAAGAGTCAATCAAACCTTGCTACAACACCAGAGCAGCATCAGCTACTACCAAGACTGGTGTGAATAAACAGAAAGCAAGGCAAAACTGTCCCATGGAACTCCCTGTCAAGAACAGGAAGACTAAGACTCCAATTCTGCTTTCCAACATCAAGAGACAAAGGAAGAGTCAATCAAACTTTGTTACAACACCAGAGCAGCATTAGTTAGTACGAATCTGCAGTACTTGCTTGCTGCTCTGAATGTAAATTACAAGAAAAACGCATATGAGATTTTCCTGCTTTATTGCGCATTTTTTGCAGCAGTGGTTTGTTTTTTATGCGCTTTTGATGTGTTTACGTTTTTCCCCCATATCTCTGGCCCTTGACACTTCCCACAAGTGACTGGAGAGTCTGCCCAAATATAACAAAATCCAGGGCCTGTGCAAGGATTTTTGTCTACATAGGCGAAGATGCATTTGATGCTACAACATCATATCAGCATCAGTTAGCACCAGTATTGATGTGAATAAATGGAAAGCAAGGCAAGGCAGCCCATGGAACACCCTATCAAGCTTGGAATGCAAAGCCACAAGCACTTGAAAATTCGGTAAGAGGTCAAGAAAGTAATGTTTTCCATTACTAGTGAAAAAAAAGATTCACTACTGCAGGAAAGTCATTAATTCATTAAAAGATAAGCTCACTTTTAGGAGCATGTTACACCCATATTTAAGGTGTAACATGTACTCACCTCCTCCCACTAGCCAGTGGCGTATCATTCATTAGTGCAAAGTGTGCAGTGCACAAGGGCCCTGAGAGGGATGGGGCCCAATGTGCTTTGACCCACTCTGCACCCATGGATGAGACGAGCCTTGATTCTCAGTCACACACATATCTTGTTGCTGGAGCTGAGAGCTGCTGTCCGGGGGCAGGTACTGCTTTTCTGAGAAGACAGAGGTGGGAGAACTAGGAAGCCTGAGAATGGGGAGGACTGTGAAGCCAGAGGATGGGGCTGTGAGGCCTGAGGATTGGGGGTGGAGAATGGGGAAGCCTGTTCAACCTGAGGATGGGGGTTGGGGAATGGGGAACACTGAGGATGAGGGGGAAGACTGTGCAGTATGAGGGTGGGGAAGGGGGAAGACTGAGGATGGGGGGGTGGGACTGTTCAACCGGAAGGATGTAGGGGGACTGTGCAGACTGGGGAGGGGGTTGGGGAGAATTTGCAGACTGAGGATGGGGGGAGACTGTACAGCCTCAGGATTGGGGATGGGGGGCTGGGCAGACTAAAGATGGGAAGGACTGTGCAAACTGAGGATGGAGAGGATGGGGCAGACTGAGGAGGGGGGGAGACTGTGGTGCACCTGAGGAGGGGGGGATAGGGAAGACTGAGGATGGGGGGAGGATGACTGTTCAGTCTGAGGATGGAAGAGGACTGTGCAGATTGAGGATTGGGGGGGGGGGAGACTGTGGTGCAACCTGAGGATGGGGGGGAAGACTGAGGATGGGGGGAGGATGACTGTTCAGTCTGAGGATGGAGGGGGACTGTGCAGATTGAGGATGGGGGGTGAGGAACAGGAAAGACTTAAGATGGGGGGGGGGACTGTGGTGCAGCCTGAGGATGTGGAGGGGGAAGGGAAGGGAAGACTGAGGATGGCGGGGAGGATGACTGTTCAGTCTGAGGACAGGGGGAGACTGTGCAAACTGAGGATGGGAAGGACGGGGCAGGCTGAGGATGGGGGGGGAACTGTGGTGCAGCCTGAGGATGGGGGGGAGAGGGAAGACTGAAGATGGGGGGAGGATGACTGTTCAGTCTGAGGATGGAGGGGGACTGTGCAGATTGAGGATGGGGGGTGAGGAACGGGGAGGACTGAGGATGAGGGGGGGAGACTGTGTTGCAGCCTGAGGAAGGGGGGGGAGAAGGGGGGGAAGACTGAGGATGGGGGGGAGGATGACTGTTCAGTCTGAGGACGGGGGGAGACTGTGCAAACTGAGGATGGGGAGGACGGGGCAGCCTGTGGATGGGGAGGGGAGACTGTGGTGCAGCCTGAGGATGGGAGAAGGGAGACTGAGGATGGCGGGGGGACACTAGAGCAGGCTGAGGATGGGGGGAGAATGACTGTTCAGTCTGAGGATGGAGGGGACTGTGCGGACTTAGGATGGGGGGGGTCCTGTGAAGCCTAAAGAGGGGGGGGACAATGTGCAGATTGCGGATAGGGGGGGACTGTGAAGACTGAGGATGGAGGGACCATCCTCGGTCGGCACAGTCACCCCCCCTCAGGTTTCACAGTCCTCCCATTCTCATTCTCAGACCTTACAGTCACACCTCATCCTCTGACTTCACAGCCTGCCTCATCCTCTGGCTTTACAGCCCCCCATTCTCAGGCTTCTTAGCTCCCCCCACCTCATTCTTCTTGGCCAACCTCCAGCTCATCTGCACAGTCCATCCTCCCTCCCTAGGTTTACAGACAGCACCAGGCTCAAGTACATCTTTCACAGGCATGGGAGATTTCTTTCTTCTGGGCTCAAGTGGATGGCATCAGTGCCCCACCCCCCGAAAGAAGCAATACCCACCCTTAGACAGCCGCTCTCAGCTCCAGCAACAGGATCTGTGTGTGACTGAGTATCGAGTCACACAGATCCTCTGTGACAGAATCCAGGGAAAGGGAAGTAAGAGTAGCAGCTCCAGTGCTTCAGGCTTGTCTCATCCATGGGTGCAGAGTTGGTCAGAGCATGATTTCAGAAAACTCACCTATCTATCGCAAAAAAATTGCATTTATTTATTTTAAAGGTGAGCTTATCCTTTAAAGAAGTGGGGCCAAAGCTCTTCTAGCCCTACTTCCCCTCTGGGTCGCAGAAGTGCACTTTGTTCTGCACTGTGACCATGGGTTAGGTATGGATTTTGGGGTGGGACCCCACATTTTTTTAACCAACATTAAATGAATGACTTCCTGTGCAAATAGTTTGCCTGTTCTGAATATTATTATTCTTTTTAAGACTAATGATCCAGGGAGTCATCTGAATGCCTTTGAAAGAAAAGTATGGGTTTTGAAAAAAATAAACATCCATACCCACCTAAATGCCAGGGACCAATGGCTTTTAAAGTAATGATTTCCCTAACTGGAATAAATTAGATTTCCTGTTGCTACAGTAAGAAAGTCATCAATTAATTGTTGGTTAAACACCTGTGCATTCCTGTATAGGTACACATGGTTATGTACGCTGTGTGTGAACAAGGCCTTACTCCTTCAGAGGGGAGGATTGTATCTGGGGGTTGCCTTTTTTTAAAGTGGTCTTCTAAAGGTTCTAAAATCCCCCTGCAGACCCCAACTACTGGAACAGTGTTGTGGAGAAGAGACCCTCATCTTCATCAACATGTCGACAAGGTACATTGCCAAAGGCCCCCCCTTCCTGCAAAGGGAGTGGGCATGTAGCTTTTGTTTTTTTCACTGGAGACTGGAACTCCATTTTTAAGAGCTCTATAAATTTACACTTTAAGAATAATAATCCAGGGAGTTATCCAATCACCTTTAAGGGGTCAGGAAGGAATTCTTTCCCTAATTAGAACAAATAGGATTCCAATGTATTAGGGTTTTTGGCCTTCCTCTGGATGTTCATGGGGTTAAGAGTTCTATAAATTCTCTCTTCAAGAAAAATAATCCAGGGAGTTATCCGATCGCCTTTAAGGGGGCAGGAAGGAAGTTTTTCCTTAATTAGAACAAACAAGATTCCAGTTTATTAGGGTTTTTGCCTTCCTCTGGATTTGTTTGAGTTTAAGAGCTCTATAAATTCACTCTTCAAGAATAAAGGGAGTTATTTGATTGCCTTTAATGGGTCAGGAAGGAATTTTTTTCCCTAACTGGAACAATCGAAAGTCCAATTTATTATTTTTTAAATTAAAAATAACGAACTTGGCATACTTACCTGCTCTGTGCAATGGTTTTTCACAGAGCAGTCCTGATCCTTTTCAGGAAGTTTTGAAACGCATCACCTGACCCGTCCTCGCACCCCTATTGGTTGCCCTCTGGTTCCGGACTGCCATGCGTTCCACGCTGGTTACTCACCTTGTGAGTAGCGATTTGGCTAATTTTATCAATAAACTTTTTACACATACTGCACTTAGGTTGGCGCCCCCTTGTGTTTTTCTTATATTACTACAGACTCTGCTTCACTCTATGGGGAGCTGCTACCGCTAGTGCCTATATTATGGACTTCATGGACTTGTTTTAAATGTTTCTTATTCATGTGTTTTTACTATTTTATCTGTTGCGATAATACTGGGCTATGATCTTCTCTCAGCTCCAAATTCTTACATTACATTACAGTGCGGCAGCTATAGACCTATATCATTATTAAACATAGACACAAAACTATACGCTAAAGTACTAGCAACTAGGATGAAAGAGCTGATGCCGCATTGGATACACTTAGATCAAGTGGGATTCATTCAAGGCAGAGAAGGGAAGGACAATGGTCTGAGATCACTACTCCTTCTGCAAAAAATGAGAGAGAAGTTGCCGACGGTAATCCTGATGATTGATGCTGAAAAAGCTTTCGACAAGGGATTTATGATAGACACGTTGGAGACACTAGGACTAGGACCCAAAATGTTGAAGTGGATAAAAGGGCCATATAGTGGCCCATCAGCATCTGTAAAGGTCAATGGGTCCCTATCAGTTTTTTTAAAATGTATAATGGTACGAGGGATGTCCACTTTCCCCTTTGATATTAGTAATATCCCTGGAACCACTATTAGCGATGTTAAGAAAGAGTGTAGATGTAATAGGAATTAAGACAGGTAACATGGAACATAAGGTAGCGGCATACGCAGATTACATGCTGTTTTATATTGTAAACCCTATATTAACATTACCTAATTTAATGAGATTACTAAAATACTATAGAGAGTTATCAAATTTGAAAATTAACCCCTCAAAGTCAGAGATATTAAATTTTAATGTTCCAAAGATAGAGAAACTGATTTTACAAAAAGATTTTCCTTTCACATGGAGGGAAAGAGAAGTTATTTAGGAATAAAGCTAACTTCCTCAATAAAGAACCTATATCATGCAAACTATATTCCTCTAATAAACGAAATAAAGGATGAATTGAGGAAAATCTCAACAGTATGGCTTTCCTGGATAGGTCGTATAAATATGGTAAAGACAGTAATAGTACCAAAAATCTTGTGTAAGTTTCCCATGCTCCCAATACATATACCAGGGTCTTTCTTTGTGGCATTAAAAAAAATTATACGTGGGTATATATGGGTAAATAAGAAACCAAGAGTTAAATATGAAGTTTTGTGTAATGATAAAGGGAAAGTTTAAATTTGCCTAATTTTAGGAAATACTATATCTCAGTGTTATTATCACAAATAGTAGATTGGACACACAATTCATAAGGGAAATGTTGAGTAAAAATGGAAGGTGTATTAAGTAAGGCACAATTATAAAGGATTATCTGGTTGCCACATAAGTTTTGTATAATGGATGAAAATACTAGCACTTTAACACAGAAGCTATTAAGGGTTTGGGATGTAATGCACAAGCAAATGGGATGGAAGTATAAGTCAATATTAATACTACTGGTTTGTATGGAGTTTTTTTCCACCAGGGAAAGATAATATTTCAGGGAAATGGATAAAAGATAGAAATGCACGTTTAAAGGATATAGTAGAGAAGGGGAAATTATGTTCTTTCCAAGATTTAAAGAGTAAAAAAGATTTATTTTTCACATTAGATGAGTGGCGGTATTATCAACACATTGTGTTGCAATGCTTCCAAAACCACTGAGGACGGTTGAGGACATGTATCCATTTGAAAAAATGTTGAGCTCAGATATAGTTCAAAAACATGCCACCTCTAGGATCTATAAGACCCTTATTGAATTGGCTGGATCTGATCCTCCATTGTTAGAGAAATGGGAGAAGGAACTTGGAACAAAATTGAATGAGCAACAAAAAAACTAAATATTTAAATTGACACATGGGGTGATGAATATTAACACAGTTGAAATGAGCTATAACTGTTTAGTGAGATAGTATATTAAACCTAATGCAGCACATAAACAACTACCAGCAGTTTCATTTTTATGTTGGAGGGGGTGTAAGGGAACAATGCCACATATATGGTGGGATTGTCCTAAAACAGAAGTTGTGGCAAGAAATAATTCAATATGCACAGGTAATATTGGGGATCATCATACAGAAAGATCCGTGGGTTTGTTTGTTCCATAAATCTGAGATCCCAGTGAATCAATACAAGAATAGGGTACTATATCATTTAATTAATGCGGCCAAAGGACTTATCCCCAAATTTTGGCAAGTACAAGAGCCCCCAAAAATAAAGGATTGGATAAATAGAGCTGATTATTTAAATTTTTATATATGATGGAGGAGCATTGATCTCTTCCATATTAATAGTTTTCCATTACATAAAGCGGAACTAAACCCTCTTCTTCTTTACAGTCATGGAAGCTGCCATCTTAGCCTTTGATTGATCTGCGTTTGCCATGGTGCTACACATGTGATCAGTTATGACATCAGTCATTTGATTGATTGATAGTTCGGTTGATTGACAGTTTGGTTGAGAGTACAGTTATCATTCACGTCATGCTTTGAATGTAACTGATTTGAGAAGCAGTTAAATCCACTTGGGTTTAGTTCTACTTTAAGGCTAAGTTGTCATGTGTACGGGTGATTAATGCTGGCGTAATGCACCTGTTCTTGCAGCCATAGCAAACCCAGAAAAAAAGTAGGAGAGGTGTATGGGTGCCATTAATGCAAATGACACGCTTCACGCACTGGAAATCGCTTCTCCTATGGGCTGCTATTTCTGAAATGCAGGAACCTTTACCCTGCATTTCAGGAGGCACAGCATCCCATTCAAATGAATAGACTGCTGTGCTTGTGTAAACCACGGCTCATAGAGCTGCTCTTATGTGAACCTAGCATAACTCTACACATATAAAACACAATATAACTCATAAATAAAATAAGACTATTAAAACCACTATTAATTCTCCATGTATCATAGGGAACCTTACTGAAGCCATAATACCCACTTTACAATCACACTATAGCCAGATGACGGCTACGGCACCATTGTCCAGTTCTGGGAGGGCGTCATGTGAAGTCCTCCCAGATGGCGCCAACCACATGCCCCCAGCGGCGCGCACCCAGCTCTGTCAGTGATTGCTGATCGCATGACTAGGTGAAAGACAATCACAGCAGCCTTTTACCATGTGATCAGCTGTGTCCAATGACAGAGCAGATCACAAATTAAATACAGTTGACGGTTACTGGCAGCACTCTCCTCACGCTGTCACAGCGTGAGGAAAGTACTGCTGATGACCATCAAATGTCCCAGAGCAGGTCTGCACTGATAATCAGGGCACTGATTATTAGTGCCGCCCATCAGTGCCGTCAGTCAGTGCCGCCTATCATTGCTGCATATCAGTGCACCATCATCAGTGCCTTCTCATCAATGCCCACCAATGCTGCCTCATCAGTGCCACCTCATCAGTGCAGCCTCATCAGCGCATATCAGTGAAGGAGAAAAATTAATGCACTATAGAGCAGCGTTTCTCAAGGGGATGGGGACCACTTGCAGGCACAGCCTCCCCCCACCTGGGCTTCCAGCCAGCTGCAGATCTCTTAACCCCAGGCCCCTCTGAGATCCTTCAGCCTGCACAGTGCCACTTAACTTCCCACAGTGCTCCTAGCCTACTGTAGAACCTGTAGCCCTTCATAGTGCCCCAGCCTCCAACAATGTCCCACAGTGAACCCAACATCACATAGTGCTCCCCAGCCCCCTCCAAAGATCTCATATCCTACAAGTCCACCAAGTCTGCTGCAAAGACCCCTAATGCCCTTCAAAACACCCATCCCCCCTTACAGTGACACCCAGTCCCATCCAGAGACTTCCAGCATTTCAATACATCCTGTATTTTGTATTCTCATACTTTTAATGTGTGAGTATAAACTTTTCTTTTTACTGTTGGGGCATATTAGCTTTGAAAGAATTCATCGGCACTTGGTCTCTAAAAGGTTGAGAACCACTGCCATGAGGGACCACATGAATTATTCACATACTGTAAATATATGCAAATATTAATGCACAACTAATTATTTGCCAGAGAAAACTTAAAATTCAATCCCATTATGGCCAGCATATAAAAACACTCCCTTCCATTTCCTTTATTTTAAATTGGAGCCCTTCCACTATCCATTCCATTAACTTTAATAAGCTGGGGTCCCTATTGTGACGGTCTCTGAAATGTTTTAAGACTATGATTTTTAAAAATGTTTTTAATATTATGTTCTCCAATCCTTCCAGTAGTAGGCCTCGCATACTGCAGCCCACAAGGGCATTAAAAGTTGAGCCACAAGAGATGATGAATCTCTTTATTTATTAGTACTGAGCCTCATTCACATAGGCATACTACAGTGTACACCTGTGCAAGGGCTGTGTTTACCTGCACAGTAGGCAGTCACATTTCTGTCAATTAGGAGTGCAGTGGCTGCATGGACACGGCCAGTACTTCCAATTTAATATCTGTGCGGGTGCATGAATCTAAACACACACTGTCTATCATCCACAGGGAGGGCAGCAGTGCTCGTTCCAGGGTTGCGCATTCAATGCTGGGTGCATCTTGTCTTGTGCAGTATGCATTGGGGAGGACAATTGTGTGTTCAGAACAATTTGTATGAGAGTACAATGAAAGAATACAAATTTAAAGCCATGGATCATACAGCCACTGATGTTCGCTAGGCTGCCACAGTGTTGCCCATCTGAGTGCATCGCACCATTTACTTTTTCTTTACAAAAACAATTTTCATCCGTAGCATTTCAACACAAATCTATTCACTGCGGCTGCATTGCAATGTGGTGGGTCATGTTGCAACAAGTTATATTTCATTTATTGGAGGCATCAGCTAAAATGATGAACCAGCTGGCTTCCAATATGTGTAGGGATGAGTTCAGGAGTGTTTGGTATATCGGGTATATAATCTTTCTGTAGCATGGTCCTGGTTAGTGGCTGGACCTGCACCTGTGGTTCTCCTACAGCTTGTGTCTTTCTGCCTCATGTTGGCACTATATCCAATGGAACATTTGCATTTTGCAGGGACTGGCCATAGAGGGATCACTTTGACGCAGTTGGCCAGAATAAAGTGATTGTAAACTCAATGTTTTTTTATTTTTCAATAACAGGTTTAAATAACAGGTGAAATTGCACGGAGCGGCTCCAAACCTTCCCTTCTCAGTGTGCCACCATAAGAAATCAATCTTAATCTTTAATCCCGAGTCATGCTGCCCGTGTCCATAGACACTGACAACATGGCTTGCATCCCCCCCCCAACCCCAGCTCCTTTGGACATCAGCGGGAGCCAATGGCCTCCACTGTCTCAGCAAAGTCTGTGACACCAGGAAGTAGTGAGATCAGCTGTACATGGCACTGGATCAAATGAGGGCTCAAGTAATTATAAGGTGTGGGGAATGGGTGATACTTTTACCCAAACATTAGAACCACTTTAAACATGTATTGCAATGTATGTAAACTAAAAATTCCTGTTTTTGTGCAAAGTTTGCCCACATTTTAGTGTTAAAATGTGATCACACCCCTTAGCACTTAATGGATTATATATGTATAAACTATTGGGATTTGAGCACAGATATATCTTGTGTCTGTTGCATGGTCCAGGTCAGTGGCTAGACAGACATAAGCTGTAGAAGAGCCACAGGTACCTGTCTGCCCCATGTTAGCACTATATCCACTGGAGCATTTGCATTTTGCAGAGCAGAGTGGGAACTGGCCAGAGGGGGATTACTTTGATGGTTGGCCAGCTTACACATGTATTGCAATGTATGGGAACTAAGAATCCATGTTTTTGTGCAAAGTTTGCAAGAAAGGGTATATAGCAGTGTGTAGAGGGTTCATTCAGAATTTTTAGAGGATATTAGTCAATACCCATGTCTAGTGAAAGTGAGTCTGAAAACCTTGGAAAATCTGTTTCTTTTTTAGACCAACAAAATGGAGAACCTCCTCATATCCATCAATCACAGATGGGAAGAGGATCCAAAAAGAAAGTAGAGGAATCCTTAAAAAACAAACATCAGGAGGACAAGGGCAGAACAAGAAGTCAGAGGAGGTAGCAGAAGAGAATATTCATGACAAAAAGGTAATTAATTTGGCCAATTTTCCACTCAAAAGGGAACATATCTCTCTATTAAACAAAGGTATGTCCTTCTCACCAGTGACCCCCATGGACGAGTTCGAGGTATTCAAGGATGTGAACTTATTTCTAAGAAAAGTCTTCTTGAGAATGATACATGGTAATCCTACCATTTTGGAGGATATGGCCTCCGACTTGTCCATGGAGGACCGCAAGATACTGGATATGTTGATATCTCTCATAGAGGAAAATGAGGATGGTGATGAAAGTATAACAGACTTGGATAATTCCAACAATATAATTAGAAAGGTTGATCTAAATATTAGATCGACAAAAATGCCGAAAATTCGTTCCAATATGAGGATCTCGACATTTCTAGATTTTGTTGCTGATGACCTTAAAAATCTTGAGTGGAAAATGCCAATTGGCGATAACCTTACCAAAAAAGAAAGAAAAGCTCTTAAAGAACTAAAAGAGACCAAAGATATTGTCATTAAGAGAAGTGATAAAGGGGGCAATGTAGTGATTTTGAATGAACAAGACTATGTCAGGGAGGTGAAGCGCTTATTGAGTGACTCATCCACATATAGGAAAGTGACTGCAAATCCTTTCCATCTGGTGGTTAAAAAATTAAATTCCATTTTGACACTAGGAAAAGAAGTGGGCTTGTTAACTAAGAAAGAATATGACTATTTGAGAACTGAAGAATTCAATCACCCTACGTTTTACATTATTCCTAAAATACATAAAAACCAAGAAAACCCTCCAGGTAGACCTATTGTTTCAGCCATTAATGGTCCCCTAGATAAAACAGGGAAGTATATAGATTTGTTTCTTAAGGATATGGTTCCGAATCTCCCCTCCTATGTGAGGGACACTAAGGATGTGTTGGCTAAGATTGAAAATATGACCATTAAGGATAACTCCATTCTAGTGGGAATAGATGTGGAATCACTTTACACCTCTATCCCACATGAATGTGGCGTGAGATCAGTTTCCTATTTTCTTGAAAAAACATATCCTACTTTGGGAGGACAGAATGAATTCATTAGTGAGTTATTGGAGTTTGCTTTAAAACATAACTTTTTTCAATTTAACAATACCTTCTATCAACAAACTAGAGGTACTAGTATGGGAGCACCATGGGCTCCGGCCTACGCATGTCTCCACTTGGGGTTTTGGGAGGAACAGGTTGTCTTTAAATCATCAAGATTTCTTGCTAATGTCCAGATCTGGTTAAGATATATAGATGATGTGTTCCTTGTGTGGCAAGGAACATCTGAGGAATTAAAATCATTTTTGGGAGAGTTAAATCAGAACTCCTTCAATATTGGACTTACATATATATGTGACGAAAGATGTATTTCTTTTCTGGATCTGGAGATTAGACTTGAAAATGGAAAACTCCTCACTAAGACATATAGGAAACCTACTGCTGCCAATACCCTATTAGAGGCAAGAAGCTACCATCCACGTTCACTGATCTCAGGGATTCCAGTGGGACAGTTTTTGAGATGTCGGAGAAACTGCTCAAACATCAATGATTTTAAAATGGAAGCTCAGGATCTCTATAGAAGATTTAGGGAAAGGGGGTATTCCCACTCCCAAATTAGAAATGCTCGGAGACGGGCATATCAAACTGATCGTGAGGATTTATTATCTACCAAAAAGGAAGTGAAGGCTAGATTGAGTGATCAGCCTGTGAGAATGATTACCCAATTTGGAGCTCAATGGCAAGATGTTAAATTAATATTGGAAAAACACTGGAAGATTCTTACTCAATGCCCCAGGTTGAGCAAGATTGTAGGTGAACGTCCCCAGATGGTAGCAAGAAGAGCACCAAATCTTGGTGACCTCCTTATTCATTCAGATTATCAACCATTAAAACGAACAACATGGTTAAAATCACGTACCAAGGGGATGTTTAAATGTGGAAAATGTCAAATCTGCAAATATGTGGATCGCACGGATTCCTTTTATGATTCAGGAAATAACACTCACTATAAGATTCAGAGTCTTATAAACTGTTCCACAGTAAGGGTATTATATATCTTAACCTGTCCCTGTAAAAAGATGTATGTAGGTAAGACTAAAAGACAACTTAAAGTAAGAATTGGTGAACACTTTAGAGATATTAGATCAAATGATCCTGATAGTAACCTTGCCCAACATTACGCTAAATATCATGGAGGTAAACTGGACGGCACTAAAGTAAAAGGTTTCTATGCACTGCACTTCCCACAGAGGAGAGGTGATTTTGATAGAGAACTGCTTAAAAAGGAGAAACATTGGATATATAAACTTGATACACTGTACCCTAAGGGGTTAAATGTGGAGTGTGATCTCCAAGTGTTTTTGGAAAAATAGGTTTATGGGACTATGTACCGGTGTTGGGAATATTAATGAAAATATGGATGATCTTATGATATGAGTTTTTTATATAGCTCTAAACAATGCAAAAGGACTTACTATCTGGTTAAATGTCCCTTAATACCTTCTGTCTCTGAACAATGACCATACCATAGGATGGATGTTAAAAAACTGGGGTATTTCTGTTATTATGACCCTCATGTGAATTTTCAGATTATATTGCCATCTTGTGGTATTTGTTGGTATTTTCTGATAATTGATATTGTCTCCCCCAAAAAACCCGATTCAGTAGATGGAACTGTTGATTCTCTGATTTACTGCCATGTGGCGGTTAGTTGATGGCATTTCTCAGTTTTTCTTAATGGCTGGAATTGCGATAAACCTGTGTATATTGGGAATATTAACGTAAATATGGATGACATTACGATATGAGTTTTTTATATAGCTCTAAATAATGCAAAAGGACTCACTGTCTGGTTATATGTCCCTTAATACCTTTCGTCTCTGAACAATAACCATACCATAGGATGGATGTAAAAAACTGGGGTATTTTTGTTATAATGACCCTCATGTGAATTTTCAGATTATATTGCCATCTTGTGGTATTTGTTGGTATCTTTTGATAATTGATATTGTCTCCCCAAGAACCCGATTCAGTGGATGGAATTCATGATTCTTTGATTTATATCGCCATCTCCTGGTTAAAGTGTGATAAAAACCCCAACAGACTGGTATATGTAATTTATGACCTTTGATTAATATATGTTTTGGTTAAAATATCAAGCCTCTCCCCTCTCTGTGGACTCCAGCCGCCTGCCTTTTTAATTTTAATTTAGACCAGTAGCTGTGCTAAGTATTTAGCCCCCCCCCTTGTTTTCTTCCATTAGGAACAACTGCAGGTCACCTCTTTTGCATAAATGGGTGGGTCTTTACCCACTATAAATAGGATATTGAAATGCAGCTGTCCCATTGGTCCTGACGAAGCTGAGTGAGATACGCCCATCGGCGAAACGCGTTGACGTCATACGTCAGATACGTCACTTCCGGTCATGCGCACTAGGTGGAACGCACGCTGACCCATAAGGAGGAAGCCATCTTCACATGCCATGAGGCAAGCGTGAGCAGTACAGGCGCTGAGAGGGGGCTGGAACCCGCGGTATATCGGCGGATGTCAGCGGTGGTTCCTGGGCCTCTGTGGCCGTGTTTGGCAATATCCATGAAGGACATTTCTTTCATTCCCTTTATCCACGGCACAGGTGGTGAGTGGATTGTTACAGGACATTAGATATACGGTCCTCTGTGATCAATATGACCTACATATCTTATTGAGTGCAAGCTCTGTCAGTGACTTCCCACATTATTTGTTTCACTACAGGATGGGGACATTATGGTGCTTTGTGTAGGATACAGGACATACCGCATATAGCTCAACAGGCAGAAGATTCCTTGGGATATGTTTTGCTTTTCCTACAAAGGGTGGTGTGTAGTCCACATACAGTGGTGAAGACACCATTTCAAGCAGAGTGCTGCAATCTGCACCTTTTCTCCCATCCTGGGAATAAATGGGGCTTATTTCCATTCAAGAGCTTTATGATACAGCTGTTCACATAACAGATGAACGGGCCCCAACCACGTGTGCCGGCACAGGAATGTATTGCATCATATATGTGACATTTATGTCTTTTTCCAAACAGGCCTGAGGCTTACTGTTCCCCTCTTTACGCTTATTGTGCTTACCGCATTTCATACATGTGATATACGTATATCCATAGTATAATTTTTGGATTCCCTGTTCGGGATTCACCATTATGATATTGGTGTAAATTCATTATTTAATATTATGGTATACCTATGGTATAATTTTTGGATACACCTCTTCAGGGAAGTGTTTACCTATGTGTTTGTACTACAGAGATATTAGACTCTTGCAGTCACTTTTTCTGTTGCACATACATTTAGACCGGTCTTGATGTCATTTTATATGGTTTTAGGTCTGTGTGTTATTGTCTCATACTGAGGTGATGGTAAACCAGGCCGAATGCCCATATGTCATATTTATATCTGTGTAATAAAGCATAATTTTTGGAAAATTTTCTGAGTGTCACGGTCTGTTCATAATGTAGCCGCTTTTCTGTGAATCTCTTTTCACAAACCCCCCTTTTTTGAATTATTAGTCAATACCCGCCTGAGCTCTCCTGCCAGGAAGCTGTTATTGTGGAGAGCCTATCCTAAGCAGCCAAGGTATTCCCTGCATCACAGCCGCATGTATACAAGGGACGTGCATATGCATGGCTCCAGGGTGGGAAATGCTTCAGCTGCTTATGGTTATTGGTGGTCTGCAGTGACAGCTTTCTGGTGGGATAGCTTAGGTGGGTTCAGACTAGTATCTGAACATGACTGAGCTCATCTCTGCTCTTGTGGTCTACTCAGTTTACAAGAGATTTTAAAAGCTGGTGACATCTCCTCCCCCTCATGGTGGTGTTTTGGGGGTTCCTAGATAGGACATAGTGTAGAGGGTTATTTGAAATGGAGGGTTGTGTGGGTTGGGGGTTATGAGGTGGAAATGTTACCCACAGGGTAGGTCATAGGAATGTCCATATTACAAAGTAAAAGTACATTTGCTGTCTGGATATTGTGCCTTTTATTGAGAATCAATACATTTTGAAGATTTTTAAAAAACAAGCAAGGAGTTGAGGATCATCTTTCTTCATGGGTCATAGGAATGTGCCTTTACAACAGTCTGAACCTGATAATACAGACTTTCCCCTGGCAATCAGAACATTCATGGGAGCTCAGTTTCAGGCTATGATGTCCCCCATAGAGGTTGAACATTCTCCTGACAGAGCTCGGAACTCTTATAATTTTGACAGAATATTTCTTTTATGAGTTTTAGTCATCAGCAGTAAGCTCAGTGCAAGTAAATAATAGGAAGCCTAGTGGTTTTTTCATACTATTTTTCCAGAGCTGTGTTGATCTGTGGCTGCAATATCAACCACCGAGGACTTTTCAGGCCTTTGCAATTGACAGTTTTGCAGATAGACATATGAAGTGTCTGGGAGTCTCTAGGGATACCATCTTCAGGCTTGTTTAAAAGAGCCGAGTGGGCATTTTTAGGTTTATTGATCATGATGACTGAGTAGATCAGGGCACAAATTCTCATCCAAAAGTTTTTGATTTTGGGGAAATCCACCAAGTATGGAACATAGTGCCAATATGCCCACATCTTTCAAAGCATAGAAAAGAGGTCTCAGGATAAATTCTGGCAAATTGTATGGGTACCAGGTACAAATGAGAGCGGACTCCACCAGTGACACATTCAGCATACTTTTATGTATCCTGAAGATCAAGAAATTCCAATCAATCAAAAAAAATCAAATTGCTACCTGTCTGAATCATACAACTATTTTCAAAAACTGTTCTCGTGGTAATGTTGGCTGTTCCTTTATTGACTTTATGGAGAAAAAAAAGTCACACCATTTTCAACTGATGAAGGAGGTGGTGAGTGGCACATTTACTCACACCTGGCAGACACGCTGGACACATATGAAGGTAGGATTCTGCCTATAGAAGTCCATATGCAGCTGATGCCTCATGGACTCCTCACAAGCCAGTCATCACTCCAGGATAGTGACTGTATATTTTGCATCCAGGTGGCAGCAAGCTGCATATTTCTTCAATATCTGAGGACACGGCACCCATGTCTAAGGACTTTATTATAATCATTTCCACTGCCCTAAGTGGGCCTACCACTCTATTATCGCATGATACATTTTGAGACTGTGTCTCTGAGTCCCAGGAATCGGCCTTGCAAGCTATCCGGATTGCAATTAGTTCCTTAATCACCACTATCTTGAAACAGGCATCCACATGCGGAATATATACAATACATGGACATGTAGGCTATTTTTTTTATTGTATATCCTTCCCAGCTGAGCTCCTTTTTCCATGAAAGTAGAGGTTACACTTATTCAACTTTGGTCTATGAAGGGAAATGTGTGTTTCTCCATTTTATATTTTGTCTAGAGAATTAAATATATAGTTGTGTGTCAGTTATGAGCTATAGGCCTGCACCCATGTATTCTTTTAAATCTAGTTCTGCTCAAGGCATGAAAACTAACCAATTATTTCTTTGTACTAACAGCACCTGTTTATGCCATGATATAGTTAAAAGTCAATTACTACTGTTCCATGGGAAAATAACTGTTGGTTACTTGTAACTGATTCAAGGTCTGAGAAATCTAAATTGTTCACGTTCACAGCCTTGACAAGTATCCAGTGAAATGTTATTCTATGGTTTTCTTTGCTACAATATAAGAAGAAGAATCTATGAATAAAGTTTCAGATTGCTGTCTGCAAGACTTTGTGTGTGCGTGAAAAAATCTCTTCCTTACAGAGAGCAGTCTCTTGGATCCAACGGGGGCTGAAACCTACCAGTGGTCATTAGAGGCACAAATCCCTTTCAGATTGGGGGCTCGTCTCGGGATCGGAGAGTCATCCTATCCAGTAAGTATTTGATTTATATTTTCTGATATTTACCGTGACTAGGCTCTGGCTGAGTTCCGATGCCCACATACTTTGGAAGTATGTTTTAATGAGAGGGTATAGTGTAAAAGATTGCCGGCCGGCATAAGTACTTTTGGGAAGTACTTAAAGGACATTGGATATCCAGAAAATGTGTATGTACTTTTGGGAAGTACTTTAAGGACACTGGATGTCCAGAAAATGTGTATGTACTTTTGGGAAGTACTTTAAGGACATTGGATGTCCAGAAAACGTGTATGTACTTTTGGGAAGTACTTTGAGGACATTGGATGTCCAGAAAATAATGTATATGTACTTTTGGTAAGTACTTTAAGGACATTGGATGTACAGGGACATTGGTTGTCCGGGAAATAAGAAAATATTGACACTGGTAGGTTTTGGGCTGCCAAAATTCTGTTGCTTATCTTTCTGTCGCGTAAAGTATAAGATAATTTGTTGTGTGACACCGATGTCCAGGTGGTAAGTGTATGGACCGGTAGTTACGGATTAAAAGTTTTGCAAATGATTTGTCCTGAATGTGTATGCGGACTACTTTTTAATCATCGTATTCCTGGAGGTTACCTTGTGAATAAGGTAGAAAAAGGATATAAACAGATTAGGCAAAAGACTTTTCTTTGATCAAGGTACTCCTAAAATACAGACAGAAAGGGTAAATTTACATTGTCCAGTAGAATTTCAAGAGGGACTTACAGTGGAAGAAGTTAAAAGACAGGTTAGAGACAAAGGATATTATTATATAGAGTGTCCTTTTCAGGGTACAGAGTAGGAAAAGTTGTGTATTCTCTCTCTCTCTCTCTCTCTGTCTTTCTATATTCTTTGTGATAAGAGTGATAATTGGTCACAGATCACTCAATCCGAGAAGGTACACAAGTGACTAGATTCACTTTTTGGGAAGACGCATCTGAGGGAAACCCCAGGTGGCAGTCGAGCACTGTGAATCACTTTCACTTTTGTTTTCTTCTGAATCTGTAAAATCTTTTAGAATAGACAGAATGGGACAAGTTAAGAGTAAAAATACACCTTGTCCCGAACAAGGGGAGACATGTAAGGATTTTGTAGCACGGATTTGTGGAACTAATTATTATTTTATAAATCCATGGGTAGATAATTTAGGGGGATGGACTAAAGCAATGGGCAGTTCAAGTCCGTTCCCGAGAACAGGAGATAATGACATCTTTCACATGGATATGATACAAACAATACCCTCTGTCTAAAGAGGAAGGAATGACGCCCATCATTACACACTTCCTAGAGAAGGGAATTTTAAGGGAAACAATATCTCCCTACAATACGCCCATAAATCCAGTAAAGAAAAGTGATGGCAGTTATCGTTTTGTCCAGGATTTGTGGGCAATAAATAGCCTAGTGGTCCCCATTGCCCCGGTGGTGCCTGATGTGCCATCTCTGCTCACGGCTATACCATCTGATGCTGAATGTTTTTTAGTAATTGACTTAGCAAATGCATTTTTTAGTGTCCCAGAGACACAGCTCATTTTTTTCTTTCTGTTTTCGGAACCGCCAGATGACCTGGTGTAGAATGCCCCAGGGCTTTGTAGATTCCCCTGCAGTCTACTCAATTGTCCTCTATGCCACTCTGAGGTGGTGAACACCGGCCCATGGGTCAGTCCTGCTACAGTACATGGACAACATCCTCCCTACAAAAGAGGCCGGCCTGAGGGATGGGGAGAGTTTGTTGAAATGTCTTTTTGAAGGTGGACACAAAGGGGTTTATTTACTAAACCTGGTTGACTCAGAATCTTGTCCACTTCTGCATAAAAACCAATCAGCTTCCAGGTTTTATTGCTGAAGCTTAACTGAACATGCTGAGGTTAGAAGCTGATTGGCTACCATGCACAGGTGCCCAAGATTCTGAGTCAACCAGGTTTAGTAAATAAACCCCAAAGTGTCAAAGAAAAAACTACAATGGTGTAAAACAAGTGTTGAATATCTGGGTTTTGTGCTTACAAAGGGGGAAAGGAAAGTCAGTCCAAAGAGAGCTGTGGCTCTCTTGGGTCTTGCCCGCCCACAAACCAGGAAAGACATGCTCTCCTTTCTTGGAGCCATTGGTTACTGCTGCCAGTGGATACCTGACTGTTCCTATTATGACAACTTGTTGAGACAAGCCACAACCCGGGAAATGTCAGAAATTGTTAAGTGGTCAGATGACATGGTTGATGTATATGTGTATTTGAAAAATGCAATGGTGACTGCCCCTGGCCTCGGCCTCCCTGACTATGTAAAAATGTTTCATGTGTATGCAAGGGATAATTGTAAGACCATGGCCGGTGTACTTGCCCAAGAGCACAGAGGCAGACTTCGCCCTGTAGCTTTTTTCTCAAAAATGGTGCCAGTTCAGGTCCAAGGCATGCCTGCGTGTCTCAGAGCATTAGCATCTTGCGTGATGGCAGTTGAGATGGCTATGTCATTCACCTTAGGACACCCAACGACATTGCACACTACACATAATGTAGCTATTTTGCTAAAAAATATACACACTCAGCACATGTCCTCCCAGAGACTGAGCAGCTATGAGGTCATTCTTTTGTCCAATCCTAATCTCACCATCAAATATGCGTCAGCCACCTCAGGCCCTGCTCCCATTCTTAATGCTCTGTTAGGATTAAAGGGAGAAGATTTAGTAAAAGATGAGAAAGGCCTCTTTCTCAAAGAGGGGAAGCCATGCATCCCTGAGGCTAGTGCTCCCCTGTTCATAGAACAATACCATGGAGTAGGACACAGGGGCTGGCAAAACACCTGTGAAGTTTTATTACAAGATTTTTACATTGCAGGTCTCCCCAAATTAGTGAAGGCTTTTGTATCCAGATGCATTGTTTGTATCCGTAATAATCCAAACATACCAAATAAGCCTAAGCATGAGCATCTACAATACCCTACCACTCCTTTCACACACCTTCAAATTGATTTTACACACATGCCAAAGATAGGAAAGAAGCAAGAATATCTTTTGGTGATTTTAGATGTGTTTTCTAGGTGGGTAGAAGCTTTCAAGACTACAAAGGAAGATGCCCAGACAGTTGTCTGTATCCTCACACAGGAAATTATTGGGGGTGCCCTCTACAGATCAATTCAGACAATGGTCCTGCTTTCACCTCAAAAGTTTGTCAGGGACTAGTGAGAGCCCTAAAAATCGAGTGGAAATTTCACATTCCCTATCACCCACAGAGTTCAGGGATTGTAGAAAGAATGAACAGGACTGTAAAAGATAAACTGAGGAAAGCAACTGGGGGTACTTTTGTCGGCTGGACAAAGCTACTTCCAATTGTATTAGCAGAAATTAGGATGACACCGAATAAAGTGACGGGATATTCTCCGTTTGAAGTATTGATGGGGAGACCGTTCCCCACCCCATGGGCTAGAACACCACTATTGTTAGAATCAGGAGATTTAGAGCAGATCAGGGAAGAGTATGTCCGTAAATTGATTGAAACTTTGGATATGGTTGAAAGAAATGTTGCTCGCACCTCTCCTTTTTCTTCACAGGTCCCTACACATCCTTTCCAGGTTGGTGATATCGTAGTGGTCAAGCAGCTAGCCCAGAACAAAAAGGCCAGATACCCATTCGGACCAGAGACCATAGTGATCGCAGTGACTAGGACCGCTGTCCTAGTAGAAGGTCAGCAAGCCTGGATCCATGCCAGCTGGGTGAAAAGAGTTAAGGTGGCAAAAGACAAAGACACAGGCACAGGAGAGGACCAGGACAAGGTGTTGCCTATTAAAGGAGGTGAAGCAGGTGATACAAATCCTCAAAGAGTGAGTGAAGCCGGTAACAAAGTCTCTGAAAATAATCAAGATGAGCATTCTATTAGCCAAGGACTCTGGCGAACTATGGATTCTGCTGGGACTGATTACCTTTTTACTGTTTACCCCAATATGGATAGTGACTAACTGTATATACTCCCCAGAGGATCTGGGTGCTGTTCAGGTTATATGTGGTAACAACAACAATGATAATACCACCTCAGAAAATGCACACCCAATACACACTAGGACCAAAAGAGAAACCAATATACCAGCACAGAAACCACAGGTTGCTATTACCAGAGAGGGGAAGGTTATTACATTGTGGTTCGACTCTTCTAACACCCATGTTGCTACCTTTTCCTTCACCTATGAAGACCTCACAGAAAAAGGGGATGAAGAGAGAAGCAGAAAAAGGGCGCACAAGAGGGAGGGAATAGGTTACATTTGTGTAACTGATGATTATTGGGGGAGTAACTGTGATTATTGGGGAGCAGTGGGATGGAACATAGGAACTGACTGGGGATACAAACCTGACACGGCCATAAATAAGAAGGACAAGAACCAAAAATCCCTCATAAATAGAATGACTCTTACCAAGCCCAATGTCAAATATACGCTTACCATAGAAAATCCCAGCCCTAGTGATTCGGGAATGTATGTATTTGGATTATACTGGGGAGGGGGTATATCGGGCACAAGGGGGCAATTTAAGATACAAGACATGTATAACAACAATGATTACAATCCCCTGAGGCCACACATCAGTACTCTTAGGGATATGATTGCCATTGCTGATCCTTCTTTCGAAGATACCATGGCAGCGGAGACGGGATTTTTAGATGTAAATCTTTGGTTAGAATGGATGAGGTACAGTGCCCTGCAGCACAACAAGTCTAATTGTTATGTCTGTGGAGCAGCCAGACCCCATGTGGGAACAGTGCCACTAAACCTTCCTGAAGATGTTGAAGAATGTTTCCTAAGTCTTTTTACAAGAACACATAACAAAAATGCTTCCTGTGAAACCTGGAAAACAAAGTATTCCATAGTCACCAAAAACCCCAAACCAGGCAAAGGCTTGCAAATTTACCCAGGGAATTATACCTGCTATAGAGGAGTGGCAAGAAAGAGAAGTTTGGGAAATTTTACAAAAGGTTTTTGTCACACATACAGCAACATTTCATCTACGCTTTTACAGAATCAGACACAATTTTTAGGTGATATTTACTGGATTTGTGGTGATGGTAAGATCAGGTCTAGATTGGAGAAGGAGTGGTCTGTTGAGTGTGCTTTGGCCAAAGCTATTATGCCCCTGCATATCTTTTGTGAAATTCCCTCTGAGATCCCTGGAGATATAGCAGGAGGCACCCAGAGGCACAAGAGGGAGACCCCGATGGGTAGTTTTGACCCACATGTTTATGAAGACGCCATAGGGGTTCCAAGAGGGGTCCCAGATGAGTTTAAAGCCAGGGACCAGGTCAAAGCGGGTTTTGAGTCAATCATTCCAACCATCACCATCAACAAGAATGTTGATTGGATAAATTATATATTACAATCAGCAGAGGTTTGTCAACTACACCAGGGACGCATTGAAGGGGATAGCAGAACAGTTGCAGGCTGACTCCACCATGACCTTCCAAAATCGTATGGCCTTAGATATGATGCTTGCAGAAAAGGGTGGTGTGTGTGCAATGGTAAAAGGAACCGGTACTTGCTGTACCTACATTCCAGACAACACTGGGCCAAATGGTAAGGTCACTATGGCTTTAAAAAAAAAGTCTGATCTGTCGGAAGAGTTGAAAAGGAATTCAGGGATCCATGGGATCAGTATTTTGGGTGGCTCAAGGGATGGAAGCAGGTGCTAGCACAAATAGGGGTGATTATTGTAGTCACCCTGATACTCATAGCCCTGATAGTGTGCTGCGTGATTCCCTGTATAAAGAGGCTTATGAACAAAGGTATAGATATGACAATGTATGAGGAAGAAATCCAAGAACAAACTGCTCCACTGAACCCAAAACCTAAGGAGTACCACAGTTATCTAGCCAAATACAGAAAGAAGCAGCAAAAGAACTATGTTGTATAAGGGGGAATAAAAATCATGTATGTAAATAGTGATTTACGAGGGGATTGAAGGGAAATGTGTGTTTCTCCATTTTATATTTTGTCTAGAGAATTAAATATATAGTTGTGTGTCAGTTATGTGCTATAGGCCTGCACCCATGTATTCTTTTAAATCTAGTTCTGCTCAAGGCATGAAAACTAATCAATTATTTCTTTGTACTAACAGCACCTGTTTCTGCCATGATATAGTTAAAAGTCAATTACTACTGTTCCATGGGAAAATAACTGTTGGTTACTTGTAACTGATTCAAGGTCTGAGAAATCTAAATTGTTCACGTTCACAGCCTTGACAAGTATCCAGTGAAATCTTATTCTATGGTTTTCTTTGCTACAATATAAGAAGAAGAATCTATGAATAAAGTTTCAGATTGCTGTCTGGAAGGCATTGTGTGTGTGTGAAAAAATCTCTTCCTTACAGAGAGCAGTCTCTTGGATCCAACGGGGGCCCGAAACCTACCAGTCGTCATTAGAGGCACAAATCCCTTTCAGTCTATGCATTGATATTGCATTTATGTATGATACATGGTGGTGCACCACAATGTGTTTTGCCGTATGAGCAAAAGACTGTGAGTCGTTGTTTGTACAGCATATTACATTGTATGGCCTAGTCATGATGTCTCTTTTTTATTTTTATTTTTTGGTTTAATGTTTTTTGTACTGTAATATATTGAGGTGATGGCTATTTGCAGTCTTTACTCAATGTTTCACATTGCTATTTTGCTAATAGAAGCATAGTTTGATTACAAGTTGAGTATCGCATTGTCCTTTATGTAACCGCTTTTTCTTGTGAATTTCTTGTTCACATTGGTTTTTTGTAGTCGTTTTTGGTTATTGGGTAATACATTATACTAGCGATACCTATTACCTTCAATGCCTCCATTTTTTATGGTATAAAAGTCATATTCTGAGCCTGATTCTGTCAATGAGGCTTCCCCTTCGCTCTCATCTGACATGTTCAGAATTCTGTAGGCCTCTTCATTAGAGTACCTTTTGTTGGATATTTTAGCCGCTAAATTTATAGGTGCCTAGCCTAGGAAAAAGAGCACCTGACTAACAGGGACTGCATGAAGCACTACAAAAAATATGTACCTACAAGTTAAAGCAGAGATCAGGCCTGATCTTGCTAACCCGGCAGTTTTTTGTGCAATGTATCAAGTGACAGCGATCTACTGACACTGAACTTGCTGGGGGAGAAGGGGGGAGGGTTAAGCGTACGGGCTAAACGCAGGTGCTGTGGCTGATCCTGCTAACACTGCCTTTTTGGGGACATTATACTATTGCGAACGCTGGTATAGTTCTGATCTGATCAAAGATATATTGATCCGTTCAGACACTATACTAGCAATGGAGGTTTATTGTGTATGTGAGTGTGTTCCTGGCAATCAGAGGGTTAAATGTTATGACTAATGTAGTGGCAGGTAATCTGACGCTATCTGGGAAGGATGCTAACTGATGCCAACGCTAGCTGAAGTCACCTGTGACACTAAAACCGTGATCAATAAAAAAATCTGTACACTGTACTAATGACACTGGTGACACGGCAGTGAAGGGGTTAACTGGGCGGTGATCAGGGGGTTAAATGTGACCTAGCTGTGCTTTTACTGTAAGGTGTAGTGCTTTTGACTCATGTGGATCTGCTTTCTTCTCTCTCTAGAACAGAATGTGCTCCAGGGAGGGAAGATTGCATAAGTTATCTGTGATAGGGCACGATCACTCCACAGATTCAGACCAAACATCACTGGCCTGAATCGCTGAATGATTGATTCAGCATGGAATCACAGCACTGACTAGGTTAGTGCGCGTGCGTGCCCCCTACCCGCGGTCTTGGCAGGATCGCGGATCATGTGTATACAGTAGACATGATTTTGCGCAGGGAGTCTGCAAAACTGCTATAGGGTGGATGGCAACTGGTTAAGATCGGTGCAAAAAAAATTAACACATATACAGTATGTAAATAAACTGTCAGAGCCTGCAATTGAACCTGGGCCTTCTGCGGTGAGAGACAGTGTTTCTTCTCACTGAGCCACCTGGAATGCTGGACAGCTCCCTTGACAATTCTTTGGATGATCCTGCCTTTGCCCTGTTTTGTCTTGAACCTTGAACTCCTTGCTCCTCCCATGAACTTCCTATACAAGCCATGTCTCTGCACTTCCTGGTGGCTCAGTGAGAAGAAACACTATCTCTCACCGCAGAAGGCCCAGGTTCAATTCCAGGCTCTGACATAAACAGGAATATATGTAAGCCACCCACTCCATAATCTACCAGTCAATTCCGTAAGATAAAAAGGATGAATCTTCAATCGTGACAAATCATATTCCAGTGCCAGATTTCTACCACGTCACCAATCCACCACTTAGTGCAGTACCTGCTCACCTCTAATTTTTTTACCTAGATAGGTCAAATACGCTTTGTTATGTGGTACTTTCAGATCCACCATCCAGCTATTAGTGCTAACTTCCCATAGTATGTCGCTTTAGGAGAGAGGGTTAAGCTGCCTCCAATCACAGTGTGGCTCAGACATGGAATAGAGAAATTCTCATTGTGCAACACCATAGCAAGCTTTCCACTATTTATTAGTAATATTTAAACTGCCCTCACATGTATAAAAAAAAACAACATTTTAATCAGTATTATATTGTATGACAAAAGGCTTTCATCACATTTCCAGCTTTACATACAAACCGGAAGTGACGTCACCGACTCCGCCTGCCATGTTGCGTCACTGGTCATGTTACTTCCTCAGGGTAGATGAGTTATTATTTAAAATGTTTATGTTTGGGAGGTCCAACATGGCAACTTTACAGAACTGGAACTTAAAAGCCTCCTATTTTGGTCAAGAGATCTGGCCCACGCTTAACACAACTGCGAATCTCTGCATCTAATCTTTACTTCTACTTCGTGACTTATCTCTTCTAATAAACTTAAAAGAGAGGACCATGCCTGCTCAATATACACTCACAGGCTGCTTTATTAGGTACACCTGTTCAATTGCTTGGTAACACAAATTTGTAAGCAGCCAATCACTTGTCAGCAGCTCAATGCATTTAGGCATCTAGACGTGGTGAAGGCAACTTGCTGAAGTTCAAACTGAGATTCAGCATGGCTATGGAACGATTTTCACTGTAAACCCTAGAGATGGTTGTGCATGAAAATCCCAGTAGATCAGCAGTTCTTGAAATACTCAGATCAGCCCAACTGGCACCAACAACCATACAACGTTCAAAGTCACTTAAATCCCCTTTCTTCCACATTCTGATGCTCGGTTTGAACTTCAGCAAGTCATCTTCACAACATCTACAGTACATGCCTAAATGCATTGAGATGCTGCCATGTGATTGGCTATTTAGCAATTTGTGTTACCAAGCAATTGAAAATGTGTACCTAATAATATGGCTGGTGAGTGTATGTCAGCGTGGCCACTTTTAGTCTCTAAGAGGGGCACATGTGATAGGGTGACAATGCAGGAGCATCATTGAGTGACAAGGGCAGAGCATTATAACCTCATAACAGGAAGGACCTGAACAGGAACCTTCATGGCAGGATTACCACATATTCTGCAAGTGAAAGCTTCAGAATTAAAAAAATTGAAACATTTCCTTAACCACTTGCCCTCTGGAAGAATTTACCCCCTTCATGACCAGAGCATTTTTGCTATTTAGCACTGTGCTACTTTAACTGACAATTACATGGTTGTGCGACACTGTACCCAAATGACATTTATATCATTTTTTTTCACACAAATAGAACTTTCTTTTGGTGGTATGTGATCACCATTGGGTTTTTTATTTTATTAATACATAAATAAAAAAAGACTGAAAATTTTGAAAAAACCCCAAAACAATATGTTTTACTTTCTGCTATAAAACATTCCAATAAAAAAATAAAAAACAAAATCAAATTTCTTCATAAATTTTGGCCAAAATGTATTCTGCTACATATTTTTGGTAAAAAAAATCTAAATAAGTGTACAGTATATTGATTGGTTTGTGCGACAGTTAGAACGTCTACAAACTTTGGGATATATGCTATCATTTTTATTTATTTTTATACTACACCGCGTTCCAAATTATTATGCAAATTCTATTTAAGTGTCACAAAGATGAAATATTTTGTTTTTCAGTGTAACTCATGGATGGCATTGTGTGTTAGGGCTCTTTTGATCACTGAAAACAATCTCGGACACCTGTGATAATTAGATTGGCAGGTGAGCCCAATTTAAGGAAAAACTACTAAAGGAGGATGTTCCACATTATTAAGCAGAGCACCATTTTCAAGCAATATGGGGAAGAAAAAGGATCTCTCTGCTGCCGAAAAGAGTGAAATAGTTCAATGCCTTGGACGAGGTGTGAAAACATTAGATATTTCACAAAAACTTAAGTGTGATCATCGCACTATTAAGAGATTTGTGGCTGATTCAGAGCACAGACGGGTTTGTGCAGATAAAGGCACATTGAGGAAGATTTCTGCCAGATCCATGCATCGGATCAAGAGAGCAGCTGCTAAAATATCATTACATAGCAGCAAACAGATATTTGAAGCTGCTGGTGCCTCTGGAGTCCCACGGACATATCAAGGTGTAGAGTCCTCCAGAGTCTTGCAACTGTGCATAAACCTTCTATTTGGCCACCACTAACCAATGCTCACAAGCAGAAACGGCTGCATTGGGCAGAAAAATACATGAAGACTAATTTTCAAACAGTCCTTTTCACTGATGAGTGCCGTGAACGGTCCTGGATGGTCCAGATGGATAGAGTAGTGGCTGGTTAGTGGACGGCCACCCTGTTGCAACAAGGCTGCGATGTCAGCAAAGCGGTGGTGGAGTCATGTTTTGGGCCGGAATTGTGGGAACAGAGCTGGTCGGCCCCTTTAGGGTCCCCGAAGGTGTAAAGATGACCTCTGCAAAGTATGTGGAGTTTATGACTGACCACTTTCTTCCCTGGTACAGAAGGAAGAACTATGCTTTCCGTAATAAAATCATATTCATGCATGACAATGCACCATCTCAGGCTGCAAAGAATACCTCTGCATCAATGGCTGTTATGGGGATAAAAGGAGAGAAAGTCATGGTTTGGCCTCCCTCCTCCCCTGACCTCAATCCTATTGAGAACCTTTGGAGCATCCTCAAGCAAAAGATCTATGAGGGTGGGAGGCAATTTACATCCAAACAGCAGCTCTGGGAGGCTATTCTGACATCTTGCAAACAAATTCAAGCAGAAACTGTCCAAAAACTCACAAGTTCAATGGATGCAAGACTTGTGAAGCTGCTATCAGATAAGGGGTCCTATGTTACAATGTAATGTGACCTGTTAAAATGTTTAAAAAGTTAAAATGTTGTTAAAAGTTTGATTGAAATAGCTTTTGATTTCAGTAAATATGCTGCAAACACAACAAATGACAACTTTCAGTTCTTTACAACCTATAAAGTGTTTTGAAACGTACTCTGCGTAATAATTTGGAACAGTGCATTGGAAGTTTTTTATTTAAAAAAAAAATACTGTTATAATTAGGAGGTTTGTTCGATAAAATTTGAATTGTACTCTTAATAGTTGAAAACATGAGAATTATGCTGACTGTTATTTACATCAATTATTTAGGTCAATGAGAAAAATATCATTTGCATAATAATTTGGAACACGGTGTAGTAATGGCGGCTATCAGTGACTTATAGTGGGACTGTGATCGTATGGTGGGCAATCTAATACTGACACTTTTGACACTTTGCGGGAACCAGTGACTCTAATACAGTGATCAGTGCTAATAATATACACTGACACTGTACTAATGACACTGGCTGGGATGGGGTTAACATCTAGGGGCACTCAAAGAGTTAACCGTGTGCCTAACAGTGTTTGGTGCATTAACTGTGTGCTGTTTTTACTAAGGGATGTGCCAGTTTTTTTGCAGGGAAACAAAAACCTGAACATCCCCACTGACAGTACAGCGCTCTGTGTTGTTTGCATTCACAGGCTCTGTCCTCTTCACAGTGGGTCCCGGCTGATAATCACTGGCTGGGACCTGCTGATTGGCTTGTGTTTTGACTAATCACAGCACAGCTGGGGCGGTGGACCCATGCGCCCCCTACCCGGAAAGGTTATGTCAGGATAACATAGACAGGATGTAGACAGGAGAAAAGAGCAGAGAGATGACCACATCAATGAGCCACTGATCCCTCACTATCCAATCACAGGCAAGGCCAGATCAGCAAAACCGCCTGTATTGCTTTCATTGTAGTAGAGAAAACTGTAGTCAGAAATATAACTCAGGAATGTTCAATTTATATAGCCCAATGCCCGAGGCATGTAGTTCTGGGTGCCTGGCAGGTAGTTTTTTTAATCCTTTAGCCCAGCTGCGGTCAAGCAGCAGGGCTCCCCTGTTAGGTGGAACCATTTGGGCGGCTGCACTGCCGCCCGATTGCTTCCACACAGCCCACTACAGTGCCAGCCTCCGCCCCCTGCCCACTATGTCTCCTGGGCTTCGCTTGCCCATCTGCGGGCCTTGGACCAGTTCAGTGGGTGCCGGCAGGTATAGGGGAGGGAGGAGAGTGGACACATCCACTCCCCTCCCCTTCTTGTTCTAACCCGGAAGTGACATTGTGACATCACTTCCAGGTCACCGTTGACAGATTTCCCATTCATCGAGGCCGGGAAAGAATGTAATGCAGTGCGATGTGCAATGCATTACATCCAGTGCAGCACAAGGGAGACACCCATAGTCTTTTAGATCTCAGATGTCACAATAAAGAGAACCTGTCACCAAAAATCATCACATAGGTGACTGAATGTTATGAAAAAAAAGTTAAGTAAACAAATTTTTTTTAATTATAAAAATGAAAACGTTACATCCAAACACATACCCCCCCCCCCAAAAAAAAATTGAGGCCCTCCCACCCCCACATATATACGCATGTACAAATGCAAATGCACACACTGGGCACCTACACACACATATCGCCGCGCATGCCAAAATGAAATCAATAATTCCAGCACCAGACCTCAACACTAAGCTGATGACCTATAAAGGGCTTATAAACGTCGCCTATAGAAAATATAGGGTACTGAAGTTTTCACCATTTCATGAGCGCACACAAATCTAAGGTTTGACATGCTGGATATCCATTTACTCAGTGTAATCTCATTTTTTATATTTTACAAAAAAATTGGGTAATTTATCGCTTTTTTGTGCCCTAAAACTAACTTAACCCGTACACAAATATGCAGCCCCACGGAAAAAAGCACAATTCATATTTTGTTACGTTGGCGTCAAGGGGTTAAGTGTATTTTTTGCTGAAATTTTGCATTTTTACTAGACCTTTGTGGTCATACCATGTGACAGAAAAATTGCAACTACCATTATTTTATTCTCTAGGGTCTCTTCTTTCAGAAAATATATAATATTTGGGGGTGTTGTGTAATCTTTAATCCTAAAATGATTTTTTAAATGTGCAAAAAAACGCAAAAATGGCTCTGGCAGCGAAAGGGTAAAAGATAAGCTGGACACTCCCCTTTTCTGGCGAGTACCCAATCAGTGCTCATTACACTGCAAGATCTATTCCCTCCCTGCTAGTGCCCATGTGCGGTGCCTGGAGACAGGCAGGGAGGGGAGGAGAGGCGAGATAAACAGCGCAATGGTAAAATATTTAACATTTAAGTCACCGTAAAGCCCCTTTTGTTTTTAAAAGCCCCAGACTAAGGCTGGCCATACATTATACAATTATCTGCAGATTTTCTGCCCAATTTCCTTTAGATTTACCTTCAACTATGTAGTGCAAGGGCCTGCCTAATTGGATACAACTGAAAGTGTTGTTTAGGTTTGTCCTCCTATTATATAGTTTTTGGTAAATCTAAACCAAAAATCTGCAGATAATTGTATAATGTATGGCCAGCCTAAGAGCACTTCAGATTTAAATACAAGTTTTGATTAAATGTATTTATTTTTTTTATCTGGACAACAAGTAGTTTTTTCAAAAATGTTCACACCCCTGTAACTATGCTGTCTGGTAGGGGTAACTGACTCTCAAAAATGGCTGAGCAGAATTATAAACAGATAATAGATAAGAATTCCAATTTTGAATGTAGCTGTTTGCCTACAGATATGCTTTAACCACTTGATGTCAGACTGCAATACCCCTTCATTACCAGGCCTTCATTACTCTGTCATGCAGCACTGTACACAAGTGAATGTTACATTTTTTTTGAGACAGATAGAACTTTATTTTGGTGGTATTTAAAGTGGAAATTTACTCTCCCAATCAACACTGAACATGTTTAATCCACATGCTGCAGCATTAGTAAATAGATAGGAAAGTATATCACATTTACTTGTTTTAAACTTTTTTTTAACATTTCTTTCAGTTACTTCCTGGTTTCTGGCCTAGTAAAATGATGTCATACATCCCAGTCGTCTTTAGGAGAGGAGGAGGAGCTTTCCGAGCTAAGCACATCCTTCTGCCTGCATGCCTCAGCTAGGGGCAGATGGATTCCAGGAAGTAAATGCTACATGAGTCATCTGCCCTAGAGACATGGACATGGATGGATGGGGGAGCTTGCTTTAAATATTAAAAATGAATGAAATAGTGTTTCTGGTTTAGAGCGCTCAGACGTAGTGAAGTTCCACTGGGTTTACCAATACCAATTACCAATTACCAATGGGTTTTTTTTAATTTTTTTACTATAACGCTGCATTTTTGGTGAACGTTTAAGAAATTGCACCAAAATCACACTTCCCCATTGAAATTAATGTAAAACACATCAAAAACGCACCGCGTTTGCATTTTTGGTGCCCATTTTTGTCACAGGAGCAGGCAACCAAAAGCACTGGAAAAGCATCAAAAACACGTACAGTCATGGCCGAAATTGTTGGCACCCTTGATATTTTTCCTGAAAATCAAGTATTTCACACAAAAAAGGTATTGCATTAACACATGTTTTGCTATACACATGTTTATTCCCTTTGTATGTATTGGAACAAATATAAAACAGAGGCAGAAAAGCAAATATGACATAATGTCACACAAAACCCCAAAAATGGGCTGGACAAAAGTATTGGCACCCTTAACTTAATATTTGGTTGCACACCCTTTGGAAAACATAACTGAAATCAGTCGCTTCCTATAACCATCAATAAGCTTCTGACACCTCTCACCCGGAATTTTGGACCACTCTTCCTTTGCAAACAGCTCCAGGTCTCTCTTATTGGAAGGACACCTTTTCCCAACAGCAATTTTAAGATCTCTCCACAGGTGTTCAATGGGATTTAGATCTGGGCTCATTGCTGGCCACTTCAGAACTCTCCAGCGCTTCTTTGCCATCCATTTCTGAGTGCTTTTTGACGTATGTTTGGGGTCATTGTCCTGCTGGAAGACCCAGGATCTTGGACGCAAACCCAGCTTTCTGACACTGGGCCCTACAGTGCGACCCAAAATCCTTTGGTAATCCTCAGATTTCATGATGCCTTGCACACAGTCAAGGCACCCAGTGCCAGAGGCAGCAAAACAACCCCAAAACATCATTGAACCTCCACCATATTTTACCGTAGGTACTGTGTTTTGTTCTTTGTAGGCCTCATTCCGTTTTCGGTAAACAGTAGAATGATGTGCTTTACCGAAAAGCTCTATCTTGGTCTCATCTGTCCACAAGACGTTTTCCCAGAAGGCTTTTGGCTTACTCAAGTACATTTTGGCAAACTGTAGTCTTGCTTTTTTATGTCTCTGTGTCAGCAGTGGGGTCCTCCTGGGTCTCCTGCCATAGCGTTTCATTTCATTTAAATGTCGACGGATAGTTCGCGCTGACACTGATGCTCCCTGAGCCTGCAAGACAGCTTGAATGTCTTTGGAACATGTTTGGGGCTGCTTATCCACCATCCGGACTATTCTGCGTTGCAATCTTTCATCAATTTTCCTCATCCGTCCACGACCAGGGAGATTAGCTACAGTGCCATGGGTTGCAAACTTCTTGATAATGTTGCGCACTGTGGACAAAGGCAAATCTAGTTCTCTGGAGATGGACTTGTAACCTTGAGATTGTTGATATTTTGCCACAATTTTGGTTCTCAGGTCCTCAGACAGTTCTCGTCTCCTCTTTCTGTTGTCCATGCTTAGTGTGGCACAGACAGACACACAATGCAAAGGTTAAGTGAACGTCTCTCCTTTTTATCTGCTTTCAGGTGTGATTTCTATATTGCCCACACCTGTTACTTGCCCCAGGTGAGTTTACAGGAGCATCACATGCTTGTAACATTCTTATTTATCCGCAGTTGTGAAAGGGTGCCAATACTTTTGTCCAGCCCATTTTTGGAGGTTTGTGTGACATTATGTCGAATTTGCTTTCTTTCCTCCCTTTTTTTGTTTTGTCCCAATACACACAAAGGGAATAAACATGTGTATAGCAAAACATGTGTTAATGCAATACGTTTCGTGAGAAATACATGATTTCCTGGAGAAATATCAAGGGTGCCAACAATTTCGGCCATGACTGTATGTGTTTTTAACCACATTTTTGCACATCAAGCATTGTGAAAGCTGCCTAAAAAAGATAAAAAAAGGCCAAAAATGTAAAATAAATATTTCCCTTACTTGCTGTTATAATGAAAATGCCAGAATAGTATGAACCCCCCCCCCCTTTAATGGAAAGTAGACACTCTCAGGTGATCTCATTTTATGCTACAATTTTTTTGGAAAGGAAAGAAAATGCTGGTACTGGTATTATTTGTTTATGATGTTAAAGTTCATTACATAAAAAAGGTGGAGTGGAGGTCACAGACTTAAGGCCCCATGTGCACGGGACACTTCTGAACGATGGAAGTTGACTGCTGGAAACGTAGGTTAAAAAATGTCTGTTTAGCCGCGTTTGCATAACGCGTTTTTGTGCGTTTATGTGTGTTTGCGTTTAGAAGCGCTTTTTCAAAGATAAGAACAGGAGAACCTCACAAATGTCCAGAATGCACTGAAAAGTGGTAAATTATTAACTATTTCAGACTGTTTCAGAGAAATACAGAGAGTAGAAGCAGAGACAGCAGTAAGTGTTGAGATAATTAGGTGGGAGTTGCTCATTAACATTTCTTTTGTTTCCAAGGGTGGAATAGGTGTCTGGTGGAGTGAGTCATTAAGGTCACCTGGCAGGGGGTCTTCACGAGGAATTTGAGGTGTGAATGGTCATTTGTTTCCAAGGGTGGGTGTGGATTGGTCATTACAATGTGTGACAAGCTTGGTAGGAACATCCTGTGTTCAGTGTTTTGTTCATCTGAGTACCTTGAAAAAACGCTTTGCATGCATTTTTCATGCTGAAAAAAGGCTCTGGACAGCATCAGGAACTGGAAGAGTTAAACAAAAAATTCAAACGCAAATGCTTATAAAAGTGATTTGCCGCGTTTAGAGTTTGAAAGACTGATAAAAATCGACGTCTGAACGCAAGTTTGTTGCGTTAAAAAAAACGACTGTAAACTCAACTGCCTGTAAGCGCCTGTAAACGAAGATGTGTACATGGACACATAGGAAAACATTAGGGGGAGTTCAGGGGCTGCTGAACAAAATGCTGACCAGCTCCTAAACGTGAGTTTATCAGCTGCAGTGTACATGAGCCCTTACTGTCCACTCTGCAGCCATTGATTGTTACATTGAAGTTCACTAAAACAAAAAGTACTGCCTGGACCTTGAAGAAGGGGACATACCACGAAAGCTTGTCTTCAAAATTGGATGTTAGTGCAAATAAAAAAAGTATCACGTCAGTACTCAATTGTTTCTGACTAAAACAAAAACAAAGTTGGAGTGGAGGTGACATGTTTCCTGTCCAGAGTGGAGCTCCAGTCTGCAGCCACACCCCCTTGAAAAGTATACACAGCAAGTATGTGACAGGAAATATGTGACCTCCACTTCCTTGAGTTATGTCTATTGGTTGTTTGTTACAGTAAAGTTCGTGCAATAAAAAAAAAAGTTGAGTGGAGGTCACATGTTTCCTGGCGAGTGGAGCTCTGCTTTCAACAAAAAAAAGGGAATGGGAGCCACGTGTTTCCTATAAAAAAAATGGAGCTCCATTCCGCAGCCAGATCCCTTCTCTCTCCACACACAGCCCGGACACATGCCAGCTTTCCAGCAAATCAGCGCTCTATGGGCGCTGCTTCAAGAATCACTGGGCGGAGCTGCGCGCTCAGGCCGTGACCTGGGACCAATGAAGAAGCTGACGGGCGTGGTTCCGTGCGCTGGGTGGGCGTGTCCCAGCGCAGCGTCCTCTCTCCCGGAAAGCGTCGTGTGACGTCGGTGCCGCACAGGAGCTGCGGCGGTCGCTGCGGAGAATGGTGTTAATCAAGGAATTGTAAGTGCCGGGCCGGGAGGCGGCGGGGGAGCGGGCTGTCCGGGAATGGCTGTTGTCAGGGAGGAGGGCGGCCGGGCTCCTGGGGGTGGGGTGCGGTGCCGGGTGTCTGGCTCTCTTCCATCACTGACACTGCACTCTGATTCACCTGACTGGCGTCATCACACTGACAGCACAGACAGGGACGGTGTGCAGGCTCCCTGTGTGTGTTCCGGGCAGATCATCCCCCATGGTGGACACAGTCCATGGACTCCCCCTGGTGTGCTCACTTCTACAGGCTCTCACTGACTCCTCCAAGGATTGTTCTCGCCAGAACTTCTGGCCTGTGTCCCCCTTGGGCAGATTTGCTCTCACTTCCTGTCCTGTTGTCACTGCTGATAGGCCCAGGGAACACAACAAAGCACATCAAGTAGAGCAGTGTGGGGTTTAAGCCCCTGTCAACTTGTTATAGCTCCATGTCTTCCAGACTGGGTGACACCTGCACCCTCTTAATCCTTGTCATGGTGTCACCGGGATAATTCGTGAGAGAGAGCCGCCCCAGTGTTGACACACACTATAAACTTTTTACACAAAACAAAGTCTTTTGGCAGATGGTGGGTTTTAAAGTGTCCTTCCAGTAAACCTGATTACATTAACCACTTGTCCTCCAGAGGATTTACACCCCCCCCCCCTTCCTGACCAGGCCATTTCTTGCAGGATGGCACTGTTACTTTGACAATTGTGCGGTCATGCAACGCTGCGCCCAAATGAAATTTATGTCCTGTTTTTCCCACAAATGGAGCTTTCTTTCGGTGGTATTTGATCACCTCTGCATTTTTATTTTTTGTGCTATAAACAAAAAAAGACTGACATTTTGAAAAAAAAAAAAACAATATTTGACTTTTTGCTATAAAACATCCAGTAAAAAGTTTAAAAACAAAATTTCTTCATAAATTTAGGCCAAAATGTATTCTGCTACATGTCTTTGCTAAAACAAATCCCAATACGTGTAAATGAATTGGTTTATGTGAAAGTCATAGCATCTACAAATGGCGGTATATATGCTGAGATTTTTATTTTTCTTACACTAGTAACAGCAGTGATCAGTGACTTATAGAGGGACTGTGGTGGGCATTCTGACACTGGGGGGGGGACTGAATAACTGCCACTGACATCCCCAGTGACACTAAGCCTGCGGTCACATCAAAGCCGATTTTGAAATCGCGGACTTACAGTGACATCAGACATCATAGACACATCATAGATACAGATGTCTATATAAACCACACCAAAAGTAGTGAAATGCACTACTTTAGAAATCGGTGCGGCTCTGACCAAGTCAGAACCGCACCGATATGACCGCTGTAATAGCGGATGATAGGGTGCGACGTGGCATATAATTTGCAAATCGCATGCCAAGTCGCACTTGATGTGACCGGGTGTAATACAGTGATAAGTTCTAATAAAAAGCACGGACACTGTACTAATGACACTGGGCAGGAAGGGGTTAATATCTGGGGCGATCTGTGTGCTGTTTCACTATGGACACATGCTGTTTTGTATCTCTCTGCTGTTTGTTTGCACACAGGTCTCTCCCAGCTTTCCCTGAGGATCACCGAGTGCCGGACGGGACCCGGTGATTGGCATCCCTAGCCACCAATAGAAGTGCGGGTAGGGTGGCGGGCCCAGCCCTGCCACCCTGTAGCAGTACTTCTACTAAAGGGTGGCGGGCAAGCGGTTAAAGTGGAATTCCAGGCTAGAACTAACTAAGCTTAAAGTGATATTAAAGTCTTGTGTTTTTTTTTTTTTTGTCATACTTACCTGCTGTGTGCAGTGGTTTTGCACAGAGCAATCCCCGATCCTCCTCTTCTCAGGTCCCTCGCTGATGCTCTTGGTCCCTCCCTTATGCCGTGCGCCACCACAGCAAGGAGCTTGCTCTGGAGGCACCCAAGCAAGCGTGCTCTTGAGCCATAGCTCTGCATGTCCATTCACACACACAGCTGCAGCTCAGCCTCGCCCCCTCCCTCTCCTGATTGGCTTTCTGGCTGTGATTGACAGCAGCGGGAGCCAATAGCTCCTTAATTGGATGAGAGTCCCCAGAGAACCAAGGGTCTTTTTGTTGTGTGTTTGAGGAGATTTCCCTACACAGGTCCTGGCGACACAACAGGAAGTGAAAGGAAATCTCCCCAAAGTGAGAGGAAAGAACTTAATCTCAATTCACACTACTGCTACCTGAAAGTCATGCGGCTTTGCCAGGCAACTTGAGCACAACTCTGAAGCAACTTTCAGGGAATGCTTGGGTCATCTTCCTGTATTGTCGGATCTAAATGGCATCAATATAGATGAGGATCCAACTTGAAGTCTACTTCTATTAAAGTGGATTTTTACCTAAAAGTGGAAGCTCCACATGTTTGTCACCCACCCCCTCCCATCACTGCCATATTTGGCACCTTTTGGGGGAGAGGATACCTGGTTTTGACAGGTCAAACTTTCGCCCAGTTGGCCGCAGCGAAGTGAGCTGGAAGTTCGGTCCCCCTCCTTCCTCCTGCAGTATTCTGGGACACTTCACAGGTCCCAGAAGACTGCTGGATCAATCTGGATACACAGCGTGTCTCGCGCATGCGCAGTGGACACCCGGCTGTGAAGCCGCAAGCTGTCACAGCCTGGTGTCCACAGTTGAGATGCCGGAGGGAGGGAAGGGATGGCGCAGGTGAGCACATCGCTGAATTGAGGGACAGGTAAGTGTGTATTTATTTAAAGTCCGCATTTACAGTTTTTGTAGCTGCTGGCTTTTAATAAACACAAAACTGACTGGATCTCCGCTTTAAAGTATATGGTCACAAGTCAGATGGAAGTCACTTTGAAGTAGTACAGGAACCTTTTCTACAGTTGGAGCGACTTCCGTAGTGCTAATTAAGACCGCTGTCATTGACCAACGTGGGATTTCACGTCATGCGACTGGGGGTCTCACAAGTCAGATCGCAAGTCACGGCAGTGTGAACCGAACCTAAAGGTAGAATTGAAGGTAAAACACGTTTTATTTTTGCATAGAATAACGGCCAGTTCACACTATAGAAACACAGTCCAGAAGCCTTCGGGATGCGTTTTTGATGCGCTCCGGCACGTTTTTTATGTATTCCAGTTCATTTTTCCTCTTGTTTTTTCTTCAGTTTAAATAGGGACATGTGCATTTTTGGTGCTTTCCGGTGCATTGTGCCTTTTACCACATTCCAGTACAGTTTTGTGCAGAAAAAAAATGCATGTTCTACTTTTTTTTTTTTTTTTTTTTTTTCTGCAACTCGAAACTGGAATTTAAAGCACTGATGTGAACTATGACATTGACAACCATATAACCTACCTTCTGTGCATTTTGGATACAGAAAAAAGCAACTGAAATGCATGTAGTGTGCACTGGCCCTAAAGGAGGGTTACAATTACAACCCCTGTCAGTTTTGTGTCCCATCAGGGAGATCTCCCTAGTGTGAAAACCTACAGCAATAGAAATGTGACAGGGGTTCTTATCCCTCTCCATTCTACCCAAAACAAGAAAACCATTGACTTTTAAAGTGATACTAAAGGTTCCATTTTTTTATAAAACAACAAACATGTTACGCTTACCTGCTGTATGTAGTGGTTTTGTACAGTGAAGCCTGAATCCTCCTCTTCTCGGGTCCCCTACTGGTGCTCCTGGCACCTCCTTTCTGTCGGGTGCCCCCATAGCAAGCAGCTTGCTATGGGGGCACCCGAGCAGGCCTTTCCCAAGCCACTGCTCTGTGTGTCCATTCACACATGGAGTTACAGCTTGGTCCCGTCCCCTCTCTCTTCATTGGCTGACTGGCTCTGATTGCCAGCAGCAGGAGCTGAAGGCTCCCGCTGGCTGTCTCAGCCAATGAGGAGGCTAAGGTAAGTAATGAGCAGGCTGGGCACTGCTGCACACAGAAGATTTTTTACCTTCATGCGTAGGATGCATGAAGGTAAAAAACCTTCAGCCTTTACATCCACTTTAAGGGCCTGTGTCAGTGGGCTTTGGGCTTGTGTGGATGGGGAAATGCAACGTGATTTTAGGTAGGTTATGCTTGCATTTGAGATGTTCACAGTTCATTGATTGTTACATGTGTCTTGCCGGTCACCTCCTTCTCACATTTGACTTCTACACTACGTTAAAGTGTTACTAAACCCACAACAGTAAAATCAGTCTGTATATACAATAAAGCATGCTTGTTATACTCGCTATGGAACCTAAGGGGTTAAGCCTCCGCATTGTGTAAAAAGGCTGTTTGGTTCTGTCTTCTCTGGTCCTCCCCTTCTACTGTCCCCTATCCATCTGCTGTTGGACAGAGCCTTGGGGACAAGCTGTACATGCTTAGTTTGGTGTGTGTTTCTAGACATTTTTATTTTCTTGGGAGAATGCATGTGATCAGCACAGGGCCAATCAGTACTGTCTAGACAGAGGGTCAGGGGCTATGCAGTCTCATAGGACAATCAGGGGAGAATGAAGAATCCTAAAAGCTTTAACCAGTGCTCTGCTGGACACTGATAGAAGTCACAAGACTGCTCTAACTGCTGATGAGAAAAGATATTTAGCAGTTTTATATTTACTAAAATAATTGCGTTTCCATATGGTGTGTACTGTGAGAGACCAGATATAGTGAATGCAGGGTCCTGGATTTGGTAACACTTAAAGGCTACATTCACACAGATGACTAGCTCTGGGGTTAATGACAATGGTGGGATTCTTCTGATTTCCTGTTGCTGTGAGAGGCTAGCTGCAGCCATGTTTACTCTAAGGACAGGTTGCCGGCAGCCACGGCTGTCCACACAGCTAGCGATCACTGCAGCTAATCCCTGTGACCGCTGGCAGCCTGTCATGGTGAACAGGTTCAGCTGCCACAGCTAACCTCTCGCAGCAGGAAATCCGAAGATTTCTGCCACTGCAGTTCACACCGGGTCAAATCGCCAGTGTGAACTGCATGCTTTGAGCTGCCTTTACATTCCAGATGACTTGTATAGGGTAAGAAGCAGTTCAAAAGCCTGTCCACACAGCCCCCCTAGTTGTCACCAGAACAATACTTTCTATTGAATGATTTACCCCTCACCCCTTGCTCTGGTGACATCTAGAACATTTTGGATCTCCTATCAGCTTTTGTCCCAGTGACAGTGGTCACCAGAACCAATAGAGTGAATAGCACTCGCCCCTGTGGGGGCGAAGACAATAAAATCCTGACACAGGTCCTAACCCTTCTCCGATCTATCCAAAACTGAAAGATATTTTGAGGTTGGGAATACTTTTGGGATAACTCCTGTAAGTACAGTGATCTTTTAGGGCCCATTTACTGTTATGATAGAATACGTGTTGTGTGCTAATAAAACTAGTGTCCTTTCCCATCTCTGTGCTGCAGTGTAGTGTTGAGAAGAATATGACGTGTTTGGATTCCCATAGAAGTCAATAATAGCACATCAAAACACACGTTTTGATACATTGGCAACATGTATAAACAAGCCGTGGTCAATGGCTGTTGTCAGTATCCACTATAAATTCTAAATTCAGGAATGCATTAAAAAGACTCATCAAAGCACATGTTGGTGTGTGACAACACACCGACCTCAGGATCATTGAAGCTAGAGAGAGCCAGATAATTAGCCTTTATTTATTTATTTCAGGTACTTATATGGTGCTGTCAATTTTACGCAGTGCTTTACATATTTATTGTACATTCACATCAGTCCCTAACCCTCAAGGGTGTACAATCTAAAGTCCCTACTCTCACATTCATACATATACATACTAGGGACAATTTAGACAGTAGCCAATTAACCTACATGCATGTCTTTGGAGTGTGGGAGGAAACTGGAGTACCTGGAGGAAACCCACGCAGTCACAGGGAGAACATGCAAACTCCAGGCAGGTGGTGCCGGGGTTGGGATTCGAACCAGTGACTCTAGTACTGCCAGGCGGAAGTGCTAACCATTTAGCCACTGTGCTGCCCATTACTTTTCAGAAGTAGATCAGCAATGTGTCTCCATTGGGCAGATTTAGGCTTAGTTCACACTAGCCTGATTCAGTGGCGCGACTTTCAGTGCAACTTTGGAGACCGACTTTGATATGACTTTTTACACTCTGTGGCATTGAAGTCGTAACCGTGTCAGACCAAAGTAGTGCAGAAACCTTTTGTAAAGTCGAGCCGATTTGTGTAGTATCAGTCAAGACTGTTGTCATAGGGAAACATTGAATTTCGCATGTCATCTTTCTTGGGGTCTGACATGTTGGATCGTTTGTCGCAGCTGTGTAAACCTAGGCTTACTCTCACTTCCTGTCTTGGTGTCGCTGCTAATAGGCCCAGGGAACACAACAAAGCACATTGAGTAGAGCAGTGTGGAGTTTAAACCTCTGTCAACCTTTTATTGCTCTGTGTCTTCCGGTCTGGGTGACATCTGCACCCTCTGAATCCTCAGCATGGTGTCACCAGGACAGTTCAGGAGTCAGAACCTTCCCAGTGTGGACACACACCATAAACTTAACACTAATAATTTTTACACTATTTAAAAAATAAAAATGTCTTGTGGCAGACGGTGGGCTTTAAAATGTCCCTCCAGTAAACCTGATTACATTAAAGTGGAATTCCAGACTAGAACCAACTAGACTTAAAACTGCTGCTATCAGTTTTTAATCCCTATTCCATCTTCCCTCTAGAAGGACATAGTGTGTGACAATGCGCCGACCTCAGGATCATCCTGAAGCTAGAGACAGCCAGATAGCTAGCATTTTCAGAAGGAAATCAGGAACGGCAGCTCCTATTTTCTCCCTTGATTCCTTTTAAATTGTTATTAAACGCTGCTGATTTTTTTTCTTTTTAATTGGCAACCAGATGGTTTATTCCATAATGTGCTGCATATTATACAGGATTTATATATCGGCAACAGTTTATGCAGTGCTTCAAAACATAAGGGCAAACAGTACAATTACAATACAAATTAATACCAGAGGGATCAGATGGCCTTGCTGGTTGGGGCTTACAATCTAAGGCTCAGTTCACACTAGCTTTGTTAGCAGGAGTCAGACAGGCATTTGGGAAGCGTTTTTAATGCCTCTCAAACGCCTATGAAAATTCTGCACATGTCAGTAGACAGTGCTGTTCACACTGACGCCTTGGGGTTTATTTACTAAAGCTGGAGAGTCCAAAATTTGACTCCCTTCTGCATAGAAACCAATCAGCTTCCAGGTTTCATTGCCAAAGCTTCATTGAACAAGCTGAGGTTAGAAGCTGATTGGTTTCTAGGCAGAAGGGAGTCTGATTTTGGACTCTCCAGCTTTAGTAAATAAACCCCCTTGTGTCGAGTCAGGAGGAGTTGAAGCCTCCCATTCAAGTCTATGGTGCAGCTCCGCAAATGCCTGGCAGGTGGTTGCGGGGCGTTAATACCATTTAACTTCATTATAGGCATTTTTGGTGCGGTTTTAACGCTTGGCAAATGCCTATCAAGTGCCTCAAAACCACGCATGGGGTGTTTGGGGAGTGTTAAAAAAGCTTCCCAAACGCCTGTCTAACGCTATAGGGGCGTTTGGCAAGAGTTAGAAATAAAGTCAAGTATGAACGAGCCCTGAGAGGGAGGGTCATTGATACTAAAGGTAATAACTAGGGGATCGGCTGATGGAGAAAATACATGTACAGTTGCTAGGTGGGGGCAGGATAGGCCTCTCTGAAGAGATAAGTTTTTAGGGATGGTCTAAAAGTGGGCAGAGTAGGAGGTAGCCAGGCACATTGGGGAAGGGAGTTCCAGAGTATGGGAGCAGCTCTGGAGAAGTCCTAGAGATGACAAGGGAGCTAGAGAACAGGAGTTCTTGGCAGGAGCGAAGAGAAAAATTGGTCAGTATTTTGAGACAAGGTTAGTGATGTAGCTGGGGGCTGAGTCGCACCTTATAAAAGGCATACCTGTCAAATGAAGCCCTCCAGTGCTGTGCTGTCATTGCTCCAACTGGTTCCAGGTGCTTCCGCCTTTGCCTAGTCTTCCTTTAAGTATTGCTTTCACCAGTCACTTCAATGATTGGGCTGTGACGGTGTCAGTCCTGCGCATGTGCCTGCGTGTCACTTCACCACAACACCGAACAAGTGCCATAAATGTGGTGTGAGCTGAGCATACGCAGCTCAGATTATATTACTGTTGACAGGCCAGCAGAGGCATTTATGACAGAAGAGACCACTAAGATCTCTTGTTATAAAAAGCTTGTCGCTGGTTTTCAATAGTTGACTTCAGTCTTTAATAAAACCAGATTACCCAGCTAAGCCTCGCTTACCTCTTCCCGCTGTGTTGGCTGTTTGTATTTCTTGACGCATTCTATATATTCCCAAGTGTGAGGACTGGTGTTTTATGTGGTAGGTTGGAGTTTCTGTTAGGAGAACCTTTTCGGATGGCTTGTTTGTCCCATCCAGCATTGAAGTCTGAATCCTACAAGGGGTGCTTATTGCAAGGCAGGTATACTGCTTTACAGGTCTGCTCTGCCCCAGGCCTAAAGTTGCTGTTGTGTGTGTTGTGACAACCCCTAGCAATGAAAGGAAGCCTTGTCTGTGTTTGATAACCACCATCATGACAGGTTGTCTTAAAAAAAAAAAAAAAACCTGTCTCATTTCCTATTCGGAGCAGAGTGGTTGATTTTCTGGGTATAGGGGTTTACTGTCCTTAAGTGTAAGGTGGGTGGTTAAAGGGTAACTCCACTTTTGTGAAAAAAAAATGCAAATTAAAAAAAACAACAAATATAGCATATACGATTGCAACACAAGTCATATTGTAATTGAATGTTATTAAAAATTACCTTTTTTTTTTTTCAATCTACAGCGCTTTAATCTGTAAAATGCAATGGCTACCTAGAGGTGTTCTGTACACTGGTGTACGGAACGCTCCCCAGATATGTAATTTCCTGCTTGTGTGTTTGGCTCACTGGTTTTTCCAGAAGTCTGCACTAAGATACAAGTAAACTTTTGGGCATCCCCTGCAACAAAAAGTCATTTTTGGTTAGACACTTCCAAAGGAAATCATGTCTAAAGGGATGCAGACCCTGCAGTTTTCCTCCAGTAGATCACTGCAGGTGCAGCAGCTGATTGATAATTATGAAGATTCACTCTGCACATGGACACAAACAAACAGCTATTCCTTCAGAATAACAAAAGGTAGGAATCTGCAACAAACTTTGTTAAAATCCCTGCAATGTACATAGATCACCCAGAGGGGAAAATTTTGTTTTTTTTTCTCAAAAAAAGTGGAGTTATTCTTTAGGTGTTTGGTATAGGATGGTAGCAGCATGTAAGGCAGGTCATAGATGCATTGAAATTTGGCTGGCTGACTTTTGATCCATGTGTGGCTGTCCTTGCTTGACAGAAGTTGATCATTTGATCAACTGCTGTCAAAAGGACAACTGTGGCTGCAATGGTTGAACAGTGTATTCTTAGAGCGGTGGTCCTGCTTTCAAAATACAATGGCTGGGTGGGGGGATTCCTCCATCCATCTGGTTTGTGTGGATGCAGGAACCTGTTAGTTGTGTTTTTCCTTCACTCTTAGCCTTCTTACACTGGTGCTTTCCATATTTTACCAGGGTGTAATTTGGTTCATCACTATGGGTACCTGGAAACTGTGATGTAAGAACATCAGGCATTCTTGGCAGAAAAAAACGCAAGGATGGGCTGTACAGCACTTGCATGTGTTTGCACATATGCGTGCACACGCAAAAAAAACTCTTCTAGCTTTTTTTTTAAAATGGTGCTCCACCCAAAAGAGGAAGTTCCACTTTAAGGCTTTGTCGGCCGCTCCCCATTAAGAATTGGCACCTTTAGGGAGAGGTGGTACCCGAATTTGACAGGTACCCGCTCCCACTTACGCTGCGGCCCTTTGCTTTTATCTGGCCTTTGGGGCACTATTTAATTGACTGATACCAATGAAAGGCAAATTCCTCCTAATTACACCAATGATGGGCAAATTCTTACCAATGAGATAAATGATGGGGCATTAGATTGTAAGCTCCAAGGAGCAGGGCCCTCTTAACCCTCTTGTATTGAACTGTATTATTACTGTCTCCCTTTATATTGTAAAGTGCTGAGCAAACTGTTGGCGCTATATAAATCCTGTATAATAATATAATACCCCCCAATGACACCAACAGTGGGGCCCAATGACACCAATGAAGGGGCACAATACCTCCTAATGACACCAATGATGAGGCACAATTCCTCCCACTGTCACACAATGATAGGAGATTGTTTACTCCCAGTGAAGCTGGGACATTTTGTATTCCCGTTGACCATAGTCCGGCCCCCCTAAAGACTGAAGGGCCGCAAACTGGCCCTTTGTTTTGAAAGTTTGGAGACCCCTGGCCTAGGCGATTGGAAGCTGAAATTGTCTGCCCCGCGCCCCCTCCTCGTAGTCTTCTTGGACACAAAGACTCTAGGACCATTCACAAAGCACAGCGCTACTTGCGCATGCGCAGTGGGCACACTGAAAATGCCGGCGCCAAGGAGATAGGACGGTCAACCCGGCTGGTGTGAGGACCAGCAGCTACAGTTTTTGTAGCTGCTGACTTTTCTTTATTTTTTTTAATTCCCACTGGACTTCCGCTTTAAGTGTGTATAGCTCATAAAAATACTGACTGGTAATGCATATTTCTGTATTTTTATTTTGTTGATCTGTACACGGCACCTGTATTGAACACAATAAAAACACACTTTCACTCCCAGCACTCAGAGATCCACTACTGTTGAATATAGCCAACGTACCTACCTATGGACTTCACTGGAAATGCATAGCTGATGCAGCCCCCCTCATATGGGGGATCCAGTCGCAGCTACAAAACAAATGAGTAGTCAGGCGCAAGCACCTGGTGCATTACCAAAAGGTTTTTCTTAAAATCAATATCAAAGCAGATGGGTACTAACAAAGGTGAAGAATAAAGATCGCATAAAAACCATGAGATGCCACACAGTGTAGGAGAAATGTGTCCCAACATGAAACTCTGCTAGGCTGGCAAGCTGATGCATTTTGGGGGCGCACCTCCTTCCTCAGAGCTAAACTTACCAGCATTGACATGTCCAAGTATATATACAGGTACACATGTCTACTAAATGGCCTCTACAATTATCCTACCAGGGGTACATTGAAAACAATGGTCTGCATTTACATAAAAAACAAAAACACCTTTTTAGGCCTCTTAAACACGGCTGCCTAAAAATGCAAATTCCCTCATAGTAGTAATATTGTACCAAATACCTGAATTTTCGGCATTTGTGGTGCAAAGTGCCTCTAAAGAGACCTTTTTTTTTTCTTTTTTTTTTTTTATAATTCCTTTATCAAAGACAGTCGATTTACAAAGGATTATAAGGCACAGTTATTTGGAATACAAGACTTGTCTGCATGTTGAAGAGACCTGTAACAATGCCCAAGATGGTACAACAACTTTACAGAAATGTAGGACATTTTGATAAGGAATGTCCAGGAACGTTGCATATATAAACGAGAGTATAAGTGGATAAGCCAGGTAGGAAGACATAGACCAAATTAAGCACACACCAGGGCAAGCTGTAACTTAAAGGGACTTTTTTTAAAACTTTGAGCTGCACACAGCGACTATTCTGAAGAACATCATGTTCACTAAGGGTTTGCCAAGCATTTAAAGAGACCCTACCACCAACTTAAACAAATGTTCTTTCTATAAATTATTTTCCCAAGTTATCTTCCAGGACAGCTTATATGAGAGAGGCTCCTCACACCAGGAAACACATAATCCACTTTTATAAAAAGAAAAAACAACATGGCCCCTGGTCACCAGTTCTGTGTGTTTCCTCTGATCATGTAAGATACATCCCTAGTTTGTTCTTATTGCTATCGGGCCATCATGCTGGGGCAGGGGCCTTCTGAGTGTGGTCATCCATTTGGTAAGACGTGGGTCTTGGGATATGAACACCACTCAGGCTCTCCAGAACTTTTGGGTTCTTTTACAAATTGCTTGTGCTGGTGAGGTCTTCCATCAAGCTGTCCAGTAACTCATTCAGGGGAGATTGGTTGCAACCTGTGGCAGATAAGAACCAGGGGCTCTATTTCCTAAGGGAGCAGAACCATGTGTATTTGTACCTACTTAGGGAGGCTGTGGTTTGGTTCTCTGTCAGTCACTGGCCATGCTACAGAGAGGATGCGGATTGTAATGTCTCTGGGATCCCTGGGGTGGGGGAATGATGTCACTTGCAGTGTGCCTTTGAAAGAGTACATTTCCTACCACAGTTTTCTCCCTGCAGGTCAGCTAGGGATGGGCCCAGCCTAGAAAATGTGCGCCAGCCTGCTAGGAACCTGTTACCACACTGGTCCAATCATAAGTGGATGAGGCATCCGCAGCCGCTTGTACACATGCAAGTGCAGGGTGAGAAATGCACAACCCAGGTACAGAGCCTGTGCTCCTGTCCTTGTATATTTAACTTCTGCTGTACGGGTGAGTCTTTACAGCCGGTGCATACTCATTCATATTCTGTGAGCGGTCTGCATGCAGCTCAAAAATAAAAGGCTCGGGAAGCTGCATGGGGCTGAGCACCTGTGTGAATGTAGCCTATGGCCTTGTTCACATGGAGTGATTATCTGCATGCACCGTGCAGGCCATCTGGTACACAGGTGTTGTTTGCATCCACATGCCGGCGTCCCATTGTTGTCTTTTGGGACATGTTCCTGCACGGACACAGCCGCTTTGTCCCAATATAACATGTAGGTGTGTGTGGATCTCCAAACTCACCCTGTGTGCATTTAGGGATATGCATCTGCCGTGTACCCAGTAAGCATTAATGTGACGCCGCCATGGGGATTTATGCAACACCTGTGTATCCCCTTGCTGGTAAAAGACAGCCCTGCACAGGGCACCCATGTGAACAGAGCCTAAGACCCTTACAATCTGAATAAACAGTGCCTGTGTTTATTAGACTTTATTAAAGAGAACAGCCAAAGCTCTTTTGGCTGTTCTGTGGATCACAGGAGTGCAGTTTGATCTGCACTCCTGTGACCCGTTTTCATGTCATTCAGCCGGTCCAGGCTGGGGAAAGATCCCGACTTTAAAGTCGGGATCCAACCACAGTCCGGAGCTGAGCCTCTCAGCGAGCCACTCCCTCCCCCTCCACAGCCCAGCACTCCAGTGAGTGGGGCAAAGCAGACAGCATTGATCTTGGGTACGCTCTGTTATTAAAGGTCATGCTGCTTTGAATGCCCCTCTCGCTACTATCTTACTATCTATTAAAAAGGAGCTCTTTATTTGGATAGCCAAACTGTGATAGATCTTTAATAGATAGAACAATGTCACACCGACCTCGTAAAGCGGAGTTCCAGTCACATTAAAAATCTTGAGTCAGCAGCTACAAAAACTGTAGCTGCTGACTTTTAAAAAACAGCCACTTACCTGTCCCTCGATCCTGCGGTGTCCTCCCCGCAGCCTGCTTCACCGGCCGTCCGGTATCTTCAGTGTGGGTACCCGGCTGTGACAGCTTGCAGCTTGCGCGGGTAGTGCTGCGCTTTCTGAATGGTCGCGTACTGTTCTGGGCCCTTTCACGTTTCCCAGAAGACTACGGAGAGGAAGGGGAGGGGTGGGGAGGACAACTTCCACTTCCGATCGCCTAGGCGAACGCAGTGGAAGTGGGAGCAGGTACCTGTCAATTTCGGGTACCCCCCCCAAAGGTGCCAATCCATAACCTCTGCACACCGGCACCTCGTGACCCTTTAAGGGGTTTCAGACGCCGGGAGTTTATGGTCATCTGACTGCCGTGATTCGCTGTCACGGCAGTCACATGATCGGAAAAGGTCCCGATTGCAAGGGGAGATCGGGACCTTTCTGCGAGACACCGACATATGTGCAGGGCGCGCGCTCTCAGCACATATGTGTTTTCAAATGGTATGCAAGTATGCGACTGCTCGGTGTCAAGGCCCAGCCGCCAAGAGGCTGCATATTTGTGTATGGTCAGCGTCAAGGGGTTAATGTGGAGCGGGGGGACCAGTCTTTAAAACGGAAACTTTCCCTTTTGGGTGGAGCTCCGCTTTAAAGTATATATAAACCCCACCTTGTAAAACAACCCATACAGTTCAAATTGAAATGAAATGCAAAACATTTGTATATAGCTATAAAAAGCACTGTAAATGTCGTTTTTTTTTTTTTTTTCCCCCCTTTCTTATATGTGATCACATTCCCTCTGTTCTCAACTGCATAAGAGCTGGGGGAGGAGAAACAGCAGGGCTCTTGTCGTGTGTGTGTGTGTGTGTGTGTGTGTGTGTGTGTGTGTGTGTGTGTGTGTGTGTGTGTGTGTGTGTGTGTGTGTGTGTGTGTGTGTGTGTGTGTGTGTGTGTGTGTGTGTGTGTGTGTGTGTGTGTGTGGGTGGGTGGGTGGGTGGGTGGGTGGGTGGCAGACAGGCAGAGTTCCCAGCACAGCTAGAGAACTGACCATGCTGTGCTCTCCTGCTTAGTGTAGTCAGATTTTAATAGGAAAGCAGAGGGACTAGCAGGAACACCACAGATTTCACACAAAGGAAGCAATACAGAGAGAACAGGGTACTTTTTCATACATGTACATGGTACAGCAGGCACATATCAGGAATATGAATTGTTGGGTTTATAGTGATCATGATCATTTAGCGTGAAATATGCAGGCAGTGAAACACTCACCAGCCTACATGTGTCGCTCCCTTGATGGCTGTCAGTCAATCTGAGCAAACGGTAATGCTTTTATGTGTATCTTCAGAACCATAGAATATAAGGATCTGCAGTAAAGGTTGCTAGAATCCTTGCATTGTCCATTGCAGGGAGCTGTTTTTTGTCTTACTGTTTTACTTATACCAAATTTGGTAATTCTCTGTAGCAATATCCGTCTCACACACATAAATATGTCATGTATCATCCCATTTCTGAAAAAGTCTGTTTTAGAAACCTACATATGCGGGTAAATCCAGTCATTTCTTAGATCCTTAGTTTTGGCACACATCCACTTTATTGTACTACTGTATACAGAATAATCTGATTTCCAGGAAATCTTTCTCAGTACACAACTTTATCATGTCAGCTAGGCATTTCCAAGTGAAATGTATTTTTCTTTTTAGCAGGGTGTTTCATGTCACTACAGTGTTTGCTAGAGACCTGCTAAAGGCTAATCTTTATGCTTAGAACCCAACTCAGACCTGAGTCCCCACATACTAGACACACAACCCAATCCCTGTTGGCTTCTTGTTGGGTATTCTGCATGCATTTGTGGTTTCCACAAGGGTCATGTATTTTGCAAGTACCCATTGCTATTTGCTTTCATGCAGGTCTCTAGTGTATGAATATACAGTTAGTCTCAGACTGGTATAAGATAAGCAGTCATTTATTCTTGTGTGTGTGTGTGTGTTTATTCCTGAATTGCCTGAGGAAGTGTGCAATACTTGACACACAAATATATTATTTTACTAGTTTTGCTGTATTACACAAATAAATGTCATTAGAAGAATATGTAGGCTGCAATTGTGGACTTCCTAGAAATGATTGTATCATAGCTGTCTCGGGCATTAGTATTTTTGCCTCATTAACATGTGCATACTTAAAGCGGAACTACACTTTATCTGATCACCACCAACCAAAAGCGCTATTTAATTCATTTTTAATATTCAAAGCAAACTCATCCATCCATTCATGTCTTCATGCTTTATTTTGCTGGGAAATCACTTTGAAAAACACCCCTTAGCATTTACTTCTTGGAATCCATCTGCCCTTAGCTTAGGCATACAGGTAGGAGGGTGTGCTTAGCTGAATAGACCCTCCTAAAGACTCCTGAAATATGACATCATTTCATTTGCCTAGGCCTGGAAACGGGAAAGTAAATGAAATGGAAAAAAAGCCATTTATGACAAGTAAATATGATAAACTTTCCTATAAGGATTAAAATAGTCCAAGTTGAGAGTAAAGTTCTGCTTTAAGTACACTTGTGTGAGGGCCATGTTTTGTCTGCAGGGGATGCTCTTGTGCCAGGCAGTCATAGTCACAGCAATTGGGACCCAGCAGCTGTTTCAATGCAGCCACAGCATTCCAATTGAACTGTATTCTGGCGGAATACACTAATCAGCACTGAAGCTGATTGGCTACAAGCGCTGATTGACCAAAAATATATCAACAGTTCTTTTCTTTTCTGGAGGAGTTGATCACTAGATCAACTCCTCTCAAATGGGAACAGCCATACATGGATTGAAATTCATCTGGTTTCTGCTGAACCAGTCAAATTTTGATCCATGTATAGCCAGCTTAGAAGGAGAATTCCTACACTTTGGGGAGAGTTCCTCTAACCTCCTCTTGTTTCTCTGGAACAGGAAGTGAAGGGAAATTTCTCCAGTGGCACAGAGCAGAAAGTAACCTGGCAGGGTTTTTAATCTCTAATAAAACTGCACGTTAATTACCAGGGGCCTAAGCAGAAGTTTCATTATCCCAGCACAGCCAATTAGGGTGGGTAAAAGATGCTGAACCCAGACGACCAGGTGAAGAGGTCAGCTGGTGGTTATGGAGCGATGAGAAACATCATGGTGTTGGCATTCCTGACCATATTTTCACATTTCTGAAAAGACCTGGGGGTTCTGCTGCATATTTTAGTTAGTAAGGACCTAATACATCAGTAATAAATCTGAATCTTCAGGGTAGTCTCTCTCAACCTTTTCAACATGGAAGGAACCCTTGAAGTAACTTTCTAGTCACACGGAACCCCTTCTAAATATTTATATAGCTACAACTCCTGATACACTAGTGTGATAATCAGTGGGAAGAATGCTCCTTGTGCTTGTAGTCATTGGGAATAGTTACCCCCTTACAGATAAACATCAATGAGGGGAGTTTTACTAAAACTGGTGCACTCAGAATCTGGTGCAGCTGTGCATGGTAGCCAATCGGCTTCCAGCATCAGCTTGTTCAATTAACCTTTGGCAATAAAACCTGGAAGCTGATTGGTTTCTATGCAGAGTAAAAAACAAACATAGTGTCAGTGGGAATGTATCTAAGGGCAGAAATTGCTCAATGCTCAAGGAACCCCCTAGCAACCTTTATAGGAACCCTGGTTGAGAAATCCTTCTTGTTTCTACCAAGCATTAATAGTTCTCTTTAAGAGGTTACTCCAGTCTTTATTATATTATGACAGGCTAACCTCTAAAAGATGTATAATTATTCATTGTCAAGGGTTGGGAGACAGTGAGGTCATGTGGTTCACAGAGCAGCAACTATGACTCCTGGCTCTCAAGCTAAAATTAAATCTGTTTTGAGAGATATTTAAAAGCTGCCAGACTGGCTGCCTCTGGCTTTAACCTCTTCACGCCAACCAAACGCAAATGTGCGGCCTCCCGGTGTCTGGGCGTAGACGCCAAGCGGCCGCACATTTGCGTTCTATTAAAAAAGAACGTATGTGCTCAGAGCGTGCGCCCTCAGCGCACATGTCTGGTACTCACGGAAAGGTCCCGATCTCTTCTTTCGATCGGGACCTTTACCGATCATGTGACGGCGTGTCACAGCGGTCACATGACGCTAAACCCCGCCCCACCTCCCGGCTTCTGAAACCTTTAAAGGGTCGGGAGGCACGGCGCGAGGGGTTAATATTTTGAGGGCAAGTTCACACTGTGTCAGTTGAGTTGTGCTCACACTACCCCGCATATATGGTGTTATGAGGGCATGTAGGAATTATGAAAACATTCGTGGTGTGAACCCAACTCAATGAACATGGAGTGAACAAGCCCTACAGACTCAACGCAAGTATGCAGGTGTAGGGGCCTGACTTCCTTTGTATGCTTCTTTTGGGACAAATAGTCTGTTCTATTATAACAGTCAGACTGAATATTCAGATTTGTGCATAATCTTGTTCATGGCTGTCCTTCATAAATTTTTTGGCAACACGGACAAGAAAATGACAAAGACTGGGGGCTAAAGAATAAGTTCCCCTTTGGGAACATCACATGTTACACCTGTTTTTATGGTGGAACATGCAACATGTTCCCGCTCCTGCAGCTCTCCCCCCCAATCCTCCTGAGACAGTGGGCTCAGGATCTTCTCCCCACATCTGCTGTCACAAATTGAAAAGGGCACGGCCATACTGGGATCTGTCCACATGGCCACGTCATTCATTGACCGTTATGAATGTAAATATAGTAAGAAGTGAGCGCTATCCAAAATCAGCTAAGTACTCAAAGTAACCAATATAGACTTACAGCAGAATAATAACAATAGTGCAGCGCTTTATGAAAATAAGAAAACTGATAAAAAGTCTGATATTAAAAGTCTGTTTTCATAAAAAACGTGCCAGGTGACTGGTAGTAATCAATGGTGGTGATCCATGAAGAATAGCAGAAATGCACACTCACCAGAAAGTAAATAAGTATATGCGGTGTATAACATAGCTCCAAGATCCTCAATCAGGAAGAAAAGGTCTGGTCAGAATGGGTCAATCCTCCCTCAGAAATGTATTCAAGACTTGCGAAGAAATGATGTAACCCAGATCCAGGTAACCAGAGGTCTCCTATAGTTGGATGAATGGAAGGGCTTGCCTGTTTACAGGGGGTCATCCTCCTCTTGGTATAGTGCCTGGAATCGTGGTACATGGCCCTGCAAAAAGGAACTCCTCTTAAGGAGTCAGGGAAGGACGCCCATAGTGTAGTATGGTAGAAAAAATTGCTTTATTGAGAAAAAAGTAACGGGTTGCAAACATGTGTCATCCAGGTATAGAAGATAAACTAACCCTAGGATATTAAAAGATGGCCGCCGGGCCTCCACGTGGCTCCGGCGGCGTAGCGTCACGACGTCCGAGCTCCTCCTTATGCATTATGTGCGCACGCATTTCATCAGTGGGATGGAACCAGTGACCGCCAACCGCGGCATGGCGTCACTGGTTCCATCCCTCTGATGAAGTGTGTGCGCACGTAATGCATAAGGAGGAGCCCGGACGTCGTGACGCTACGCCGCCGGAGCCACGTGGAGGCCCGGCGGCCATCTTTTAATATCCTAGGGTTAGTTTATCTTCTATACCTGGATGACACATGTTTGCAAACCGTTACTTTTTTTTCTCAATAAAGCATATTTTTCTACCATACTACACTATGGGCGTCCTTCCCTGACTCCTTGAGAGGAGTTCCTTTTTGCAGGGCCCTGTACCACGATTCCAGGCACTATACCAAGAGGAGGATGACCCCCTGTAAACAGGCAACCCCTTCCATTCTTCATGGATCACCACCATTGATTACTACCAGTCACCTGGCACGTTTTTTATGAAAACAGACTTTTAATATCAGACTTTTTATCAGTTTTATTTCTTGTTTTCATTCAAGCGCTGCACTATTGTTATTAGTTATGAATGAATGCCTACAAGTACCATCAACCCTTGTGGCTTGTAGTTCTCAATGAGCTGCAAGGGTGCTGGTGCCCGTTCTAGTAGTCCATTGAGCTTCCTGGACTGAAGTGTCTGCCCATATCGGACGTAAGAGCAGACCGCTACACTGACAGTCTGCAGGAGCCTGACCTTCCACTCGTGATCTGGTGCAATGCTTCACAGGCTCCTAAAGAAGAAAAATTTAAACTGCACATTTATTTACCTGCAAAAAAATGTGGATTTATTACTTTTTATAAAGGTGACCTTATCCTTAAATATTTTGCTTCTAAAAGTAATATTCCAGCGTTCTATGGGGTGTCTAATAATAATTTCCGCAGTGGGTGTATGGTGTACATAAGAACAAGGTGATAGAATGCACTAGCTTGTATCCTACTTGCTGGCAAGAAGACTTGAGCAACTATGGTAAAAATCCGTTTTGAAGTTGGGAATATCTACTTCGGGAGAGCACAAGGAAATATTAGTTGTCATAGATGGCATATGTTCCAAGATGAGACTTTTTATTAGGATTCTGATCAGATTTATAAACATAGGAGCTTGGAATCCTGGGAAATGTGAAGCCCTTACCTGTTGCCAATATTCAGGTTTTGTCTGTCACTGGTAAAAAAAAAAAAAAGTTTGGATTTCTGATGTTATGGACAACTAAACACTTCTGGATTCCTTGCTCCCGAGGATATTACATAAAATAGTAGTTATGTGTTCCCACAGCAACCGCTTTCATTATTTTGCACTATATCCGCAGTGATAGGCAATATCTTATAGATCTTAGTGGGTAGAACTAATCATAGATGGATTGAAATTAGTCTGGTTGAGCAGGGGCTGGCTGAATTTTGATCCATATATAGCCATTCACATGCATGAGAAGTTAATCTAACGATCAACTTCTTATGAACGGGAGTGTTGGAAAATGTTGCTTCGATCAACATGTGCAGCCAATCAGCTACAGTGCTGATCAATGTGTTCTGCCAGCAGCAGAGTCTCCGCTGTCAGAATACAGTGACAGCGGGGAGGATTCCTCCATCCACCTTGAATGTGTGGTTGAGGGAATCTGTTAAATTTTTTTTTTTTGTTCAGTCCACAGGGCTGGTGTAATGTATGGTAAGCTTTACATTGCATTTTATTCTCCCTCTGTCTTTTTTTTTTTTTTTTTTTTTTTTTGTAAGTGGTTGTAAAGGCTCATGTTTTTTATGCATGAAAGTAAAAAACCTTCTGAGTGCAGCAGTCTCCCCAGCCCCCTCAATACTTACCTGAGGCCCCATCGTGATCCAGTGATGTGCACGAGAGCCTTGCCTCCGGAGACAGCAGCGGGAGCCATAATGGACTCTCAAGGAATAAGGCTCTTGTTTTGGCTGATACCCAATTAACACTTTTACTATCATTCCTTATATTAGGAAGCAACTATTGCTATGTGTGACAGCCCAGGTACGTTGTCTGTGCCCCCTCTCACTACAAGACTTTATGCTGACTGTAATAGCTTAGAGGTGACAAGGAGAATTATGTTTTACATTGTTGAATTTTTCTGTCTGGTTCAGACCTGCTCAGGCATGGAATAGCTAAGAGAGGCTGTTTTCTACAGTACGAGTAGAGAAGGGGACAAGTTAAATCATAAAGATCAGTAAGCAAACCCAACCAAAAACCCAATGGGTAAAATCTCATAAAGCATCATGCTGAAGTGACCCTGTTATTAAATCTAGAATCTCCACAAAAGACTAAAGCCTTCCTACAACCCATGCTGTCAGAACACGACTTTGTTCACAAGAAACCTTCATGTGTGTGTGGGTACTTCTGAGCTTGTGGATCCCCAGTGTCCTTCTGTAGTGTTCAGTGGTTTCCTGCCGACCTTCACATCACTACTGTTCCTTTATAATGTCTGGAGTTCAACAGGAGGTGGTTACGTTGCAGCTTGGACAAATGGAGAGCATTCTGAATGTAAGAGCAAGCAGTTTTTGTTTACTGCTTCCAACCTTGGGCATTTTTTAAAAGTGGTTGAAATATGAACAAAGCATATCCCTCCTAAAGTGTATTTGTTTCAGTCTAGAGAACAAGTGTCATTTCTGTCTGCTGCCTTGTTCCTCCACTAACTGCATGAGTCACTTCTGACAAGTCTTCCTGACACCAAGAGGTAAAAAATATGGGAGGGATCTCCAGCACACAGCCTTTGATTGATAGCCTCAGCTCTGTTCCTGTGTGCTGTGTGAAAGGGAGTGTGCCCCTTCTCTCCAATCAATTATCACTGAGCTGTATAGAGTGTAACTTCGGCTTCCTGCACCTTGCTTTCTGAAAACTCAGACAAGCTGTACAAATTATGCACTTTGAACAGCTGTAGAGAAGATTGTAGATAAACAGGTATGACTTGTGCAGGAGAATTTGTTTCATCTCTGTGTATCACCTGAGGCTAGTCACTTCACTGGGTATATGTAAGAGTTTACAACCAGTTTAATTTTTGTAAATAGTCACTTTAAGTATTTTTACATGCTTCTGTTTTATAGTGTATCTGAACCCAAAACCAAAAAAGTTTATTACAGCTTACCAGGGTTCATTTGGTTTTAACTTTCAAGATTTCTTTCCTTTTTTTCCTTACTTGGTAATTCTGCAGTTAACACGCTTCCTGTCACCAGGTGGCTACACTCACTTATTCTAGTCTAGATATGAAGGGAGGTTGTCGCAAGGCTGTATTCCTGACTACAAATGTGTCTTTCTCTTCATTACATGGGGTGATGGAATTGGTCATTTACTGCTTGAAGTTACAAGGAAACTGCATTTTTTGGGCGGAGATACAGCTTACCACCTTTTATATTTTTGTTCTTAGGTTTAGATAGTATATCAACTGTATGAAAACTATTTTATGTTATCTTACCTTAAAGTGACACTAAACAATATTGTTATTCTCCAAAAAGAATTCATACACATTCACTGATTAATGCCTCTGTAATCTACGCTGCTCAAAAAAAAATTAAAGGAACAATTTGAAAACACATCAGATCTCAATGGGGAAAAATAATACATTTGGAGGAGGATGTGATCAACAGAAGGTACATTTTTTTTAGTTAAGCATAAAATGTATTTTTTTAACCACTTGACAACCAGGCTATAGCCGAATGACAGCTACAGCTCGGTTGTCCAGTGGCCTTTTAGCATGTGATCAGCTGTGTCCAATGACACAGCAGATCACCGGGTAAATGCAGTTGCCGCTTGTCGGCTGCACTTTCCTCAAAGTTGTCAGAGTGTGAGGAAAGTACTGCCGATAACCGGCAATTGTCAGAAAACAGATCGCCACTGATCACCAGGGCATTGATAAGTGGCCTGATGATCAGTGCCACCCACCTGTGCCCGGCAGTGCCACCAGTCAGTGCCGCCTCATCAATGCACATCAGTGAAAGAGAAAATCAACTAAATTGTTTCGTTTTTTGTTTTTTCTAGTATTATCACTGATTAAGGTATTAATATTCACATTACATTTTTATTATATTTTTTATGGTAAAGCGCTGCACTAATAATATTGTTTGGCACAGTAGTGAAAGAGAAAAATTACCTGTTTGCAAAATTTTATAATAGAAACAAAGAAAATCTTTTTATTTATTTTTTTTAATTTTTTGTTTGTTTGTAGCGCAAAAAATAAACACCACCAAAAGAAAGCTCTATGTGAAGAAAAAAAAAAAAAAGATAAAAATGTCATATGGGTACAGTGTTGCATGACTGCACAATTGTTATTCAAAGTGCGACAACGCTGAAAGCTGAAAATTGGCCTGGGCAGGAAGGGGGTATAAGTTCCCAGTAGGCAAGTGGTTAAACCAGAATTTAATGGCACTTTTTTATTATCCTGAATTTAAGAAAGGTTTTAACACTGGGAGTTTGTGCAGTGTGATCATAGTACACCAATAGGCCTCTAGCATGTGTTTCATGGACACCTGTGATTAGGGAAATAGTTGAGCTGCCACTGCTGACCTCTGCAGCGTCAGTAATGAGTCATTGACCCAGAACAAGTATGTAAACAGTGATGTAGAAATTCCTGATCTTTAAAGCCAAAGCTCTCCAAAGCATTGGAGCCAGTGGATCAGCTTGACAGCCAGACATCCAGCATTATCAGAAGGTCATCAATGGTAGTCTATCTTTCTGAAGGACCATGGCATGGATATAAAAGAAAGAAGGTACATAATCTATCGCAGGAGTGATGAAACTTGGTCATAGTTGAGTTAACAGACAGATGACACAGAAATCTATAAGGTAAATAGCAGGGGGTGTGTCTGTTTCCTTGTCACACAAAAGGTCTATTCACGTCAGCCAGCACTTTATAATGCAGCTGGGGTGCACCACACTGTTCTTTTTTTATAAAAAAAAAAAAAACTTTATTAAAATGTCACACAGGAATTTCATAAACTTCAATTGGCCGTCACACAGTGTGAGGCGGTGCGCACTGTGCCCACACACCACTGCAAAACAGTGATATGAATCAGGCACACAGGAGATGAAGCATTTTGCCTTGTCATGCGGTGGGACTGTGCTGGAAAAACAGCCCAGCTCAGTCCCCACT